>NW_003852492.1:1470385-1489571 GCF_000181295.1 Otolemur garnettii | reverse complement strand
AGAAGGGAGGGGGGAATGGTGGAGGGAGGGGGATTGGAGGGATAACTTCTGAGGTTTATCTTATAGGGGTACAAGTGAATCTTTCTAAAAGTAGAATGTGAACTTTTTAAAACAATAACTGAGAAAATGACATGAAGGCTGTGTTGACCAGTTTGATGGAAGTAGTTCGGATTGCATGTGAAAACCCCACACTGTATCCCAGAAGTGCATTAATGTACATAGTTACCATTCAATAAAAAAAAAAAAAGGTCCCTTATTGAGAAATAGTGCCGGCTATATAATCTGCAGTCTCTTGTATTCTTTTTTAATTAAAATGAAATAAACTGAGAATTCCAAAACAGCAACAGCAGAGGTCAAGCCAAACATGGAGCTCTCTGTGGCCCACGCAACACGCACCCACCCGGCCCTCTGGAGGCCAAGCCCAGCTGTGCCCTCTGCCTGGGTCGGGGTCCACGCCCTGCTCCCCACCAGTCAGCTCCTGATGTCACACATATGCTGCTTAAGGAACACTCATCCCTGGGTCCTGTATGAGAAGCCAAGGGATTAGAGGAAATCATCAGTGCAGCCTCTCCGCTCTTCAGAGTTTTATGATCTTTATTCCCTAGATCCTTGAGCTCCAGGAGACAACTATGTCTACAGTGATTCTGAGAATGATGAAAAAAAAATCTCATGGATGAATGTCTCTCTGTGTTCTGATTGTCAATGCATCTTCCACCCTTTGGAAATCCCCCATCTCAAATCCAGCACCCCCCACCCCGACCTGGATTTATTCTCTTCTTTAAGTCTGATCATTTGGAAAGGGGAAAGAGAGAGGAGAGAAATTCCTGCCAGGCCCTTCCTGTGCGATGGATCTCCATCTCCACTTCTCTTCTGTTATCAGCAGGCCTCACTCCAGGGATAACACACTGTGCAATTTGTATGGCAAAGACACGTTTCTGAAACCAAAGTGGTTATTATTGCAGAGGCTCCTGCCTCAAGCAACTGTCTGAATGTTTTTCTTCCTGAAATCTGAACATATTCATCAAACTGTGTTGTGCTCCTGGACTTGCAATTAATCACGGCTCGTTTCAAGCTCTGTTAATACCAAGGCCAGGGACCCAGTGGAGACCCTAAATTTAATCTGCAGTGTTTTAAAATTATTATAATCTGCCAGAGGAAGAGCTGTTGGATTTTAAATAGCGGTTTTTTAAAAATCCCAACCCTGTTTGCCAAGAAATTAAAAAAATAATATGATAGTCTTGGTGAAGAACTGCTCTTAAACTGCCTCATTTTGCCGTTGTGAGCTGACATCTGGCCAGCAGAGGGAGCAGAAAGGTACCACAGGCACCACGCTTCAGAGCTAAACAGACTTAATAATTCAAAGATGGAGAAAGGAAACTAAACAGACACTACCAGGCACCTCTGGCAATAACAGGAGCAGCACAGGCAGATTCCTAGTGGAGTCAGGTGAAACCAGGAAAAAAAAAGAACTATAATTTCTTCTCCTTACCTCGGAGCTACTTAATGGGAAGAATCTTCTCCTACCCAGTTAGGGAGAGGTCATTGTTAAAACAAAATGATTTCAAAGGAATTAAAAAGATAAACCTGGCATTGCACTGAGGGATTGGTGGCTAACCTCCCCAGACTGCGTCTGCTGCTGTGTGGTGCCATTTGTCTTCTGGAGTTCCTCTCTGCTCTAACCTGGGGCAGGGTGGGAAGTCTCTGCTAAGCCCTCCAGCTGCCATCCTGTCCTCCTGATGCCACATGTTAGCTCAGTGGTCAAAAAATTTTGATTTTGAAAATGATCTCAAGTTATTAATAGAGCAACACGAAAAATATTCCGAAAATATAAGAATTTGTGAGTAGGTAAGTATTCACGCATGTGTAAAGACATGTGAAAAGGGTGGCTTCCTTAAGTGCTTAGCATGATACACACGGTGCCTGGACGCCTGCCTCGGGCAGCTCCTGCACCTCTGTTTCCACACCCCCGTGCCCCACTCTGGCTGTTCCAAGCTTCCTACGTCCCCAAACCTTGATTTTTATGTCTCTGGGGCTTCACACCCAATATTCCCTTAACCTTCAATTCCATGGGGATTCTATTCCTGTTCAAGATCAACACAAAACTTCCCTTCACTCTGGAATCCTTCCCTGTCTCCTGCCAGAGTCCTAACTCAAGGACTGCGACAGTTGTGTGCACACGCGTCCGAGCCCTTATCACGCTGCTTTCTGAGTAGTGTGTGCAAGTTTTCATTGCTGTGCATATGCAGATATTTATAGCAGTGTGGTAGATCCTGAACAGATAAAGGGTATGTGCCTCTTCCTCCACACGTGAAGACGCCGAGGACGGAGCTGTTGTCATTTTCCTCTTTTACATTCCTGGTTCCTAGGACGGGATCTGTGACCTGGCAGGTGCGTGGCACGTAGTACTTAACTGAATCACTTGACTGAATAAGGAGAGGCCGCTGCAGGGCTAGCCTTTTTTTAATAAAAGGAAACTGAAGCACCAGCAGGGCAAATTACTTGCCTAAGGTCACACAATTAATTATCAAACACATTTGGCAAAATCCCAAGCCACAGAGCACTCATTTCCTTAGGTAGACAGCCTCAGACGGATTCCTGTTCTTGAGAGCTGCATAATCTTCAAGAAACCACATAATTGCGAGCAAGGCAGGAGATGGGGAGAAAGCATACTTAAGTTAGCTATGAGTGGGCCGTGTGCAGAACCACGGAAAGAGCCCGCAGTGAATCGATTTGTGGGGCGCAGTGCAATTTAGAAGTGAGAATAGCTGGAGAACTCTCAAGTGGGCTGAAAGCGCTGGGTTATAGGGCTAATGAGTTGTTTCTGCCTACTCCTCTCCCTTTCTGAGGCTGAGGGATAGTAATATGGGGATTTAGATGAAAAGACCCCAAAGGGTGTGAGCTATTATTGCCACAAGCAAGTGCCCACAAATGTCTCCCAGATCTGGTGTGGACCAGCCCATGTGGCCCAGGACTGTGCTGCAGTGTGAAGTGTGGATGCAGAAGTTCAGTAGAGGCTGAGAGGGGCTCCGGCTCTGTGACAGAACCTCATTGTGTTGAAGAACCTTGAAAGGACCTTAAGTGAGAAAAGGTGCAGGAAACAGGAGCCCAGTGGCCACTGCTGCCACCCTCCTTGCCTCCATATCCAAGCTGCAGGGAGGACTCAGTGTGGCAGAGGGCAGCCTGTGTTGACGTGGCTCCAGGTCGCCCACTCTTCCTGTTACAACAGAGAAGCCCCAAAGATAGATGTGTGTGTGCCCTCTCTTGATTTTTTACCAGCCAGCAACTATTTCTCTGTGTGGAGAAACTCATAAAGAAACATGTCTGCAAGTTGCAGATCGCAGGAGCGCAGCGGCTGCCTGAATCTGCATGTTCCTGGAGGAATACGCTTTGCTGTTGGTGGCTGGGGAGGAGACTCTCATTTCCAAGCAACTTTTTGGGGTGGCAGCTGTTGGGAAGGAGGAGGGGAGAATATATGCATTTTTCCCTTGAGCAGTTTAGGAGTTCATACAATTTCTCTTACATCTTATCCAAAAAAGTGTTTTAAAGGCCACATTCTAAATGCCAGATTTTTTAGATCTCAGTACAAAATTTCCCTCATTGTAATCAAATAAATCATTTCTCTTGGGGCTACCAGACACCTTGGAGCATTGCAAGGTGGGCGTGGTCTCCACATAGGGTAAATGGCCAGGGATCAAGCTAAGTCTATGATGTAGACAGTGGCTGGCCAGCCCTGGGAGAGGTGCTGGCCGCTGATGGAGGGAGGACCTCCCTGTCCCAGCAGGTGCTAAGGGGAGGTTGTGGTGGCAGGGGGCTGGGGCTGAGCAGCTGTCTCTCCAAAGGCCACCTGCCAAAGGGACTGTCTGCTGACAGTGATTCACTCCTACCCCAGCACCTGGGCATTCACTCAGCTCTACTCTGGCTCACTGCTATTCCCCTGGAGTCCCCTGAAATTCTCTCTGTTCTTTCCCTGGTGTCTCTCCTCCTAGTCACTAACCCAAGGACTCTGCTTTCACTGTTGAAGAAGCCAGGGAAGGAACCCTTTCCCACCTTAAAGGATTCCAGATGTATCCCTCAGAGATACTTACTCCAAGGTAACATTTCCACTTCCAGTATAAACAGATTGAGCACCCCAAATCTGAAAATCCAAAATTCACAACCTTTCAAAATCTAAATATTTTTGAGTGCTGATATGAAACACAAAGGAAATACTCACTGAGCATTTTGGATTTCAAATTTTTGATTTGGGATCCTTAACCAGTAAGTACAGTGTAAATATTCCAAAGTAATAAAACAAAAAGAAAAGAAAACTGAAATCTAAAACACTTCTCTAAGATAAAGGACACTCAACCTGAACTACACTGTGTAGCATTTACGTGAGTTATATAATCTCCTTAATGGTTTAGGCACTTGGAAACACAGATGTCCAGAGAGTTATAGGGTCATCCCAGCCCTCTGCCCTGTCACAACCTGCCCGACACATATTCAAACCTGATTATCTCCTAGAAATTATCTGCTTCCATGGGGAGGCAGTCAGAAGTGACAGAAAGGGATAAATAATGGAAAATAAAAATAGTGGAAAATGAATAGTGGAAAAAATTACATTAAAAAAATTGCATTCTTGTGCACTCCTGGGGAAGGAAAAAAAATCTTCATTTCCTCCATAAAATAAATTAGATCTATATCTTTGGCCTGGAGTGTCAATAGTGGACCCAAAGATGGTACGCTGCAGCCAGAGTTTCTCTGTTGCCCTGCATTAAATGTACAATCCATTTTTTAAAGCTGTATAATATTCCATGGTACACATATACCACAGTTTATTAATCCACTCATGGGTTGATAGGCACTTGGGCTTACATAGATGGAGCTGGAACATATTCTTCTTAGTAAAGTATCTCAAGAATGGAAGAAAAAATATCCAGTGTACTCAGTCCTACTATGAAACCAATATATAATCACCCACACTTTCATATGAAAGATAAAGCATAACTATGTCAAAGGATGAAGGAGGGAAGAGGAAGGGGAGGGGAAGAGAGAGGGGTGCCGGGTGGAGGGAGGGTAATCGGTGGAACTTCACCTATGGCGCATATTGCAAGGGTACATGTCAAATCTATTAAGAGTAGAGTATAATGTCTTAACACAATAATTAAGTAAGCAAGGAGAAGGCTATGTTAACCAGTTTGATGTTAGCATTACAAATTGTATATAAAATCAGCACATTGCACCCCGTAAATGCATTAATGTACACAGTTATGAATTAATAAAAAAATTGTTAAGAGAAAAAAAAAAACTAAACGTACAATCCTCTGTCCCTGTGAAACCTGAGAGCTACCTGAGAGCTCTCAGTCCTCTCTGTCAGACAGAACCAGGCACAGCACCCACCACGCAAATAAAACTGGTCTCAAGGCCTCGGAATGCACGTCTGCAAATCTCCAAATGAGGCTTTGATCGGCCCTCCTCTAAATGCCCACAAAGAAGGCCTGTTCAAAGCACATGGGATGAGGGGGTGAGGACGGGGTGGGAGTGGGGAAGAAAGTCAGCTGTGGGCCCGGCCTCAGCACAGGGCCTCTGCGGGGACACCTGAGGAGGGCGACTGTTTTCTTATCCTAACTGGCTCCCTCCTGGTGTAAAGGCCTTGTACAAATCCCACCTTCGCTTCTAAGCTCCTTTATTCCTGCAGCCTCATGCAGTGTCAGGAGAAAAAGCAACTGCCGTGTAAAGAAAGCAGCAAGGCAGAGGGAAGAGAGCACCAAGCAGCAGCCTTTGAGGAGACATTAAAGATGTCAGTGAGCGCCGGCAGTGCCCAGCATCACCCTCTCAGTCCTTGTCAACTCCTCTGTCCTCCCTCCACCCAGACGCAGAGAAGTGGGTTCAGTGCAGGATGTGAATTTCTACCTGTGATTTGAGGGCAGACTGAAGGCCCCACCCCTCAAAATAGCTCTCCTGTGGCTTTCCAGAGTCCAGTCTTGAGTAGGGCATCACCCTGGGAGGAAGGGTCTATTTCCATAGTTCTCATTACAGCACAGATGGGCACAGTCACCCACGTGTGCGCACGCACATGTATGTGCACATATGAACATGTATGTGCGTGCATGCCGAGATGCGGAAAACAGATAGAGGATGGGAATGGCTTCTGCCTTCCAGAAGCTCACACCCTACTCAACAGCTGAATGCATCTTCCTACGTGATAAGCATTTTCATTTATAAAGGATAGCTGTTATACTTTAAGATTTAGTTTGTAGTATGATAAAAAGAGGTCTGGATTTAGAATCTAAAGACATAAGTCTATATTTTGGTTTCACTTACTAATTTCTTCTCCTAATTAATTTACTAGTAGCTGAAGATTTCACTAATAGCTAAGTGAAATAACCAAGAATAACTAAGTGATAACTAACAATTTCATTTATGACTATCTGTGCAAACCTGGACAACTCATTTAATTTCCCTAAGCCAAGTACAGGAATTCCCGGATGAAAACAGAAACCAATAGATGTTAGTTATTTTTGTTGGTTAGTATTGTTATGATGATTGGTGTCATTATTCTGTGGAGATCGCAGGATATTCTACCCAAAGCATTCCACCACCACCCACCTGCCCCAGTATCTATTAATTTGTGATAATACCTTCCTAACTGGATTATGCATTTCCACTTCTTTTCCTTCCTATCTATGCTGCATACTCTTTCCAAAGTTATATTTATAAAATAGAGATTTTTTTCACCATGCCAGTCCCCATGTTGAAAACCTCAAAAACTCTCCTAACCCCTAAGGAACAAATTCTGACCTCAGCAAAGTCACTTAGTTTCTAATGGGAGGAATAGAAAGAAGATAGGGTCATGTCTATCTAAATTTAGGTTTTCACTTTTAAAACTTTAAATTTTTTACTGTTAATACTCTGTCAAAAGAAGACAATTACCAAAACATGCTGAAGACTAATGTCACACACTGATTCAATATTTATTGAGCACCAAATTGGAGCTGTATCAATGCAGGTGACAAAAGGTGTCCTGTCTTCGTGGAACACACATTCTATTGGGAGAGAGAGATGTAAACAGATGAGGTGATGGTGAATGATCATGAGATCCAACCCGAGGGCCAGAATCCTTCTGAAGGCAGAGATCCAGGCACTGCCAAGGACTCCAGGCACTGGCCCAAGTGGACGCAAGCAATGAGATGCATTTGTCACACTTTGCCATCATTTGTATTCCTTTCTCCTACAGAATTAGCTTTGCGGTGCTGAGCCAGTTGTGATTCTCTGAGGCATAGCTGTACATTGCTGTGCCTCTGTGTGTGTGTGTTGGCAGAAATGCATTTTTGAAAATGGAACACCAGCCAAATCAGAGCCATCTGGGTCCTTAGAGCAGATCCGTATGAAGATAGCTCATTCCCGACTTCCTAAACCAGCTAAATCACTCTCCCTTTCTCTTTCTCCTCAAACGCCCTGAAGCCTGTGCCTCTGGCCATGGTTTCTTAAAGCTGCCCTTCTTTCAACTGTTTAGAACAGTCACTCCAGGCTGTAGCAGCACCTTTCATGATGTCAATGATTTCCACCTTTCTACCAGTTCCTGCTTGCTGGGAGGGAGAGTGGTGTCCCTGCACTGCTCCAGCTGGCGAGGTCTGGGATGAACCGTGCCAACTCACAGTCTGTCCAGCGGGACTCGAGTCTCCGCCTGCCTGCGTGTTGACAAGTGCTTCCCTCCAGTCTTCCTCCTGCCTTTGCTTCATTTATCTACATGACTGGAGCCTCCCTTTAATATACGCTAGCCAGGTGAGCTGATGTGATGGCACCTGGTTTCCCTGGACAGCCTCCTCCCTCAGCCCTGAACCAGCACGGCCTTCTTTCCCTGGTCCCCAGAAACTTGCATGATTGTGGTGCTAACAACTGTGATCAGCTTGCCGGGGTCTGGGTAGTGCTTAGAATCTGCAGTCCCAAAGCTGGTTCCTCCTGGGACTGATTGAAATAAGAAGATTCTTCAGAAAGTTCACGGAAAATATGTGTCATGGAAACATGATGCACAGGTTTCAGAATTTCTTTTTTGGCCCCCAAATAAGTTCATGTTAACTTGTTATAACAGGCTCTAGTTCAAGACACTAAGGTAAGGCATCAGTTTGGAAAGAGCCCTGATCAGAGCAACACAAATTCTCTAAAATGGAAGCAGGAACAAACAGAAGATTTATGGTGAAGTTTGGGTGGAAAATGGTGAAATCATTGATGATGCTTTATGAAAAGTGTGTGGGGACAATGCCACAAAGAAATCAGCAGTTTACAAAAGGACGACTTGCTAAGGGTGGAGGTGAGGTTGAAGATGAAGCCCATGGTGGCTAACTTGTCTCCATCCATCTTTAAAGAAAAAATTAATCTTGTTTTTTCCCTAATTGCAGAGGACAATTAATAGCAGAAACAATAGCCTAAACCATAGACATCCCAATTGGTTGCGCTTCCACAATTCTGAGTGACAAGTTGAAGTACAGCCATCTTTCTACTTGATGGTGCCAAAACTGTTGCAGCCAGAACAACTGTAGACAGAAATGGAGATTTCATAGAAATTTCAAACAGTGGGACCAAGGTCAGGAAGTATCTCTTTGAAGAAGTTTTACAGGAGATAAAACATGGCTGCACCATTCTGAAGACAAAGCACAATCCAAGGAATGGCTACTGAGTGGTGGGAGGGGTTTCACCAAAGCAAAAAGGACAAAGGTCATGACAATATTTGGGGGGATGCTCAAGGCACTTTGCTTGTTGACTTCATAGAGAACCAAAGAATGATAACATCTGCTTGTTATAAGAGTATTTTGAGAAAGTTTGAGAAAGAAGCCTTAGCACAGCGATATCCAGGAAGGCTCTATCAGAGAATCAGTCCTTCACCACCGCTGCTCATTTCTCCACTGAACAAGGGGGATTTTGTGAGAATTTTAGTAGAAAACTATTAGGCATTCTCCTTAAAGTTCTGATTTGACTTCTGCTGTGTTCTTTTTGTTTAATAACCTTAAAAAAATTCCTTAAAGGACACCCATTTTTCCTCAGTCAACAATGTAAAAAAGACCTGCATTCACATGCTTAAATTCTTGGGACCCTCAGTTCCCTAGGGATGGGCTAAAGGGCCCTAAATCATCATGTACAAGTATGTATTAACCTTGGTGGAGCTCACGTTGAGAAATACTATGTATGTTTATTCTTTATTTTTATATTTTAGTTTCATTTTTTCCAAAAGCTTTTAAAAGTCTTCTAGTATTTATCTTGCTAGGCGTTTTACACATACTGCAGAGTTTAACTTTTGAAGTATCCTTACAAAATAATTGTTAATTATTTGCATTTTATTGATGGGGATGCTAAGGTGTGATGCAATTTAATAATTGTTCCAAAGTAACACCCCTGGTAATGCTGAACGGAGTGGAGTTGAAAACTACATTAATACGATGGGACTGGGGGTGATGGCTCACGCCTGTAATCTGAGCATTTGCAAGGCCAAGGTGGGAAGGCCATTTTAGGCTACTGGTTCAAGACCAACCTTGGCAACATAGTAAGAATTTGTCTCTACAAAAAGAATAAAAATTAGCTGGACGTGGTGTGTGTGGTCCCAGCTACTTGGGAGGCTGAGGCCGGAGGATCCCTTATGCCCAGGGAATTTGAGGCTGAAGACTGTATTCTAGCCCAGGGAATTGAGCAGGACTCTGTCTGTCTCTGTGTCTATCTATCTGTTTATCATCTATCATACATATATGTACATGCATATACCTGAGGTCTGTTTTAATATCTTTTATCTCCTTGAAACAGATCAGATCTGTCAGTTCCTTCCTTAAATATTAACTTCTCTATTGCCAAAAGTTTTCAAAAATGCAAAATTCCACATTCTGTCATTTAAATTTTCAAAAAATGTTTTCAATCTACCTCTCTAATTTTTATTTCACTGCTATATTGCCTACTCATGCTAAAAATTCGTTGTTGCCGATTGTGTGAGCATATGGAGTATCCCCACCTAGCCCTCTCCTGAGACTCTCTCTGAATGTCCTTGCTCACTCCTTTCGTATCTACTTGTGTAAGGCTACGTCATCATCTTTTAAGTCTCAACTCAAAATTAAGTTCTTCCTACAGCTTAGCTAGTCCTTCCACCAGTCCCTAATTAATGGAGACAAGGTGGAAATGACACAGTATGGAGATAATGGGGACTGAGGTCAGTTCCAGGCAACCAGAGCACAACATGAACTTGACAGAATAGAGTTGCTCTGAGCATAGAGTGTTTCCCACTGGGAAATACTTAATCCGACGTTTCAGGTATTTCTAGCAGTGAAAAGAGCTGGGCTTGTATTAGACCCAATACAAAAGATTATACTTGGAAGGAGTTAAAAAGATGAAATGTGCTTCATTTTATAATATAGGAAAATATAGACCACTGAACAAGGAGCATTGGACAAAATTACCTACTATATAACGCTGGTACATGTTTCACCATTCTGACAACTGCCATCTTTAAGACCAGGTTCCAAAACGCAATTCGGTCCTGAAGAATTATGAGAAAGTCGTCTGAAACAATTTAGTTCAGAAAGGGACTATCAGTGTGTGGCATTTGTCACCCTTGACACTCATGCTGCACTTATCATGACCTTGTACTGCAGTATCTGTGCTCATCCTGGTCTTTGGGGTCCACGTCCTAACTCGATCTCTGTAGAACGTCACAGGGCCCACCAGAGAGTGCCACACGGGGTGTTCACACAGGTGATGCTCCTTGGTGACTGCTGTTAGTCAAGTGAATTTGGTCGTGGGAGTCAGCTTATCTGGGGCTTGCTCAGACTTTATTTCTGGTGGCAAATAACTCCACAACCCAATGATATCCATTTTATAGAATGATTGTGAAGATAAGTAGGATGAGGCTTGTGAATGCAATTTTGGTGTCTTCCACAGAGTAGGGGAACCATGACAATAGCTGTTATTTCAACTGTAACAGGATAAACATTTTAACCTGTCGTTGGCATGTTTTTTCAGTATACCCTCAAGTGAATTCTGTTATTGCCCTCCCAATTCTTCCATTTTCCAGTCTTCCAGAAAGGATCACGTTTTTCACAATAAACTCCCTGGTGGTGTTCTAGTGAAAAAAATAGGAGAGGAGGAGAAATGGAAGAGAAACCAACAGCACGGGCACCAAGATGGGGGAGGAGGGGTCAAATGTGGCAGCAGGAATTGGTGGAAGTCGATGGAGAAGAGAAGACGGAATTATTTTTGTGGTCTTTGTATCTCTTAGTATTTGTCAGAATGGCCATTGTCCATATATTCCCTTTCAAAGATCTTGAGCTATTTTGAGATTTCTTCTTTGGCTGACTGGAGACAGGAACTTGCAGGTCACACATTTTTAAACACTACATATATGTGACCAAATGATAAATTCTTCAGTCTCCATAAGGAGGCAATGAATACATAAACACAAAGAAAAAAAACAAAGGCAGTGTTCATTCTCTGAAATAAATGCTTCCCTATGGGCACATATGTCCACAGAAGGCGGCCAGCTCCACCATGCTGGCTAGACTGCACTGTGGTCTGGCTGCAGACTGGTGCTGAAGACAAAGAAGTAGAAATAGCCCTCAGGGTCCCAGTGTGTGCTGGAGCTATCCATTGGTCAGTTTTCATCTACCTTTTGAGCTCCTACATTTTTAATCTTTAAAATTGAAGCCTGCTGATCCTGGACCATTCAGTGAGGTCTTAGGGCATAAAATACATGAGGTAGAAAATGATGGACAGAGGAATAATGGACGTATATTTTAGTCTCCTGAGAATTCTAGAGTTCTTTGTTTAGTTTTGTTTTCTTAATTTAAAGCCATCAACATTCTACAGAAATTCTAGGACTCTGTGAAATGACTGAACAAATATTTACTGCCATCAGGCTCCTAATAATCACATAGCTAAGTGCTTTGTTACATTGAATCCTTCAAAGTTGTGTGATTGGTCATATTACCATCCTCATTTAAAGATCAAGAAATTCAGGCTCTAAAAAAGGGGGTAATTCACCTTAAATCAAAGAGCTAGTCAATGATCGAGTATCGGATTCCAGATCACGGTTTCTCAACCAGATGTTGTGGAAATGGTAACCGATTTTTACCGCAAATATTCTGAAGAAAGTCCATGAGATTTGCTATAAGACTGGACACTTCGTTTGCAGGGCTTGGTGCAAAATGAAGATGTGGGGATCCTGGTTCCTAAATTATTGAGAATTTCAAGACAACAGCAACAGAGCATTGAACCAAGCTTGGGCCCCTTCCAAGCACTGGGCCATGTGTGGCCACAGGGGTTACACATCCATGAAGCCAGCTCTGGCTTTCTATTCAGTCATCCAAAATTTATCCTATGGGCTTAACTTCCTCAAAGAAAAGATTCCTAATTATGAAGTTTGGTTCTTTTTATTTAATCTCCTTAATTTTTTTTTTAGTGATTTGATGTACATCCTTAAATTGGAGGAAACGGGGCTTATCCACATGGTAGAGTGAGAGAAATTGGACCTGGTCTTACCAGGCGGAGAAACTCAGGCTTGTGAAATAATGACATTTATTTGAGCTTCAGTGTAACAAGCCTTTATAGAAACTTTTCCTTAGGAGAGCTGAAAAAGGAAAAGATCAGAAACAAAACAAAAGAAAAAAACTAAGAGAAAGGAAAACCACAACCCCTTTCTGACAAGGAGGACCGACTACGATGAACTCTGCAGAATAAACATGACGCCTTTGGTGCCAAAGCGGGCCTTGGCCCTGGGCCAGAACAGTAGCCCCACCCCACAAAACACACTCTCAGCCTGTGACAGTCATCTGGGTTGCTGAGGAGTGGCCTCTAAGGATGCTGTGATCATCAGGTAAGCATTGTCTTTGGCACACAGCGGGCTAATGTGTGGATGCTACTGTATCTTCTATTTTGGTTTTTTTTGGCAATTTTTGGCCGGGGCCGGGTTTGAACCCACCACCTCTGGTATATGGGGCTGGCACCCTACTCCTTTGAGCCACAGGTGTCGCCCCCTCTGTTGTTTTTATTCATATACGTTACAGGGTACTTTCTGTGAGTACATCATGCTGGGACAGCTAGAAGTTACACTGCAAAGTTTAAGGGGTACATATATTGTCTACTGCTCCCCACCACTAAGGGCATTAAAGTTCTGGTTGCTGCCACACCATAGGACCCTCCCTACCCAGTTCGTCAGCAGTTGGGCTGGTTGCTGAGTCATGTCCTCCCACCTTCGCTTATCTAGAATCTTAGAGTCCAACCAGCCCTAGAAGTCCACAGGAGCCATTAGGATATAAATCTTAATACAAAAAGCATCACTGAAATCAATAGGATTTGGCAGGTCTTATCATATATCAAAGAATGCAGAAAATAGGAGAGAAGTAGTGGTCACCCTCTGTGACTTTACACCATAGTTCACCCACCTGTCACTCAAGCTCGTCTCAGAGTCAGGAAATATTCTCGCCCTGTTCCTGCAGTGACCGTATATTACGGGTTTTCTGGGACAGTCTCAATTTCAAATATTCTGTCCCATTGTCCCCATAAGTGTACTTGGTCTTGTCAGACCATGTGACCTGATTTGGGGGCTGAGGAAATATGTTCTCTGTGCTGGTTTCTTGTCATATCCACAGTGAAATTGAGCCCAGTGGCCTCATGTGAATTTCTTAAACCTAGTTCAGCCTCCAAATGCCTTATCTGAAAAATGTCAAAAAAGCAAGAAGGCTAAGTTCATTGGACCTCTTTTTTGTGTGTGTGTGTGAACACCAGAAGATATTTTAAAGTATCTTATATGGAAGTGCAGTGTGTCATACTGATGAAAGTGGAGATATTCTAGTTCAAGTGTGTGACTCACACAGGCAAGCAGCTGAGACAGGTGTCTCCTAAAGCATCTCCTTTGAAACCTCAGCTTCTGAAAGATTCAGCTTGGGTATTTTGGATTGATGATATCTGTATCCCCTTCCAGCCCTAACAAATGACACAAGGTTCTTCCAGGGGTGCTGACTTTGAGTTCAAAGGAGTGGGCAAAGCTGGAGTGAAATAGGTGGTAACAGGCAAGGCCTTTCTTTCTAAGGGGCTTGTATACACACTTACTGATGATTATAACATGAAACTGCTACTGGTCTGTTTTGCAGTACATTGAATCACCAGAGCACCGACTAGGCTGGGTGAGTTCATGGAAATTCTTGTGTTTAGATATTAAGAAGATCTGAGATTTAGGCGGGTTCCTGCCAAAAATGAGCTTGGCAAGTCATTTAACCTGCCTGAATTTCTATTTTTATAACTATAAAATAATTTATTTATAATAGGTGATCAGAGAGGTCTCTCCACCTTAAACAAACTCAAAAATTACACTAAATATGTAAAAACTCTTATTACGAGATCCACCTCCTTTCTAACCCTATGGGGGGGGGAGCAATGCAGGTCCTTCCTCTTCCTCAGCTTCTTCTCGGCCCGACTCCAGCGCTGGGCCCTTTCCTTGCTCATTCTGACTGCCCTTGACTGAGGTTCAAGGGACACAGGCAGCAGTTCCACAGCAGGGGTGGAAGGGACTCTGTCATCCTTGGTGGAAAGGCAAAGAGGAAAGGTCACAGGGTGTGAGCCGGGTAAATGTGGGCTCCCTGCTCATTCACCTGTGGTTTAAAGAGCAGAACTTGGATAGGATTGAGGACCCGTAAGATCCTTCCTAATCTGTAATCCTATTTATAGTGTTTATATCCCAGGGAAAGGTAATCTAGGAATATATGGGCCATCTCTAAAACAGATTGAGGAGCATTGCCTTTTCCGCACACATCAGCGGAAACCCCTGGAAATCCCAGTTTTAATAGCACTTGCTGTAGTTGGTGACCGTTAATTCTGGATTGTCTGGAGCATCCAAGGCTCAGTCTCCACAGGAGCACAGGAGCACAGCAGCCTCGGATTGACTCAGCCCAGTTTCCTCCTGCTCCTTAGCCCTGTCATGTGGGTACAGAGGATTCTTGAATAGCAGACATGTGTCACTAACAGACCCATTCTGCAGACAGTTCTGGTTCTTGCTAATGACCAGAGGATCTGAGAAGCAAATGTGGGAGCTCAGATATGGAGTGTGTGATGGAAGGATGTGTCTCCCTAAGGCCATGTGCTAACACCACGTGCTCCAGGATCACAGGTGAAATTCCTCATGGTCCAGTGTGGCATATTTTACCTACAAAACGTGGGTTCATGCACATGTGGTAGTTTTTAAAAGTCCTTCTAAATACTCCTATGCCCCCTTACAACTTCTTAGCGTGGCTATGATACCGCACACCAGAGAAGATTTAGAACAGTGTTTTTCAGTCATGAATGTGCATTTGAGCCACTTGTAGGACCTCGATAAATAATGTGATAAAATTTATAAATTGGGATTATGATTCAGTGGGTCTGAGGGACCAAGACATTGCATTTCTAACAAACTCGGATGTGAGGCTGATGTTCCTATTGTATAAATCCCACTTGGAGTGGTAAGTCCTCCCCAAGTTGACCAATTCTACATTACCAGTTCTATGATTACCATTATGAAAAGTGTTTTGATGTGTAAGCTCTGTAGCTAGACAGCTCGGCCTCAAGTCTGAGATCTTTCGTTTACCATCAACGTGACCTTGGGCAAGCTGCCAGCTTCCCTGGGTTTTCATTTCTCAGGTTGTCATACGGAACACATGAGCATGTGTGATGTGTGGCTCTGCCTGGCTTGCAGTGAGGGCTGGGTACCTGTTGTTATTCCAGGATAGAATTTTTAAGCTTCCATTGAAACAGCAGGAGGCATTAGGAGGTGTCTGGGATCCACAGTTGTGAAATATGGTTTATTTATGCTGCTTTATTCAGGAAATGATTTAAGGCAGCTGGTCGTTAATTGCTTTCCTTAAGTATCCACTCCCATAACAGCTGGCCTGATACAAATCTATAAATATAGAGCAGAAAGCAGCCAGGAACGTGTATATCCCCAAAGATGGCCAAATCCCAGGTAAACATTAAACTGTTAATATTATTGACTGGCTGATCTTAAAGTCAGATGGTATTGATTAAAGAGTTAACTTAGTGCATTTAGCTTATTTTCCAAAATGTTTCATTGTTTACATTCCAATTAGGGTTAAGATTTGATATTGAGTTTGGTTTCAGGATAAACTGACAAATAGACTGCTGATGAGTATTTTCTGTTCCAGTCACTTGATTTTCTTATTGTTCAGATCACACGATGAACACTGGCAAGATTCGGTTACGGACTTAATACTAAAGAACTCCCAAGGGGGGAAGTCCTGGACGGAGGAGCCGGAGAACCCTGACGGCATTGCATCTGGGAAGTTAGCACCTGGGTGGCGGCACCAAGGGTGTCTCTGGGAAATGTTGACTAAAGAGAGGATTTCTGTGCAAGCAAAATGTTATGACTGTGGTTTCCCTGAACAAATATATAATTTACTGGAGACAGCAGGACCTGGAGGCTAAAGCGAGGATCCAGGGGCACTAAATCCCTTTACCGATCCTGAACACTGATCTAAGACACGGTTACTTTTAAATCATTTCATCCCCCGAGTTCTCCACGTGCAAAGGAAGGATTAAAGGTGTTCATCTCACCTCAGCAAAACTCTGGTACAAATTAATTACGGCTTATAAAGGGTTGCAGAGGACTGTCAGCAAGGCACAGGTACGACACGGCAATGTTTACACCACACCCATGCCCTGGTAGGGACATAAGTAAATGCTGTTGAGAACTGATGATACATACCAGGAGGCCAAGTATTGACTGCAGGTGTGGGGAGGTGACACTCTGTGGGGAGTGAGGGACAGTCTAGCACAGCAGGGCAGACAGCATGTCGGGGCCAGGAGCTGGAGGAGAAGCTGTTTGCTAGGGTCTGTCATCTGAAGTGGTGGAATTAAATACACTGGCCATACATTTTTTTTCATTCATTCATTTCCTCTGCAGAACTTCGTGGAGTGCCAGCCATGGCCACACACTATCATAAACACCACATCACATGAGACACTTAACTGCCTTTTATTTCCAGAAACCTGCAGGCTGGGTGTGAAGACAGCATGTGAAATAGTGATTCCAGCAAGGCAGGCTCAGTGGGATGGAGCGTGGTACGGGGAGGCGCCCTGAGGGCAAAGGAGAGGTGCACCTGTTCTAATCAGACTCGGGTTGAATGCGAGATTTCTGGAGATGGCATTGGAATCAAATTGGAGCATGAATCATAGTTTTCCAGATGGAGTGAACTCCAGGTATAATAAAATCTCCCAACCAACCAAGCCCAGTAACAACAGGCTGGGTGTAGATTTTATCTACATAAGCTTATAAATTTATGAAAGTTCTCTCTTGATTAAAGTGATTAATATTTGACTGGACAGTCTTTGATAAGGGCCACAATGGGAAGTAATCCGGGTGTCAGGGTTTCAGAGTTTTCCGCTGACACAGGCGGCAATGTCCCTGGAGGTCCCTCTGTCTGCCTCTTTTCCCATCAGGGGGGCTCCAATTTTTCCTCTGGTGCATGTTGGTAACCCCTATCAGAGTCCAAAAGGGATTCTGTGGCTAGAGGAGGTTTAAAAACCACAGCATAGTGCTCAAGAAAATCTTGCCCTAATAAAGAAATGGGCCATGGGCTGTGTTTGAATATAAATTCTCCTGCTCTCAGCTCCGCCCAGCTCGGAGCTCTTCTGATTCTCTTTGACTGCCCAAGACCTCTCTGAGCCTCCCAACCTGGAGTAGTCTCACTGATGCCTACAACAACCTTACTGTGTCAGCAAATGATTCTACAGACCCAAGTGTTTTCTTCTGAAGATAGGCAATTGCTGAATTAATGCTAAATTATGGTGTTAGTGAATGATGAGCACCCCATGCTCTACCCCTTTATGGGGGTGCACGGGCTTTGTTTTTCTGATGATGAGTTTCCCCTCAAAGAAGTGGAAACAAGGAACTTGAAGCCCTGGACATTTTTATGAGGAAGGTGGTTTAAATGATACCCTGCAGGTGGCCACCCCTGTCTGTTTCAGGTGGGCTCTGCTGTGTGTGGAGGCTGTGGGTGCTGCAGGTGCAAGGGTGCTCAAGGACAAGAGCCCTGGGGCCCCCGCTTTGTAGCTGCCAGTGGGTGTTTGTGGTCTTCAATATCTGTCCAATCTGGAGCTCAAATGCCATTTGGGAGGAGGAGAAAAAGGGACTGTTCAAGGATGAGGAAAAAAGGGAGGGCAGAAAGCAGGACAGAGACAGACCAGGAGAGGCGCTGACAACAGAGAAAAGAGATAGCCAGAAAGGTTAAGAAGTTGCCTCACTTCCTCAAAAGGAAAGGGGGAAAATGTAAAGCTGATATCATGGTTTTCAAATGCTAGAAAACTAATATCCCCTGAAGCTGTGGAAATGCCAGATGTAAGGGAGAGACGAGAGGGGAAGAAAAGAGGTAAGGAATGGAGGAAGAGAGAAAGAGAGAAGGAAAAGGAGGATAGACATAACTTCTCCCACCAAATTCCAAATTGCTTTTCACCTAAAAGTTTAGGTCAGTTTCAACTAGGTCACAAGGATGTGTGTATCTTCAGAATAAAGTCTTTAATCGGCTGATGGATATGAAAAAATAAATTACTGTGGCAAAATGTAATAAACATTAAAGGGAAAATGATGAGGGTAATATAACTACATTGATTTAACTGGGATGATATAGAGGAATTGTCTGTTTTATAGGTTTCTAGATGTCTATTAGTGGCTCTGTATTAAGGAATAGGGCTGTTCTCTTGATATACTTAAGAGCTGTCAGTAATTCCTATTTCACAGTCTGCTGCTTCCATTCAGAAAGTGTGTTCCAGCCCTTGGTGACCCCATCCCAGAGGCACTGGAGGGTGACCAGCTGCCAAAGGTTTGCGTTCAGGCAGCTATCAGGTAAGCTGCTGTATCATTCAAAATCAAGCTGCATTTAAGGGGAGCCAATCACTTCAGCCACCTCTCCACTGCCCTCCCACCTTGCTGGACTGTGGTGTCATTTGTTTTAATCACTCAGCACTGGGCTCATTATGTCCTGATCTCTTCTGGAAGAGAGAAGCCTCCTTGGTAGTTGGAAGTGGTAATGGAGGACATTTAGGGAGCAGGCACCATGCCAGCCCCTGGGGACATATGTCCTCAGAGACAGGGCATGGGCCCGGGGAGAGTGGGAGGCAGGAGTGTTCAGAGACAGGACATGGGTCTGGGTAGAGCAGGAGGCAGGAGTGTTCAGAGACAGGACATGGG
>NW_003852492.1:1455436-1467440 GCF_000181295.1 Otolemur garnettii | reverse complement strand
GGGGAGAGCAGGAGGCAGGAGTGTTCAGAGCAGGGCTCCTTGCTGCTTCCCACTGTGATAATGTCGCTGACCCGGGACAGCACCCTGCAGTTCCCCACGGCCACTGAATCGGGCTCAAATTATTATTTGTAAGCATTAGTTCTGGTTACATACAAGAACTTACTGGGGCAGAGGCCGGCCCACAGCAGACTGGCCACTTCCCCTGTGTCTAGGAGAGGAGGAATGGCTGCAGGTGTCTGGGCCTGGCCCTCCAGCGTCAGGCTGTGCACCCTCCACCCAGGCAGGTTCTTCTCTGGGCTTTGTGCCATTCTCAGCAGAGGAAAGACTGAGCCAGTGGTTTTCACCCAGGAGGGATTTGAGCTCCACAGAGGGACATTCAGCCGTGTCTCACTTGACATCACAAACAGTGCATGTTGGGGTGGGTGGTAAGTGATGGGAAGCCGTCACATGGCCTACCGTGCACAGGAAATGGATCCAGCCCCAAAGGCCCATAACACTGATGGAAAAACCGAGGCTGAGGTCAGCACGATGGCTTTTCCTGTCCTCCCTTGCTGGGCCACCTGTCCCTTGCTCTGAATTCTAGGCTCCAGCCCATCTCCACTGCTTTCTGCACCCACTTCCTCTTAAACATGGGATCCTTCCCCACCTCTGTAATGCTAAGCTGAAAATTCCATCTCCGCCTCCACTGTTGACACACTGGCCATTCTCCGAGCCCCACCCCAGATTAAAGGCTTTCCACACCCACTCGTGTATCAGGTTCACATGCCTTAGCACCTTCCTCCTAGAATGAGTTAGCTTTTCAGTTTTTATCTGTGGTCCAAGGTCATTTTTTACTATTAATAAGAACTATCATTTATTAAATTCTTATTATCTACATGGCACTATGTTTTGTGAGATATATTTTAAACGGTATATCATTTACTCTCATACAGCCCTGCAAGATAAATAGTATCCTTGCTTTTCAATAGGGACACTGAAGCTCAGAAATGTTACATAATTTGTGCAAGGCAACTTTGGGCACATTAGTTGGTCCTCAGAATCAAGAAGGGGCCACCCCTGGATTCCAAACAGATACGCCTGACTCCAAACCTAGGAACATCCCTTCCTCCAGGCAGCAGAAACTCCT
This sequence comes from Otolemur garnettii, assembly GCF_000181295.1. Lineage (NCBI taxonomy): Eukaryota > Metazoa > Chordata > Mammalia > Primates > Galagidae > Otolemur > Otolemur garnettii. Next base: position 1,466,314 of record NW_003852492.1, on the reverse strand, counting down.
CCCTCTTGTATTTTTACAGTGGATGTGGCCTTTTGTAACAGCAGAAAATAAGCCAGCATCTGAGGTTATTGCCAGTGGCAGCTTAGTAAAGCTTGTTAGCTAAGTAATCCCAGTATTTTATGCAAATCAGTTCAGTAGCTGTAGGCCTGCTAGTTGGACTTGGAGCTAGGGAAGAAAATCTCTTCAACCCCTTTCCTAGAAGGAGAAGTCATAGAAAATTCTTCTGGGATTAGAACAAACTAATCATCGGGGTGGCCAGACGGCTTCCAGCAGCAAGAAACTACTCAATGATGGAGAGCTCTGTGTACATTAGTCACCAGCACTACATAAACGTTTACCTCTAGACTTGCGTGTCATAGCCTCGAGCATTGGGGATTCAGAAGCAGCTGAGCTAGATGGCTGCAGACATCCATATGTTGATTGGGGCTGCCAGATTTGTGTTCAGGGTGGCTCATTCACATCACTAGCAAGCTGATGCAGGCTACTGACAGGAGGCCTTGGTGCGTTGTCACGTGGGTGTCCCCAGAGAGCTACTCAGGTGTCCTCATTACCCAGCAGCAGAGTGAATGATCTGGGAGAGAACCAGGCAGAAGCCACAATCTACAATCGTCTTTTATGACTCAGCCTTGAAAGTCATGCACCCTTATTTCCACAAGACCCTCCTGAGTGAAGAGGCCAGCCCTGTTCAGTGTGGGAGGTGAATACACAAGGTCATGAATACCAGCACCGAGAGTCACTGGGGCCACACTATGAGAGAATTATTTTAAAACAGTGTATAAAAAGTTGAGTCAACACTCTAGGTTGCCAAGTGCACACTTGGACTTGAGGGTAATTCAAATCTGGAAGGTTGGAGTGTCTAGGTCTGATTTAGAACAAGATGCAAAGTTTGTGTTCTGTATTACTTCTGGAATACAGGGGTGCAGTTCCAGGGAGTTGAAGGATCGACTGGTCATAGAGATTCCTGGAGTCCTCAAAATGAACAGGCTAGGGAAACAAAATAGGCTGCAAATAGAAAAAGGAAAATGGGAGCCGTGAGCAAGAGAAAACAATTTATTTTGTTGTTTCTTTTTCCTTCTGGAAATATCCAGGAAGATTTTGGTGATAGCTTTTTTCTCTCTGATAAAAGAGTATAAAGTAGACAGAAGCTACTAGGCAGCTTACAGCCTCCAAAAGACAGAGAACAAGAGGATTACTGCCCAAAAACCTGAAGACCGGGGCTGAAGGGGCCAACCCTAGCAGAGAGCTAATGGTTCCATAGGAACAAAAACAACAGAGGAAACAACAGAGAAATACTGGCTTCTGGAAAGAGAAGACAGAGGGATCCCAGGACAGTTGGGAGACTGAAGGCAGAATTATGTGTCTCATCAGTCTCACGCCCCCTGCCCCCCACCCCGGAAAGGAAAGATTGCCTGACTTCTGGGGGACACGACAAAGATCATTCCCTAGGCTCTCCTGTCAACAGGCAGCCGACGTAATGCCAATATAAAGCTTAACAGGTGTGTTGAATACTATTTTATACTAATTAAACTCTTATTTTTATTGTTGGGGATTCATTGGGGGTAGAAAGATCCAGGTTACACTAATTGCATTTGTCAAGTAAAGTCCCCCCTTATAAATGTGTTCCTCCCCCAAGAGGTGTGCCAAACACCATGACCCCCACCCCAACGTGTCTGCGTATTAGAAACACTTTGCTGACTTTTTGGATGTTCCAAGGATCTTTATTAATGGGTAGTAGCTACTTATAATATCCTACGAAGCTTATTATCATGGGAAAATTGGGAGAACAGACACCTAAACAGAAATGCTACAGTCAGTCATTCAGTACTAACAAGGGGTCAGACGACACAGTGAAAGCAATTCTGGTCATCGAGTGACAAGTCAAATCCAGCCAGGTAGCTTTGTCAGCAGCAGGGATTCTGTGCCCAGGATGCGGGGTATGAATCCTAATTCTTTCCTTACTAGCTGCATAGCCTGTTCATATTACAAGCAGTCCCCAACTTACGATGGTTCAATTTATGATGTTTCAACTTTATGATGATATGAAAGTGTCTTAGCTCTGATGAGGTTTGAATTTTGATCATTTCTCAGGCTGGTGATAGGCCGTACAGGAGATATTCAACACTTTTATTATGAAGCGGGCTTTATGTTAAATAAATCTGCCCAGCCATAGGCTCGTGTGAGGGTTCGAGCATGTTTAAGATGGACTAGGCTAAGCTAGGATGTTTGGCAAGTTGGGTGAATTAAATACACTGTGTTTTCAACTCAAGATGGGTTTACCAGGAAATAATTTCATCATAAATCAAGGAATATCTCTAATTTATCTGTGACTTGGTTTCTTTACCTAAAAACCATAACATTAATATTACCAACCTCCACCAGCATGGTGGCTCAGTCCTGTAATCCCAGGGCAGAGTTGGTCAAAGCAACAGGATCACTGTTGGGGCCATGAGTTCAAGACCTACCTGAGCAACATAGGAGACCCATCTCTACAAAAAAATACAATTAAAAAAAATCACTGGACGGTGCCTGTGGCTCAAAGGAGTAGGGCACTGGCCCCATATGCTGGAGGTGGAGGGTTCAAACCCAGCTCCAGCCAAAAACTGCAAAAAAAAAAAAAAAAAAATCACCTACCTCACTGGATTATCAATATCTTTAAATGAGCTACTAATGTGAAGTGCTTTGGCTGTGGCCAGGTCAATAGCGTTCTTTAGATGCGTGAACATTTGATTAGTTCATGTTATGCACCAACTATTACCCATTATGTACTTGTTTTAACTATTTCAACAAGATATTCAAATAATGTAAAGAAAACAAACATTTTAATACAAATAAGTATTGGGCTACAGTGGCCAGTACATTTCAGAAAAAATATCCTGTACTTGGTTTGGACCACATTAAAGTTGCCATATGCTAAATAGAAGCTTCCCAGAAGAGAAATCGTCCCCTTTGAGTTTGAAACTGCAAAAGAGAATCGTGGGGTGGCACCTGTATGTGAGAGTCCAAGTAGCCCTTATCCAAACTGAATAATTCCATAAGAAATGGGAAAACTGGAGGCCTCGTTTCCTGGGCTGCTCTTAACAGTCTGTAGAGATTGGCAGTGAGCTGGCCCAGTTCATCTTGTTCAAAGCTACTAGGCTGTTCCCCCGAGAGTCCATCATTCTGAGTCTTTTCCAAAATAAACTAGGCCCATGTATCTGTTGGGAACAGGGTATTCAATATCACTCGTAAAAATCAAAAGAGCTTGTCTGGTTCCTTAGCTGTCTTGAGTAGATGGAGTTACCACGCTGGGGAAATGGTGATATCGCCCCCACTGCTGACGCTTCCAGCCAGTCTCAGGCCTCGATAGTAATAGATTTTCCACTCCAAGTGTTCTTACTTGAGTGACTTCAAGTTAAACTGATGAAAAGAAAGTAGCAATTACCACTCAGACATGTTCTTGTGGACAGCTATTGGTCTCCAAGACATTTTTTTTTTAGAGGGTTAGTTGTCATTCACTACTGTCTTGCTGGAGAGTGAGGCAAAATGGAATACAGATGTTGACAACAAGAGGCAGAGCTCCTGGGGTTTAGGAAAATTCCTCCACCAACCAACCCAGATTAAAACTGTGTCCTCAAATATGCTCCTTGACTATTCTCAGAACTATTTCCAAGTCAGGAACCCTCTCCCAGCCATTTAAGATGAACTGCCCATTTTTCATTTACCCTTAAACAAACAGAGGAAGCCACTATCTCCAGGGTCAATGGTGCTAACCTAGCAATACCGTTGCTCACTGTGCCCCCAAGGGTAGTGTTTTGTAACCAGTGTGCAGCCCCGTATCACCTGAGGTTTTGAAAACCAGGTCCCTTTTCCTCCACTCTCAAGGATGCACTGACTCAGAGCCTCCTTGCACGTCTGATCAACAGTCTGTAGGACTTTCTGGTGCGCCCCCCTCCTGAAGGGATAATGGCGCCCCAGAGGCTGGGAGCAGGCAGCAGGGCCTGGTTACTGGCTCAGCCACTCTGTACTGTGCTGCGTCTCTGCTTCTGCTTAGACGCACCCACACCCAGGCCTGCCTCCTGCATTCTTTTTTCCAACACTTCCTTTTTATTTTCCTTCTAAACCAACATAACAGACATTTCTCAAGATTGAGGTGGAATTGGGCATCAGGAAATTGTGTTCAGAAAAGGAAGACGCAAGTCACATGACCTAAGAAAGAGACACACAATCAGGTGAGAGGGAGACAGCTCTGGAATCACAGAGCCACCATGGGAAACGGCTCTTCAGATTCATGTGAGTCAAGGTTTCCAGGCCACGTTATACAATAGAGCAATTCTAAAATGTGGCCTGTAGAGTCTGGGTGCCCCAGACCTCCTTAGGGGTTCATAAGATCAAAACTATTTTTATAAAACTATCAAGACATTATTTGTCTCATTCATCGTATTGACATCTGCACCAATAGGTCAAAAGCAATTCTGGCACCTTAACAAGAGTGATGGTGCCGGCTTGAGCTGTGCCAGGAGCCACTGTATTCTTCTCTGTCACGCGTTTGCAGTAATTCTGCTTAAAGTCAGTTTCACATGAGAAGTTTCTTAAGAAGAAGTAAACAATATTAATATCATTAGATCTTGATTCGTGGGTGCATGTTTGCTTTCTACAAGATCATGCTTGATAGAATGGGAAGTACGCAGAGGAATCGTGCTGTGTGACCACAGGAGGGTGGTTTTGTGAAAAATGCATTTGTACAATTGCTTGAGGTGTGGAGGGCCATCTACCTTTTTTCATGAAACACTATTTTTTCTTGAAAAAATGATGGACAAGCAACCTGTGGTTATACAAACTTGGATATTTGATCCTTTTCTGTAGTGAATGAAGCGGGCCTGTTAGATCCTGTTTTCCACTTTTATCATTGGAGACAAATACTGTTATCCTGTGATGATTGACAGTATTTGTTACCATTGATACAAGGGGAACATAAAACTTCGGATTTCTTATCTTTCTGGGGTTTTTTAAATGACTGATTCATGGTATTATGAAAGCTTACGTGAGTGGAAGACTTCCAAATACAAGGCAGACGGAACCGACGGATTTTAACGTTTCTGATTCTACATCACGACTAACATTTAAGAAACTAAACATTTTTGAATCTTGGTGTTATATCAAAGAACATTATCCACAATTAACCAAAGGCTCTTATTAAATTAAAAGACGCTTCCTTTTTCCAATTATCTATTTTATGATTGAATGTGAAAGCAGATATGAAAATCCTGTGGTCCCCCATTAAGTCTGGTACTAAAGAGATTTGCATAGATATAAATGTGCTCTATTTTTTAAAATGTACTTTATTTTCTGATATCACTTAAAACATAATTCTCCGAAAGAAAATGTGGTATTTCCAGCATGTTCTGATAGATACAACAGCCTTTTTTTTTTTTTTTTGACTTTGTTTATTTGTTATACTGGGTCTTGCTCTGTTACCCTGGCTAGAATCCCATGGCATCATTATAGCTCATAGAAACCTCAAATTATTTGGCTCAAGAGATTTGGCTAAGCTTTTCAAGTAGCTGAGACTATAGGCACATGCCACTACACCTGGATAATTTCTCTATTTCTTGTAGAGATGTGGGCCTCACTGTAGCTCAGGCTGCTCTTGAGCTCTTGGCCTTACCAGTCCTCTCCTCTGGACTCCCAGAGTGTTAGGATTGCAGGTGTGAGCCACAGAGCCAGCCTCAGCCTTTTCCCTCGTGTTGTGCTTGTGACACAGACATTGCTAAGCTTCTTGCTGTTTGTTCGTGTCACATGTCTCCAGGAAACCTTATCTCACCCAGAATAAATGAGATTGTATTTTTCTGGTAAGCTTAGGGGCCTTAACCTCACATCTAATACATATTATTATCTTTTTAGAGTTGACACGTGAATATCAATTTTTTAAAAATCTCTTTGGATCCCAGGCGGCGCCTATGGCTCAAAGGAATAGGGTGCGGGCCCCATATGCTGGAGGTGGTAGGTTCAAACCCAGCCCCGGCCAAAAACTGCAAAAAAAAAAAAAATCCCTTTGGATCTCAATTCAATGCATTCAACACATCGTGCAACTTTCTGGTTTGAAGCAGACGCAGGTATGATGTTTATCTAAGTCACTGAAAAACTATTTAACAGGATGAGACTTTTTAATATTCTAGTAAAACTGTCCTTCTATCTGAGTTGAGCTACAACATATAGAAGTCCAGATATGCAGATTGAAACTTCTTAGTTTTGAAAATAGCAAATAAATATGCTTATTTTCTGTTTTCCAGTGTTCTCACCATTCTCCAGAATTTCTGAAAGGCTTTCAGCCATGGTTACAAAAGTTACAATCTCCTTTCTGTAAATGGCTCGTTTGCTTAGAATAAAGGTAGGCATACACTCATTTATAAATCTTTTTACAAGTTTTTTTTCTCTCTTTAAATTAATGGGCCTGCCATTTTCAGCATAAAGGTCATTCTTTTAACAAAAAGTAGAAAATCTGAGAATTAGAAGAGCTGTGAAGTTTATCTGTGTTGTAAACAAAAGCTGGTGTCATCAGGTCTGTTTCATCATGAGACCCAGTGGGCTGCCCCATTTCAGTACTTAGTCTGCACAGAGATGTCGTCGTCGACTTCTTTGCAACATGGCCTTACGGCATTTAGATGCACCAGCTCTCTGCATCATCGCCAGTTATTTTCTTTATTCCCATTATTTGTTCACAGCTGCATTTGACTCAGATGCCTTTTCTTTCAACAGAATCTCTTGCAGTTATTCTGTGTCCACTGCACAGAGAATAAGAGACATGAGGAGAATAAGACCATGTTCTCTCTCTAATCCCAGTGTTTCAGTAGCGGCCTTTAAAGGTCATCATCCCAGCTTGGTATTCTCTGGATGTTGGGAATCTCACTCTCCCCTGAACCCGTCAGCCCTGCGTCACTGACAAGCCCTCTTTGTGCTCTGTCCTCTGCAGTAACTATACCATTTGTTGGTTCCTGTTTTCTCCAGACAATTACCAGAAATACAACTGATTAGTCAAGTTTCTTACTGCTGGGGCATCACGTTTCTGTGCCAGTTTAGTTGCTAGATCAAAAAATATGCTATCTACACTACTTCTGTCCAGCTGGGCAGGTTCTGGTGTTCCCACAAAGATGCCGTCTACACCGTCCTCCCATTCTCATCCTGATACCTCACATCAGTGACGTCTCCATCCTCAGCCTCTTGCATTTCTGAGCAAGTGTGTCTTTCTTCCTGCTGTGTATAACTAGCCCCACAGTCTGAATCTTCTGATTTTTTTCTTAAATCATGGTTCTTTGGGCTTGGGAAACCAGTGAGAAGTCTGTATTTTATCATCAGATGCTACAGTGGCCACTGTCCTTGTTACACACACAGCTCCCCACACACATCTGGGCCCAGTGGGTTCCTGAGCCCCTTCCCAGGCTCGTGCCCTGGCGGAGCTGCTCCTTCCTCCTCATGCTGCATATGAACTGCTTGGCTTGGGAATATCTATTAGGAGGGGTAGTTACAAAAACATGCTCACTGGGCAAGAAGGCTTTGTCAGACCTGAGGAGCTCTTGTCAGAATTTCCAGTTTAAAAATAAAAGTTAGCACCAGGGTGGGTGGGCAAGGCCTCGTCAACCCCCTTGGAGGGGGTAGGCAGGCACGTGAGGGGGCTTCTGTTAATCATTGCAAATGTGTCTTTGAAAATTGAGATCTGCATGGCGTGGTGGAAACAGCACTGCCGTGATTAGTATAGCATCGTCCGTGTTAGAAGAGGATGCTCCCCAGCATTTCATTAACATGGGTTGGGCCTGTGTGGCCAGAAATCGTAGGTGAGCATCCCAGCACAAGAAATGGCTTGTCCAAAATGACCCCTTCTGTCAGGCCTGCAGAGGGGCACGGCTGGTCGGTTACTGCGGCCTCTTATTACCACTGTCATCACCATCAGCACCTCAAATGGACTAATTATTCACAGTGTGTGAAGCACAAACTAACATTCCTGTCTGGAAGTCTGTGAACCAGCAGTGTCGCTGGTGAGGGTGTGTTTTCAGGGTCGACTTTCCCCATGACAGAAATGCCTCCTGAAGGCGCAGGAGTGCCCTGCCGTTGTTAAAGGGGCTCCTGTGACTTATGTCCCGGAGTCCCCAGTAACTTCTGGGACCTGGACATTTCTGCAGACTAGCAGCTGTGGCCGTTCTGAGTGAGGGCCCAGCACGGAGCCTTCAATATGGTTACAGTGTTGTGCATTTGCCACTTGGATCGATACCACGGATTCCATTAAGCTGCTCTTGGCATCCTGTTTCCCACCTGTCCTCCGTGACCTCCTTTCCCTGTCTGCATTTGTGAACCTCCACAGGCACTGGATTAGGGAGGATTTATACAAGTCTCGCTCCTCCTCCCTGCCATGGACCTGGGAGCCGAGTGAGTGATGGTGCAGGCTTACAGAAATGAGCCGTATATAAGATGCCGTTCTCGTTACGAGTGGCCAGTGATGGCAGCGACTTGATGGTCAGGCTCAGGGACTGACTTCTAGCTGCTGCCCCTACTGTCCATTTGTGGCGGCAAACTCATCCAATAACTCACTCCAGTCAGTGCTCCCTAAAAGAGTGGCTCAGCCTCCTCAAGGCCTCCCTCCCTCCCTCCTCCCTCCCTCTTGCCCTCCCTCCCTCTTTCCCTCCCTCCCTCTTTTCTTCTCTCCATCCCTCCTTCCCCACCCTCTTCCTCTCCCACTTCCTTCGTTTTTTCTCCTAGTCATGGTTCTTGTATGCAGGGGAGGACAGACATTGATCCACATAAGTTTTGACCGTCTCCTGAAAACTGTCAGACATCTCCCCTTTGCTCAGAAAATTCATTTGTACACATGTGCATGGAATTACAGATGACTTCAAACTCTCCTGTCCATTTAGGGCCTCATTCTCAGGGGTGTCCAACTTTTTCTCTTTGCAGCCACACATTGGAAGAGTAAGATTATCTTGGGCTACACAGTAAATATACAAACAGGCACAAAAGCTGATGAGCAAAAAACAAGGTCCATGCCTACTTTGTGCAATATCTAACCCCACAGAAAAGTAAAACATAGACACTTCTATCTGAAAATGTGAATGCTACTTTCTTTGGATTACCACTATTATTATTGCTTAATATTTTGTTGCAACAATCGTCTGATTTCTTTTCTGAATGTATTTATCTCCATTCATTCTTTGTGAGGTTTTTGTTTCCAGTTCTTATGTTAAATATTGTTATTGTCATTAAATTTAGCCTTTTTAATTCTGTAAAGGCAAAAGTGGAAACCTAATATACACGTGTATAAGTAAGAAAAATTAATAAAAAAAAGAAAAAGACAAGAAAAACAGGCCTCAAAGAACCTGCCTGTAGCCTGCAGGTTGGACAACCCTCAGACTAGGAATGTACTCTCTGGGACCCTCAGCTTTCACAATAGGGTCAATTCCTATCCTTGTAGGAGAGAAGGAATAGAAAAAATTATATTTGCCATCTATTAATAAAAATATTGTTTGTTGAAGTATAATATACATACAGTGACTATCACAGCTCAGGTGTGCGTTTTACGTAAAACCACCATCATAAAGAAAATATAGAATGCTTCTAAACGCTTAAACGTTGCCTTGTGCCTTGGTGTCGTCAGTCACCTCCTCTTGGTCCCTGTCACACCTGATTAGAGTTTTGTTCCCCAAATTTTGTCCTTTGCAGGATGTCACATAAAGTGACCCATATCGTATGAAGCCTTCAGCATCTGACTTTGTTCCTTTTGCATAACGCTTTTTCCATTTTCCAAGAGAAAAGGAGAAAGAAGGAAAGAGCTATTGTGGGAGACGGACACGGGGGGAGGGCGTTGTCAGCGGCAGTCCTCATCTTTATCACCAAGTCAGTGTTAACAGAAGTTGCTAGTCATTTGTTAAAGAGAATGAGGCCTCTGTATGTTCTCATGTGTTTTAATAGCCTATTCCTTTTCTCCACTGAGAAGTACTCCATTGTTAACCTTGACATTTCCTGAGGAATGCATTTTATTTCTGTTATTATCATAATCTTATTTAGCTGAATACAGGCCCAGATAGAAGTGGGAGGGCCCTTGTCCTTCTTGAGATCATGGTCCTCCTCCTTTCTCCGTGTGGTGGAGCAGGAAACGGCTTTGACTCGGCTGACATTCATGGAGAACCCCTAACTTGTTGAGTGTTGCACGAGACATTTTCCTGTTTAATCAAACAAGCTTCTCTTGAAATAGGAATTAGTATTCCCATTTGGTTGCTGAAAAAACCCAGACAGTAACTGATTCTTAGGGCTCAGACGAGGGTGGCCCCCAAGTTCTATGACTCGGGGTCCATGTTCCGAATCCCTCAACTGTCCTTGGCTATTGGTTTAAGACAGAGAATAGGGGGAAGAAACTAACTCAGGACACGTGTTGGTAGATGTGATCTAGCTGTAGCCCACACAGATGAGTCCCAACCAGCCTTTCCATCCCTGCCCATCCCTCACACATTCCCGCCCTGCCAGGGAGGCGTAACCACAGCTCTTGGCAGCTGTGATCAGGACAAGTCACCAGAAACAAGATCAGATGTCTCAGAAAACACCAGAAGGGTCTACAGAAAAGAAGGTCCTTCCCTTTAAACCCAACAGGGAGGACTTCTTGGGCCTATCTAGTTCAGAGAAGATCATTTCCCATCAATGACTCTGCTCACTTACACCCTCATGGGGACTCAGTGGATCTCACTCTTCTACAGTTCAGAGAGGATCATCTCCAGACAATGACTCCACTCACTTAGTGCCCTCATGGGGACTCAGCAGATCTCACTCTTCTACAGTTCAGAGAGGATCATCTCCCATCAATGATTCCACTCACTTACACCCTCACAGGGACTCAGGGGATCTCATTCTTCTACAGTTCAG
>NW_003852492.1:1444986-1455416 GCF_000181295.1 Otolemur garnettii | reverse complement strand
CTTCTACAGTTCAGAGAGGATCATCTCCCATCAATGATTCCACTCACTTACACCCTCACAGGGACTCAGGGGATCTCATTCTTCTACAGTTCAGAAAGGATCATCTCCAGACAATGACTCCACTCACTTACGCCCTCATGGGGACTCAGCAGATCTCACTCTTCTACAGTTCAGAGAGGATCATCTCCAGACAATTACTCCACTTACTTAAGCCCTCATGGGAACTCCATGGATCTCACTCTCCTATTTTCCTAGCAGCAGAGGTGTTGGGATGCAGGCAGGGTTATGTCTCTGGGAGTCATTTAAGCTCAGTATAAAATGCACTCCTTCCCCACGTTCTTGTGGTCTGAAGGTTAACATTCTATAACCCCTGGGTCTAAGAAATTGCCTCCTTTGCTTGAATTAAATGAAATCTAATGAAATAGAAATCCAGGTCAGAGCAGCTCACTAGCCAGCCTTCAGCTCCTGCTTTGCTGGCAGCTCTCCTCGTAATAATTAAACAGAAAGTCGTAGGCAGGCAACAGTGAAATCCATTGCTGATCTTGCCCCCTCATCAGCCTATCTTCCTAAATGTTCCTTAATTAAGGTTTCTAAATGCTCTGCATTCCCTCTGTACCCATGGTACCAAAATGAAGTAGACTGCTTCAGGGATGCCCAGCAACCAGAGGTGCAAGGTCTTCTAGGGGTATTTCTCATCCATAACATTAAAAATCAGCAATAAAATCCAATAAATGGAAAGGAGTATGAGAAATGAGCAGGGAGATGGGGACGGAGAGGGTTGGGAGGTGATCTGATTTGATTTTCTGGAGGATTTTGCTTTAAGGATTCTGAAGGCATATCTCTGGCTTTATCACAGCTTCTCCAACACACCAGGGAGTGAATGAAACAGCTGTCACATTTAAACACACACAGCGGTAATCCTCCACTGAGCACAATGCCAGGGCAGAACAGAAAGCCCGTCAACACTTAGGATGCATTCTATTTATTTAGCAACTTGTCCCCCTTTCCCAAGAGTTCCACCTGCAAGGTTGAGTCTGGGGCCACACGGCACTGGTGGGGGAGGGGGTGTGAGAAGTGGTCCGATTACTAGCTGGGTTATGCAGATGCTAAATCACAAACTTGGATTGCAGCATCATCAGAGGTCTATGGCACAGAGCAGCCACAAACCAGTAAGTGCCTCTCCTCCCACTTTCTTCTCTTTCCGAGGTCTTCCTTTAAAGGTCCAGGATTTCCACGTCTCCAGCCATGAGCCTGGTCTTGGGGGATATGTGTTGATCACTAAGGATGTAGGAGGGAAGACAAAGTTACCTCCAGGGGGTGTCGAGCAGGCTGCATGGCCAGGAATTGCTCAGAGGGTCATCAACAGGTTCTAAATCACACTTATTCATGTACATAAATATTTACTTATTTGTTACGGTACATTAGACAACGAGGTTTGCACATGGAAGACTTCGTAGGGATTGAAATCGTCATACATGTAGTTCTCCCTAAGGAAACCAAAGCTCACACAACTGTAGTCGCCCTGAGACCCCCCAGCTCCTCAGCTAAGGAGGAGCAGAGGCAGAGCCAGACCCCAACACCCTGTACCCTGGCTTTGCTGTTGTTCAAGGACTTGAGTACTAGTAAAAATGAAATTTGAATGGTTGTCCATGATGAGATCTCAAATAGAAAGCTGAGGCAGGTAGGGAGAATGTTCAGAAAAGACAGTTGAAAGATACAGAGAAAGAAATGTATCATTCTCAATCTTGAAAAGGCTCTCAGGCGGCACAGCTCTGGGCCCATAGGGAGTTTCAGGGAACAAGCGTGGCCGTCAGGAGAGAGACATGGAGATTATTAAAGCAGTGACAAACAGAGCTAGCAGATTAAAATCTACACAGGAGGCCACACAAAAATTAGTCAATAGTAGCCTTATAAAAGCATATATGCAACTTAATTCAAACATTCCAAGAAATTTAATTCAGATATTTTTTCACCTAGCTCACGGGAGGGTTTTGGCTTAACACTGTAGGGGGCACAGAGTTGAATGTGCACAACTTTTTTTTACAGTGAATTTCAGTGTGAAATCAGGAAACAGATTTCTAGTAAGTCCTGTGACCTGGGAGAAAAGGCACCGGATTGGACTCAGGTGCAAATCTGAATATTGGCTCCGGTTCACTGCGCCATGTGACTTCAGGGAAGACACCCTTTGTTCCCTCACCTGCACCTTATGGAATTGCTGGGAAAGCTAATGGAAAGAAGCAACCAGGGTCAGTTTGTCCCAAAGCTCAGTAAATACTCGTTTCCTTTCCCCACACATATCCTAAGGGAAGAAAGGGCAGGATGTGGGGGGGGGGGGGAATACGAGAGTTTGTTGTGGCTGGAACTCAGGACTCCGGGAGCAGAGGGAGATGGAGCAGAAACAGCGGCTACTCCTATTCCAGGGCAGCACTGAAGGGCTGGAACTCACCTGCACAGAGGATGGTAGCAGGCTGGGGTGTTAGGCAGAAAGTGAAACCCAGGAAAGAGAGGAGCTGCCTCCGCCTCTCCCTGACTTGTGTTTTTCTCTGGCAGTATGTGTTGCTGTGCTACACGGCATGACCAAGATGTTCATAAGGAAGCTCCATGAGGGCAGGAATCTTGTCTGCAGATATCATCCAGCCCACAGAGCACTGTCAGGCACAGGTGCATAAATGCTTCTTGGAATGGAATGGAAGAGAATAGCCCCAGGCAAGCCCCTGATTCCTGCCTTCAGAGCTGGAAGAATGGTGTTTACTGAGAACCAGAGGAAAGGCAGGTGAGCCTGTCTGTACAGCAAACTAACCGGCTCCTTTTCTGTTTCCTCTGAACAAAAGTGGGCTTCAGTACAATTGTGGAAGATGGGGCTTGAAGATCTGCAAGCTTGTTCAAGTGGTTGTGTGTGGTGCTTGATGGAACAAAAGGACCTGGGCCAGAAATCTTCTGTCATGCAGATGCTCAGAGGTCTGATACCTGGGGCTTCTTGACAAGTCTGGGAATCAGAAGGATCTGGTGGCTAGGCTGAGGCCTGTCCTGTCCCTCCGTGCCCAGGTGCTCTGCTGAGCAGCTCCCCAGTGAGGAGAAAACTGGCTGTCCTTGCCCTCAGCAGGCTGCCATGCAGGGCTGGGGCTGCTGTGCAGGGCTGTTTCTGCTCCTTCCTTGGGCCTTCTCAGCACCACCCCCACCAGGAGCTTTGGAAATGTGGAACATGCTATAATCCTTAACTCTACTGTTTTGAAATTTCCCTGCAATGGCTATAATAATCATCTTACAAACAACCTAGAACAAGCTCTAATTGCTTCTAATGCTGTATCACGGCTGGGATACAGGCAGAGTGGGGACTTGCTGACTGTCACAGCTCTGCTCTGATTACATGGTACCTCTGGGAGCATTTGCAGGGAGGGAAAGGCAAGAAGACTGTTGGCTTTTCCCCCCTTCTTTTTGGGGAGCCTGGCTCAGAGGAGCCCTCTCCACACCCAGGCAGCAAAAGAGAGAGCCTTCTGAGCCAGCAGAGGAGCCTGAACCTCCCAGTATTCTAAGTAATTTGACACACAGACGTAGGTGCGGCACGGTGTTCTCCCTGCCCTCAGCTGCTGCTGGCGCTGGTGGTGGCCCAGCTCTCTGTACCACTGAAACAGTCCTTATCTGGTAATGACTCCTGGGTGAAGGCACCAACCCAGGAGGGAGCTGCTGTGCATCAGGAGGGAGTAAGTAGGTGGATCACGGGCCCAGCCCATACTGAGATCCTCAGAGGATGGTGGGGAGGGTCGCAAATTACCACATCTGTCCTTTCCTACAAGCCCATTGGTCTGCTTCTAAAATCACAACCCCCTTCTATAGATGAAGAAACTGGTGCCCAGAAATGTTCAGTGGACCCTGTCAGGAACTGTAGACACACAGAAAACATCCTAAGTGAGAGAACCAACTGTGTGAGCTTCCTCAGAACTGGCTCAGGGAGACTGACTGAGATTTGGTGCAGACGGTCGGCACTGGCTCTGCGGTGAGGCTTCACCCCCTCTCATGCCTCTCCAGTCTCCCCAGACCTCTGCACCACACCACACCCCGGCTCCACTCCTCCTTCTGCAGGACACCTCTTCCGACCTCACCGCTGTGGTGAGACACTGCCCTCCCCGCCTCCAGCAGATGCTCCGTCTTGCCTCTCTAGTCCTTTCTGTGATTATCCAAAGACGCAGAATCACGGCTGCTGAAAATTACATGTTGTTTATTCATTGTTCGTACATTTCAGAAGGTTTTCTCAAGTAAGATTTCATTTTACTTTCACAGCAGCTGTGGGTCACAATGGCAGCCGTCATCACCCACCACTGTGCGGGTGAGGTCTAGAGAAGGGAAACTTCCTGTGGGGTCCTACAGTAAGTGGGTGGCTTGACTGCCTGAGCCAGTTCTCCCTCTCTGAGACCCCACAGGGACCTGGGGGGAACCCCACCTGCAGTACCAGTTTGAGCAAAAGAGATGGGGTATGGGCTGGCTAGGAGAAGTGAGGTGAGGGTTGAGCGTCTGCAGAGCATTGTGGCAGGTGTGGTTCAGTTCAGTGCCTCCAAAATTAAAATTGCAACCGTAAAACCATTTGTATATCTTCTTTGGAAAAAAAATACTTATCCAGATCATTTGCCCATTTTTCAAATCAAGTTAGTGGAACTTTAGTTTGTTGTGTTACCAAGTTGTAGAAGTTTCTTGTATATTTTGGATATTTAACCCCTTCTGATGATACCTGTTTTGCAAATATTTCCACCCCTTTCTTTCTCTCTCTCTTTTTTTTTTTTTTTAGAGACAGAGTGTCACTTTGTCACCCTCGGTGGAATGCTATGGCGTCACAGTTCATGGCACCTTCCAACTCTTGGGCTTAGGTGATTCTTTCACCTCCGCCTCCTGACTAGCTGGGACTACAGGCACCCACCACAATGCCCGGCTATTTTTTTGTTGCAGTTTGGCCAGGGCCAGGTTCGAACCCACCACCCTCAGTATATGGGGCCAGTATCCTACTCACTGAGCCACAGACACCATCCTATTTTCCCCCATTTCATAAGTAGAGTTTTCATTTTGCTGACTGCTCCCTTTGCTGTGTGGAAGGCTTTTAGTTTGATGTAGTACTGGCTGTTTACTTTTGCTTCTGTTGCCTGTGCCTCTGTTGCCATTACCAAGGCCTCTGTCATAGAGGCTTTTCCCTATGTTTTTGTTCCTGGGAGTTTAACCTATGTAAGGTCCAGGAGCTTTGCAGGTTCACATATTACATTCAAGAATTTAATCCATTTTATTTTTATATATGGCATAAAATAAGGGTCTCATTTCATTGCTTCACGTAAGGATAACCAGTTTTCCCAGTACTGCTTATCGAAGAGACTATCTTTCCACATTGGGTCTTCTTAGCCTCCTTGTCAAAGGCTAGTTAGTCATACAGGTGTGAGTTTACTTCTGAACTCTCTATTCTGGTTTGTGTATCTGTCTTGATACCAGTACCATATTGTTTTGATTACTATAGGCTTGTAACTTAGTCTGAAATCAGAAAGGGTGATGCCTTAACAGGTCTATAAACAAGTTCTTGACATTGCCACTCATTAGGGAAATGCAAATCAAAACTGCAGTCAGATTCCACCTCACATCTGTCAAAGTGCATTTTATCCACAAATATTAAGTATTGACAAGGACATGGGGGAAAGGGATAATTGTACAGTGTTGGTGGGAATGTATGTTAGTACAGCCTCTGTGAAAAACAGCCTGGAAGCTCCTAAAAAAAAAAAAAAATAAATAAATAGAACTACTTTATAATCCAGCCGTCCCAACTTCTGAGTAAATATGGAAAGGAAATGAACTCAGTATCTTGATAGTACATCTGCCCCTCCCAACATTATTGCAAAGGTTACTGAAGCCTTATTCACAATAATCAAAATATGGTAGCAGTCGATCCATCCATGGATAAAGGGATAAGGAACTTGTGACATATGCAAGCTCTGACAGTTAAGTTTACGAGCTTGCCCCCATGTGCTTACATTGGCAGCACTGTACAAACAACTTGGTAAGGTTTCATAACCTTAGTATATCAGTGTCTCACAGCTGTGTTCATGTAGAAATGTGGTGTGGTCTTTCTGAGTGGGGTTCATTATTGCTATTGTGTGTTTTTGTGTGCTGTTGCAAGAATGTCAGAGATGAATTAGAGCAATGAACAAACATTAAACTTCTTGTTAAACCTGGCAAGAGTGGAAGTGAAATTGAGGATATGATAGTTCAAGTTTATGGGGATAATTCCATGAAAAAGACAGCAGTGTACAAATGGATTAAAGCTTTTTCTGAGGGAACACAATGTGTCACTGATGAAGGGCATCCAATAATGAGCAGAAAAAATTGCAAAAAATGGTCAAATTGTGCACCAAAATAGTTTGCTGACTGTGAGAAGCTTAGCAGACCAAGTAGACATTGATGGAGAAACAGTTAGGAAAGTCTTAACTGAAAATCTTGGCAAGAGAAAGGTGTATGCAAAATGGTCCTGAAGGGGCTCACTGGTGAACTGGAGCAAGGAGAGATGAGTTTGCTAAGACCTCCTAGAGAGGGAAGACGATGTTCTGGACTGTGTTATCACTGGTCATGACACATGGATATACCAGTACAGCCCTGAAACAGAGCATCAAAGCGCACAATGGAAGTCAGCCAATTCTCTGCAACCAAAATTGTTCTGTTAGTCCAAATTAGGAGTCCAAATGATGGGCTAACTTTTTGATATCAGAGAGATTGTTCATTATGAATTTGTAGCCACTGGACAGTTAACCAAATTAACTATTTGGAAGTGCTGAAAAGACTACATGAAAAAGACAAAAACAACCTGAACTTTGGGCTGATAACTCACGGCTCTTGCATCATGACAATGCACCAGCTCACACAGCACTGTCTGTGAGGGCAAGCACTGTCTGTGAGGGAGTTGTTAGCCAGTAAACAAATAACTATACTAGAACACCCTCCCTACTCACCTGAGCTGGCTGCCAATGAAGATAAAGGAAATATTGAAAGGAAGACATTTTGATGACATTCAGACTGATGGGACAGCTCTTGTAGCCATTCTAGGAAAAGAGTTCCAAAATTGCTTTGAAGCATGGACTAAGCACTGGCATTGGTGCACAGGTACCCAAGGGGAGGATTTGAAGGTGACCACAGTGATGTTCAGCAATGAGGTGTAAGTTCACAAACTTAACTGTCTGACCCCATCTATACAATATACATGAATATGTATATATATGTGCATACACACAGTGAAATAGAATATTATTTATCCTTAAAACAGCAGGATATCCTGCCATTTACTATTAAATGGATGAATTTGGAGGATGTTATGCTAAATTAAATAAGACAGACACAGCAAGATAAATACTGTAGGATCCCACTAATGTGTGGAATCTAAAAAAAAAAAAAAAAAGAAAAATCACCAAACTCAAATAAGCAGAGGGTAGAACCATGGTTGGTAGGGGTCAGAAGTGGTGGAAATGGGGAGATGTTGGCCAAAATTACATAACTAAAAGTACAAACTTTCAGTTATAAGATGAATAACTTCAGGGCTCTAACCTACAGTATGGGGATCTAACCTACAGCATGGGGTTCTAACCTACAGCATGGGGAGCTAACCTACAGCATGGGGATCTTACATCATGGGGATGATATTAAGATCTCTGCCTTGTTTCCTTGAAATTTCTGCAGAAAGTGGATTTTAAGTGCCCCCCACACACATGCACACAAAATAGTAACTAGCTGCTATTATGAACATATTAATTTGACTGTGTAATCATTTCACAGTGTGTATTCAATCCTCATGTTATACACGTTGAATATATGTAGCCAATTTATTTTGTCAATTATACTTCAATAAAGTTAGTTAAAAAAAATCCTAAACCCTCTGAAGATAAGAACCACACCACCAGAATCCTGCCCTGAGTAACTGTGTCTGGGAGACCTGTGGGGGGGTTGACTCTATGGGCAGTGCACAAGGTTTAGCTTCCACAGCTTCCCACCCAGACTCCTCCACAAGGACCATCTCCCAGGAGCTCTGAGAGCTGTGCCCAGTGTGTGCACCACAGGTAAGGCCACCTGCCTTGGGGCCACTCTCACCTGCCAGGAACCAGTTTCCTCAGCCCTTACACCCTGCAGGGAGGCCTCCTTCTCCCTGTCTGAAAGCTATCTCATCAAGGCAAAGCAGTAATTATTTACTCTGCTATTCACACAACATTAGCCATTCTCCTCCACTCTCTGAGCACTCTGAGACATTAACCTCTTCAGACCCTGTTGCAAAATAAGGTGATGAGGGCAGGAGACACTCAATAAACCGACAGCCCATTGGCTGAGTACACTGTCTGCCCACTGCTCGTTGTCTAGTATGCTGAACTGTGAAGGTCACTTCTCTTCAGTGTTTTGACAGGTTGGGGGTAACCACGAAAGTGAGTGGAAGATACCCAGCTTGGGCACACACCTCATTCATTTGTTCTATAAATATATGTTGCCTGCCTACTATGTGCCAGGGAGTGCTTGCCAAAGGCTGGCATAGGGATTGGCTTCTGTGTAAGATAGACAGCTACAATTTCCTGTTTTAAATTTATTATTCACCTATTTGAAATGTTAAAGAAATGGAAAGGCCCAAGAAAACTTTGGAAATCCGATTGATAAAACAAGTGCAATACTTGGGAGAAAGACGATGGTTACAATTGATACGCATAATCTCAGGCTCACTGCAAGATGCATAAATAAAAATGAGAACAGAAAGAACAAAACAACAAAACCCAGCTCACTCAGCTCACTCATGTCAGTTGACGCTTCCCACAATGCCCTGCAAAGTCAATTTGTGTAGACTGCACAGAGGGGCTCTTCTCATTTGCAATGGTGGAGCTCAGCAAACTTCTCATTTCATCCGTGTAATTAAGGTAAGGTGTCAAAACAATTACCTCTTATAGACAAGGACTGGCAACTTACTTCTCGCTTTTTTAAGTTTCCTTTGAACAGAATAATCAAGAAAGTTGCCTGCAGGATGTGCAGACCTCCTTTCAATTGGATTTCCCTTAAAAGGCCACCACCCTACTCGCTACCCGGGACCTCGGTGTCTACGTCCTGCCCCCCTAATAACTGCATGAGGTGTGAACTTCTGTCAGGGATGTGTGTGACTCCGAGTGTCTGAGCTACCAGACCCGAGAGCAATTTCACAACCGGCCCAGGGTGGTGCAGGGAACAATCCTTTTATAAATGAACACAGAGCCATCTTGTAAGAGTACAGCATAAAAAAAGCTGCCAAGCCAGGTTGAGGCGTTTTGACACGGGAGCTGTGAATGCTGCACAGTCTATTATCATAGGAGGCGTCCTCCTCTTCAGGTGTTTGTTATAAATCACTCTGTTTCCTGCCTTTCTCCTGCAGCTAATATGTTTTCTCTCAGCGATGTACTTGCTATGTGTCACCAGCAGTGCAGCGGTTAACATTTGTGTCCACAGTTGGCTTTTTATTCACCTAATATTTTAACTCAGTAACGCTCTCCAAGCATCAGTTTTACTCTCATCATGTTTGCTGGAAATATTTTCTTCTGTTAACATTTGTTTCTCCTCTTAAGATTTTTACTAGCTAGGCGTTTTTACCCTGTAAGGACTGTCATCTTCAGCCAGCATTAGGAGACTGCAGAGTGCTCCAGCAAGTGGCTGCCCCACCCCCCTTGAAACATCTCCCCAGGCCTCAGTCACTGGCATTTTTTTTTTAAAGACACAGTCTCACTTTGTCACCCTAGGTAAAGTGCCGTACTGTGACAGCTCATAGCAACCTCCAGCTCCTGGGCTTAGGTGATTCTCTTGTTCAGCCTCCTGAGCAGCTGGGACTGCAGGCACCCGCCACAGTGCCCAGCTACCTTTTTGTTGCAGTTTGGCCAGGGCCAGGTTTGAACTTGCCACCATTGGTATATGGGGCTAGCACCCTACTCACTGAGCCACAGGCGCCGCCCAAGTCTTTGGCATCTTTTAAATGGGAGTAATAGAAGTATTGTGAAGACGGGTAAGCCCAAGGCATGTGCAGGCTTTAGCTGCAATGGCTGACTTATCTGTACATTTAAGTTATTTGAATAAAAGGAAAGAAGGACTAGAAACAATGGGATGGAAACCCCAGATCAGTAGATGGTGTTCAGTAGGTAACAAGGAGAGAAAATGATCACAGGAGAGAACAGAATTCATTGCTTCAGGAAATGCTGAGCTGTTCCTCACCAAGGCACTCTTAGACTTTCTGCAGGGTCCCCACCCAGGGATTGGCCTACAGGGTTATTTTGACACATTCTCAGGTGAAGTTGATGCTGCTGGGCTGCACTTAGCCCCACTGGCTGAAAGCACAGAGTGCTGGGCTGTGGAGAGGGAGACACCCCTCTTCCCTTCTCCTCCACACTGAGCCCCACTGGCCAGAAGCACAGAGTGCTGGGCTG
>NW_003852492.1:1438966-1444820 GCF_000181295.1 Otolemur garnettii | reverse complement strand
GCTGTGGAGAGGGAGACACCCCTCTTCCCTTCTCCTCCACACTGAGCCCCACTGGCCAGAAGCACAGAGTGCTGGGCTGTGGAGAGGGAGACACCCCTCTTCCTTTCTCCTCTACTGCCTCTGTCTCTGGTTGTCCCATCAGTGGCTTGGTTCTGCAGTGCCTCATTCCAAAGCCAGGACTGCAAGTGGTCACAGTGAGGCCTGTGCTGTGACTGGTTGGAGGTCTGAGGGAGTCAGGCCTGAGTGGTGCAGGGTGTGGCCGGTGTGGGCAGGACGGGGGAAATATCTGCTGCAAGTACAGACAGAAGGGATGAGTTCCAGGGTCCACCTACCCACTGCCAGCCCTGTGACATCTTTCTAAAAATACCTGGAGCCACGTAAGATGTATAACAGCAAGAAGCAGGCCTGTCCCCTCCCCCAATGGCCAGTGCTCATCTACATGTTACTCTGGGGACAGACGCTCAGCACCACACTCCTAGGGCCACTGTCCTTATCCCTGCTGTCTGTGTCCTCCAGCTGCCTTAAGACCTCTCTTCACTGGAGGGCCTCCTGCTCCTGCCAGCCACCCAGCACGAGCTTGGCAGAGGGTTTCTGATGAGACGAGATATGGCTTTGGGTCACCTCTCCACTTTTCAGCTTCTTTGCTCCCACGCCAGGACAGAAACTCTGTGTATCACAGAAGTGGCTGTTAGCCGGGACACACGGGATCAGTTGCACACACATTTAGGAGCTGCCAGAGTGACCACACAGGGTGGACCCGGCAGAATCTTTGAACTCTGCTTCCAAATCTTCATGGGGTTGAAGCTCTTCTGTTCAACCCCACCCTCCGAGTCTTACTTCCCACAGTCAGTCACTTCATGGAGCATGGACCTGGAACCACTGAAGTGAGCTCCAAAGGTGGGCACGAGCCTGCCACACCCAGTCCATGGGAAGCAGGTGCTGTGTGATGGGAGTGGAGGGAAGTGCAGCCACCTGCCGACTCGGGCCTGTGAATGGCCTCATGCTGCATCCAGGCACCAGTGGAAG
Source organism: Otolemur garnettii (assembly GCF_000181295.1). Classification (NCBI taxonomy): domain Eukaryota; kingdom Metazoa; phylum Chordata; class Mammalia; order Primates; family Galagidae; genus Otolemur; species Otolemur garnettii. The sequence goes on along the minus strand of NW_003852492.1, from coordinate 1,443,794 downwards.
GGAAGGGGCAGAGCTGGTGGCCGACTGCCTTCGGAAGGGTGTGTTCTGGCAAGTCCAATTACTGTGTGCTGACCCTGGGCTCCAGATGACTTTGGAAAGCCGTCAGCCTCCAGGTTCAAACACAACCACCCTTTTTTCTCACCAGTGTCTGCCCAGCCCTACCTCCCACCAAGCCCAGCATTGAGCACCCTGAGTCTGCAGAGCTGTAGCTAAAGCAGTCACCTCAGTGCTGTCATCCTCTGTTTCTCAGAGCCACTGCCCAGAAGAGAGTGGTGACTAGTCATCCAGGAGGAAGAGCCAGCATCACCTGGCTGGGCCGGAACATGCAACGTGCCACGCTGGGCTTTAATAAAACCAGTGTGACTCTCCCACCATGGTGTCTCTGGGTCCAGTGTGGTTCTCTCTCCACAGCGTCCCTGGGTCCAGTGTGGTTCTCCCACCACAGCGTCCCTGGGTCCAGTGTGACTCTCCCACCACAGTGTCCTTGGGTCCCCTTTGTGTTCTGTTTTTCAGCTCTCAGGTGGTCGACATCTCAGCTGTCAAAATCATTTCTTGGAGACTGTTAAGAAATCTGAGTATGAAGCTGTCTGTGTATCAGAGAATATTTCCTAGAAGGAACTGGGAAAAGAGCCATTTCCAGCAAGAACTCCAGGGAAGACAGCATGAGCTGAGAACTTGTTCAGACTGATGCTGATCGCAGATTCTAGGGTTCCCTGGAGGGTCCTGGGAGCATCAGAGTGCCCAAAGAGAGGGGGGTCTTTCCTTAACTGCCAGCAGAGGCTGTTGTTCAGACTCAGGTATTTCAGGACCAAATCCTTTCACCAGTTAGGATCAAGGCCTTTGTTCCAATGTGGTGGGAAGAAGATGCTTTGAGCACAGACTTCAGCACGTTGGATCCTCAGTTCTGGTGCTGGCAACACCTGTTACTGGGCATGTGATTTTTAGGCAAATCATGCACACTCATTGTGCACCTCCTTTCTCATCTGTAAAAGGGAGAGAATCATTACACCAGGGTGGCTGAGGAGGTAGTGAGGCTCTGCTGGTTAAGGTACACCTGCCCCAAACATAAGTGTTGGATTCCTCCTGCCCATCCCCCTCCTCTTCACTCACAGGACAGGACTCCACTTCAATGTCTGTGTCTCCCAACTCTCTGCCTTTCCTGTTGCAGAATCTGTGTCTGGTGGAAATGCCTTGGGCTGCAAATAACAGAAACCTTGATTGGGCATCTTAACAAAAACAGAAATTTCATTTCTTCACATGATAATCTGGATGAGATTTTCTGGTTCAGAGGCCCCGTAAGTCACTCCATCTTCATGGAGCAAGGCTGGGGATGCTTGTCAAATGCAGCACCCACTGTGAGATGAAGCAGGGAGCTGGTAGCTGTGCCTTCTCATCCAGAGAACGAAAAGACCTCCCATTGCTTCTAGGAGACTCTGACATGCACCTCAGAAGCTAGAACTATGTTAAAGCACAAAGCTGCATCTAGCTGCAAGGGAGTCAGAAGATGTCACATCTAATCCCCCTATCTATCCGTAGGAGGAGAAAAGGGAGAAAGAGGTTAGAACTGTAGTGTCAGCAAATAAATAGTATTTGCCACAAGGCCCAATAGAAGAGACAGCCGTGCTTGCCCTGGTGTGGCTGAGTTCACCACTGAACTCCGTCCTCTCCAGGTAAACACACAGCTGCAAGTGCAGGGACAGGTGGCTTGCTGGAGTCCAGCCACGGTAAATATGATCACCGGTCATGTGAGGATCAGCAGCCTCCAATAGTAGAGGTCGTAAATATCCCACCAGAACGTCATCGGCCTTGTAGCTCCCTCCACTGGAGAGTCACTAACAGTTACAACAGTGTTACTAGGCGAGTGCCTGTGTCCCCTCAAAAGGCATATGCTGAAACGTGGGCCTCCAAGTTGATAGGATGAGAAAGTGGGAACTTTGCAGGTGATGTGGGTCTTGGGGTGGCACCACCATAGAAGCGATTTGTTTCCTTGTGAGAGCAACCCTGGAGAGCTCTCCATCACTCCTGTGAGAGGGCTCACAGCGGGGGACCGCTGTCTGTGACCAGGAAAACATCCTCACCAGACACCAACTCCACGGGCTCCTTGGCTCAGGACTGTGAGAATAAGCATCTGCCGTTTATACCACCAAACCTCTCAGTCTGCGGAACTCAGTTACAGCAGAACAAACGGATGGGACACACCGCCCACTTTCACTGTGTTTTTACTGTGTGCAGGGGCTATGCTCCATGTTTTAAGGATATTTTTCTTAATTCCTCAAAACTAGACAAAGGTACCCATCTAAGGAATCCGAAACGGAGCCTTGCCGAGTGGGAGGCTCAAAGAGAAGCTAACTAAATACGTACTGGGAAACAGGCGGAGCTTATTAAAGTAGATAACAAGGTGGTGAGAAGTTGGGGTGGAGGAGAGGAAGGAAGGACGTGGGAGGGGTGGGGCAAGGGGCACGGCTGGTAGGAGTGTGAACCTGGAGTTAGACCCAGGGTTCTCTTCAATTCTCCCTCGTATGTCTACGGGCAAGGCACTTACGACTCATCCTCCTTGAACTTCTGCGTCCTCATCAACAGAATGGGAATGATAATAAAACCACACCATAAGGCCTCTGTACACACAAATAAGATAATAACAGCAAATATTTGTATAGCACATTTTATGTGCCAGACACTGTTCTCAGCACCAAACACACACACACACACTCACACAGAGACATACGTACTTGGGAGCTCTTGCCCTCATTTTAGAAATGAGAAAACTGGAACAAAGATTTTAGTGTCTAAAGAGCCAGGATTTATGTCCCCTGCTATGCAGTCACTGTATACCACACTGATGATATAAAATGGAGACTTCACAACATTGTTATGTAAATGTTGGTCCACAGCATCAAGCAGAGGGTTATTGTCCTCTCTCTTAATAACATCAGTTTTTATTTTCTATGAATGATCTTTTGGTAAATACCTTCAGATCAGTAGTTCAACCAGAAACAATCACCTACCCAAGCCTGAGGGGCATTTGGAAATGTCTGGGGACAGTGTGGCTGTCATGACTGGGAGAGGAGGTAGTGCCTGCTCCTGGCATCTGCTGAGCTCCTCGCAGTGTATGAGGTAGTCCCTGCAGCAAACTCTGACCCTACAGTCCACATGCCGAGGCTGAGAGGCCACTGCAAACAGAGAGTTATCTGCAGGTGGCAATTAGGACGGTGGCCTCAGGAGTCACCAATACAACAAGATTGTGTGGATGGTCTGGAGGGAGCCAGCAGCAGGCAGGACAGACAGGGGCTGTCCTCTTAGTGCAGAAGGTATAACTGATGAGAAGAACTGGGAATCATTATCAAACTCCTCTGGGAGGCTGACCTTCATGGGACAGGTTTGTGCCTAAATTACTTGTGTAGAAAAACACATATTGTCCCCAGTATTGTCTCCTACATTGTCATGAATTCCTTCCATCTCTGTGTGCCTAAAGCTCTGGGTAGTTTTAGAGGTAATTCTCTGACGTGGGTTGATCATAAGGGTCCAGATTCTGGTGTTAAGACAGGACAAACCATGTGAATAACACTACAGGACTCGCCTTAACAAGGTGGTTTCCATGTGAGTTTTCCACATGCCACATTGGATGTAGAGTGATTGTAAAGGTGTGCTGGAAACTGTTTGGGGGTGATAAAATTAATCCTTTCCATCTGATTTAGCCCTGACTTCTGGTACCTGACCAATCTCAGTTCTAAGAAGCCCAGTGTGGATGCCTGATGACACTGGTGAATGGCTTAACACTGGATGTGGGGAAGCCTTCAAATGAGGTAGTTCCATTGATCTTCATGGGAAATCTATGTGGTAAGTGCTGTTACCATGCTTGCTTTACATATGGGGAGAGTGAACCGAAAGGTTCGATAGCTTGCCCCAGATCACTTTTGTAGCAAGTGTTAGGGGCTTGGTAGAAACTTGAACAGTCCGATCTCAGAAGCTGTGTCCTCATATACAACTCTACACTCCCTCCCCCTCCCCCGAGCTGCACCCCGACTACTTCCTTGGATGGGGAGCAGTCCTGGGCATAGCGTGGACATCACAGGGATACTTGCCCTTCCAGTCCAATGACAAAAGTCCTCAACAATTGTTCTGCACCTGCAGCATTGTGCCAATAAGTATGATTTCCTAAACCTCATTTTGTCTACAACCAAGCAGTGAGTCTTATCTCTCCCCAGCTGTGTCCTTTTACCATTTTTAACCTGTTCCATTTTTGAGGAAACGAATTCCACAACTTCGCTTCCTATCCTGCACTAAATTTTTTTTGTATTACTAAATTGCCTCTTCATTGCTTCAGAGGGGGCCCTAGTTGTTCTCTAGCCAAGAAAGCTTGTCAACAGTTCCTAGTACCTAATTCCACACCCTTCATGTGGAACACTTTTCTTCTCACTGTCAGTCTTTCCACCTCCTTGATCACTGAAGTGGCCCTTCTCTGATTGTACTCATTCCTGGTTCAGAAAATGCCTGAAGACCCAGAGGAAATACAGAGCTCTCAGTCAGCAAGCGTCCCAGGCAGCAGCTGCCTCTGTTTAATCAAATCCTCCCTCTTCAGGATGTTTTCACTAACACCTGCTATGGGGAAGCATGGAGCCAGAAGCACATGGAGGAACTGCATGCTCTTCAACATCTATTTCTATGATAATAAAATGGAAGGCAAATGTGGGAGATTGTCTGTAAGAAGAAGGGTCTTTACTCTCAGCCCTACTTTCCTGATACACTGTAACAGCCACAACTCTGACAATGGGCAATGTTACATTTTACTCTCAGCCCTACGTTCCTGATACACTGTAACAGCCACAAC
>NW_003852492.1:1411715-1438908 GCF_000181295.1 Otolemur garnettii | reverse complement strand
AACAGCCACAACTCTGACAATGGGCAATGTTACATTTTACTCTCAGCCCTACATTGCTGATACACTGTAACAGCCACAACTCTGACAATGGGCAACATTACATTTTACTCTCAGCCCTACGTTCTTGATACACTATAACAGGCACAACTCTGACAACAAAATGTTACATTACTTACAAAGGAGATTCAGAAACACAAGATAACTGCCCTAAGTCCCTAAGTAGTTTGGCTCAGGATTGCCATGGGGCCCTTGCTGTATTAGCTACAACCCCTCCGCTCAGGGGAACAATAGGAGGGCATGTCCATTCCTACCTCTGTCCTGAAGGATATTGGAGCCCCCTGCACCGTCAGTCTGGGGAGTCCTGGGTCTCGCCTCTGATACACCTGGCCTCCTTCAGAGTGGGATGTTGTCTGTCTGAGAACCTTTTGAGGCAGCATAGCTCAGCTTTTCTTGATTAAGTAAAATTATTAAGAGTGGTCAGCCTCCTAAAGTACGGAGGAGCCTTCGAGGAGGTGGAGTTCAGAGAATCAGCGGCAGATGGTAAAGTGTTTGCCACAGTCTTCCTCACAGCCCTACGGAAGAGTTGGGCATTTGCTCTATAACCACTCCAGACAGGAAATGCTCCCCTTTTCATTATATTTGTTAGATAACACTTACACCTATGTGGCAGGCACCATTCTCAGTGTTTTATATATAACTCATTTAATCTCTGAACAGCCCTGTGGCATCAGGTTTTACTCTGATTCCCATTTCACAATGGGCTACAGGGAGGTTAAGCATCTTGACTGAAGACACCCAATGAATGATTGGCAGAGCTGGGGTTTAGGACAGGTGGGCTGGCTCCAGGGTCTGTGCCCCCCATCACTACTGAGTATCATCTAAGCCACCCAGTTCAGGTGGGATGAGAGAACTGGCTGTGGTCTTCACAGAGCATGAGGCTGGGGAAGCCTGTGTCTCTGTGTTCAGTTCCAACTATGGAAACAGGGATTTCCCCTTCTGTTTCAAACCCAAGCCTTACACCACACCTACACCACACATACATCTAATTATTATAAAGGCCAGTGCCTTTTTGCCTTAGCAGTGCTATGCCTGATTCTTCATTTCCATAATCTCCCTGATGCCCCTGTCTAAGTGGGCCTGAGCCCTTACTTGCTTTATTTTCATATTCTTTTCCAGGGACAGTGTCCCCCTTAAACCTCTTAACAATGATTCTTTGCTTGGCCAAACTTTAGTCAGCCTTCTGAACTTCTTCTGGGCTCATCTGTTTACTTCTTTGTAAGTTCCATTTATAACAAAGAACCAGAATCAGTTTAGCAAGAACCCCCTTTTGAGCAAGAACCCTGACACTTGGTATAGCATCACTGCTGATAACCAGCTCTAGATTCCTATTCTCTGCCATTCTGTGGGTTGTGTATGATCCCCTGGCCTGTCTTGAGTAAGAATTCTGTTAGGCTGGTTCAGGCAGAATCCCTCTTATCCTGATGCTGACTCTCAAGAATTTTCTACCGGCCAACTCCAGCCTGCTCCTTGGCTGGATGTCGCCCTGGCCTGTGCAGTGTCAGGGTTGAGCCAAATCTATCTCCTCCACTGCAGAATTCCCTGCAGTAGCCCCTGTGTTTCATGATGATCCTGAACAGCGGTCTGTCTTACTGTGCTGTGACAGGTATCACTGAATGTTCTTATTTCTTCAGCACCACCTGCCAGCAGCTGAGAGGAGGAGGAGGAGGGTGCCAGATACCAGCCTTTTGTCCTTCCTTGATGCCTGAAGGCTGCAACCCCCGGGCTCCTGGCTGCTGGCCGAGGCTCCCGTCAGCCAGTCTGTGCTCTGCTGCTGTCTTACACGGGCACAGGGCTCTGTGAGCTGACCTCTTCCTCCTCAGTGTTCTCGCCCTGTGGGTGGCTCTGGCTTGAGGTCTGCAGACATCTGCTAACCACTCCCAGAACTAGACCAGTCCCAGTCACTTCCCAAGATGAGGTAGAACAAAGGAATTAAAAACTCAAGAGTGAGAAGAATAAAGGTATTTTTTGATGGTTCAGATTATGCCTTGGTGCCTATTCAGGATTTGGAATATTCTTCTGACCTTTCAGCCTGTGTTTTAAAAACTTCGGATATATCAACTTTTATTTTTTTGTCTATAGTTTTCATTTGCATGAAGAATGTTTGAGCTTTATAAATAATTTTATTTTTAGAGTCTGAAAGGTGCAAGGTTGAGCACATGACCCTAGACTCAAGGAGGTGGAATTAATTATTCACATGATAACTATTTAGTGTTGTTATTGTTGCTTGAATATTGAAAAAAGGCGAAGATTTTTCAGCCATTTCAATCTATTCTTCAACCATTCTAATTGTTAGAAATTTCACTTTTAATTAGTTGATGTTAGCCTCTCCATAATTTCTATCCATTGTTCCTAGGTCTGTAGGCTAAAAAAAAACAAAAAAGACACAAAACAAATATACCACCAAGTCTCTATGACAAGTCTCTGTGTGTTGGAAGATAAATCTCTGATACTCTTAGTGTGATTTTTTTTTCCTTTTCAAGTAAGTATTTTCTTATCTTGCCACATTCTACTCATTAATATCATACAATTAAAACCTCAAGGATGAATATGAAATGGTATCTTTTGTCTTGTGGATAAATGTTCCGTTGGTTCCCCCCATGTTTGTGAACTGACATAAAGAGGCCACAGAGGAGAGGAAGATGCTGCGTGTGGGCAGAGACCTGCTCTCCAGAGTGCAGGAAGATGCTGGGCCGGGCAGGTCTTCCCAGGCTGGCAGGCGTGGGCTGCAGCGCTGCCCCGTGTTCACACAGGAATAGGCAGCAGCACTGGACGTCTGGTGTGGCAGGAACAGCAGCTAAGGGCAACCCCAAGAGGCAGGCTAGTGTCAGCCAGGGGGGCTTTGAGAGCACTCAGGTATCAGGGTTTCTCACATCTGAGCAGCTTTAAAGAAAGACGCCCAGCAGAACCCTGTATTAATATAACAATATTAAGGGAAAGAAGAACGAATACAAACAGACAAGTATTAGGTTGTTATGATGAGTGGAGCAGTGAACAAGTTACTAATGCACATCCACTATAATTTCATGAACACTGTGATGATCCACATCGTGGAATGGGAAATGGTCAACTGCAGAGATCAGCAAGTGGTGCAGTTTGTCTGACTCCAGATCCCTAACCTTAAATCTGTACAGAGTTGTTTAGTCACTTTCCAGAATTCAGACACGTCGCTGATTATAAAAGGCTGAAGTATTAGGTGAGTCAACCAGACATGTTTGGAAGAGAGAAATCAAAGCAGAAAGTTGATTAAGAAGAGCAGGTTAGCTCAGGAAAAGTGAGGCACTATCCATGGATGTCTGTGGAGATGTCCAGTGCTGACCACAGGCCAATTGAGACCACAGCCCTGTTGGCAGCACAGACGTTAGGAAGCTTGCCGCGGTAGCTGGCCATCAAGCACAGCCTGCCTTTGGTGAAGGCTGAGATGTCTTGGGCATATTACTTGCCCTCCATCCAGATCAGAATTAAATCAGGAGCCCAAACAGTCTGGGTCTACAGTCAAAATATACCATCAAATTGAGGTGCATGGACCTGGCACAGTGCAGACAGGAGGGGAGAGGGGCAAGGTGCTGACTGCACTGGAGTCCAGACATATAGGGCCAGAGCGTCCTGATCCTCTGGCCTCTCACTTTCTCCTGAAAATAGCAGAACAGAGTCTCATCATGACTCCTCTCTCTGTGTCGCTCATCCTTAGGGGCATCCGGCTTCACAGTTGTATCTGGACATTTTTCACTTTCTTCCACAAATTTCATTTTGAAGCTCGTTGGTTGGGTCAGCAACTCTCCTCCCACGTCTCCTGTGATATGAGCACCAGCTCTTGCCAGGATCTCTTTGTTCTGGAAAGCCGTGGTCCAGGAAAATAAATCCTGCTTTGACACCATCTATGCAGCCAGCTGCTCTCCACTCATTTCTTACTTTCCCTGCCAAAATGACAACTTCTAATTGGAAGCCGAGTTGAAAAGCAACACTTATTATTCCAGTGATTTTTTTGAAATCTTATATACAGAACTTCAGAATCATTAAAGATACATATAATCAGCTTTACTCTGATTGCATCATTACGACTCATGTTAACCAGCAAAAAAGTAAAAACTGATAGCTTTGCTGTGCTCTGGGAAACTTTCTATCTCTGCATCCCCTGAATGCCCACCCTGGGAGCCTAGGAGCCTGCCCCACCAGCCCTCCGTCCAGTCATCCTTGCTTCTGAAGCAGAAAGCGGTTGGCCATCATAGTTCTGCTTTTTCTTTGGGGATATAATGAAGCCCACTACCTGTGCTAGTATTTATATATGACTAAACTGTCCTGTGAGGCACAAAATGTTTCTTCCAAAAGCTCAACATTACCAGTCCTGAAAAAATATTTATGCTCACAATCAAATGTGAGATAGTCCCATGATATAGTTCTTCTTACTTTTTAAACTAAGGTTTGAGCTAGCAAGTAAGATGGAATTTGAGTGGATAGAGCTATTGGGAAGAGAGGCTAATATGATGACTATATATGTAAGTATATGTGTGTGTGTTCATAGTATATAAACGTGTGTGTGTGTGTCTGTACATAGAGGGAGACAGAGACAGAGAGACACAACAGATCGAGAGGCTTGGGAGACAATAGAAAATTGAGCCTTGCTGGAAAATTTTGTGTTAAACTACATTCAGAAATAAGGTTGGTTATAATGTAACCATGCAAGCTTGCCTGCTAGTTGACATTTCAAGACTTTGGGTGTTTGAGAGCTTAGAAGTTCAAGACATGCTTGATAGAAGTAGAGTTTCTGAAAGAATTTCTCAAGGATTAACTTAGTTTATTGAGGCTGCTCTAATAGAATACCACAGACTGGGTGACTTAGAAAGAAGAAAAATTTATTTCTCACAGTTATGGAGGCCACAGAGTCCTAGGTCCAGGTGCTGGCAGATTTGACATCTGTGTCCTCAGAGACAGCCGTCTTCTCTTGATAAGCGCATGGGTGCAGGGGTACAGGAGTGCAGGGCTCTCTCTGGGCCTCTTCTATAAGGACACTAATCCCATTCCTGGGGACTCCACCTTCTTGACCTAATAACTTTCCAAAGATCCCACCTCTGAACACTATCATCTTTGGGGTTGCATTTCAATAAATGAATTTGGGAGGTGGGGGTACATAAACATTCAGACCATAGCAGGGTTTATACAGGATTATGTAACAAGTCTAGGGAATGGATGGAGAAAGAAAGCACAAGGAGTTACACAGGCACTTCAGTGGGATTTCACATCTAGAACAGAAGTTGGTGCCCAGAGGTCATCAGGTCACTGGGAGGTGAAGATGAGGGGAGAGGAACTCTCATTCCTCACAGCACCCAGTACGAAGGCAGCCAGAGTATGTGGGACACTCCTGTTTGACCTGGGAGCTTTCTCTCCATGTCCTCGATGAGAGACAAAGATACCGAGGCTGTGAACTTAGTAAGCAAGGGCGACAGGAACATCGTCCAGCACTCGAGGCTCTGTGTCCAGCCCAGGGCTATAGTCACATATGCACGTTTTTGCAAATGTCTTTGGCAATCACAAAGAGTCGTGACTGTTCCTGGAGTTAGTCTCTCCTGTGTGTCGTGCTGACCCCTGCTGACACCACCGCTGAGGAAGACCCAGGTGCTGCCTGCTCCTGCAGAATGAAGCGTCTTGCACACAGGTCTGTGTGCCAGCTCACCGTACAGTGGGTGCTCGCTCTAAGCCGTCACATCAGATGGAAACAAACTAGCATCTTGGTGGAGCACTTAAGTCCCAGAGATGATTCTGAGTCCAGGCACCTCCTCCTGGTTTATTAGTCCCCAGCCTTGGAGCTGAGTGAGTGAACTGAGAGCTCCCAGGGCTTATAGGGTTCACTGGCAATTCCTGTTGTTTTGAGGGCAGCATGACTAGAGGAAGGGTCCCCCCAAGAACACAGAGTGAGCTCCGGAGCTCCAGAGACCTCTATAGGAGGGGTCCCCCCAAGAACGCAGAGTGAGCTCTGGAGCTCCAGAGACTCTGCTCCTCCTCACGGTACTCAGGGCCCAGCGAGGGGGATGAGCAGGATAGCCACTTACGCTCTCATCCTCAGCACTGCCTGCCCACACCCTCAGAGCCACTGTCCACAAATTGGACATTTATTGTGTGATTTTTTGACACTTTAACTTATCCCAGGAGATTCCTGGAAAGTACAAAATAAAGGTTGAAAATCAGTTTCTTTCCCACAAGCTGAATTAACTTCTTTTTGCTGTTGTTTTAGTTTGTTTGGGAGATTTCGTTGCTGTTTTATCTTATTATAAGTGGGAAGCAGCCTCTCCTGTCAGGTGGGCAGGGACAGAAACAGTAAAGGCGCAGGCCCCGCAGTCAGGCAGGCTACCTGCCAGCACTCCTCTGTGGCTTGGTCCTAACAGGGGAGCTCCCCTGTGGCTTGGCCCTAACTGGGGAACGCCAGGTTGATAAAGGGGCCTCTCGACTTCAGCTTCCCCATCTGTGCAATGGGAGTTAGTGACTTGGAATTTTTGTGAACACTCAATGAAGTGCTGTATATAAATAACCTCGCACATTTGAGCATGAAATTCAGCAGATGTACCCACACAGTGACAAGCACTGCTGGGCAACTGTGGGCCTCCCTATTTTAGGAACTGCCACTGAAAAACTTTACATAAAGAAAAAGTCCAGAATGTGGGTTTATTGAGCCAAAAAGATATGAAAATAGAAAAGCAGAAGGAACAACTGAGTGTGCAAACTCACCCATCTGTCAAGTTACTTCTCTCAAGGGGTCGAATGCATGCGGGAGCAAAGTAAGACCAGAAGGGGCCATGCAGGGGGAGCCTCCCGTGTCCTACGGGGAGGGTGTTAGAACCAGAAGGGGCCATGCAGGGGGAGCCTCCCGTGTCCTACGGGGAGCGGTGTCAGCAGGGAGGGCCGAGTGTCCATCCCTAGCAGTCTAGGAACTTTCCACTCAGCATCATCCACATTTTCCCACATCACTTGCTTCTGATGAGCGCCCTTCCTTACTGATGAGACATTCCAACACGTGGGTGATTTATTTAGCCATTCCCCTGCTATTAGACATTTAATTTGTTCCCAGTATTTTGCTATAATAAGTAACACTCTGGTAGCTATCTTTACATATAAATCTTTGTCTGAATTTCTGATCATTTCCTCAGGATAAATTTATATGAGTGCAATTACTATATCAAAAATGATTGTAGGATTCTCATTACGTTTGGCCACACGTGGCAAAAACAAAAGTATAAGTTACACTCTCGGTGGAAGTAAAGGCACTTGATAGACTCATAAGCTTCTTCCCAGAACTCAGTTTATTTTAAAAATTGTGATTCGGTTTTCAATAAGCAAGTAACTCACTGTTATATCCATCTAAATTTGACTCACTGATTTGTTCTTATGTTTGTTGGCTGTGAGCAGTTTATCTCTATGTGTGTCTGCTCTTGGCCTTGGCCCGAATGTTGGAGTACTGGGGTTTTAGTTTGTTTCTTAACACTCTGCAAGAGTTCTGAGTGTAAGAACTAGGGCTGTGACAAGTGGAGAGACTGGGAGCAGGCAGGGATAGCAGGCTTGCTGTAACTGGAAGCTTTTAATGGTGGAAGCATCATGAGCAGAAGCACAGCCTGAGATTAGAATAGTGGGCCCTCTTTGTTGCAAAAACACTAAAGTTTTCCATGTGAGCTAATTCAGTGTTTTTGAACTCATGACTGCAGATTAAAACTGATAATAGTAAGGCACAGGTTCCCCTCTGGAGAGAAGAATCAGAATTCCTAGGGGTGGGGACAGGCATTGATAAACCAGGATTGAGAACAAATCCTTTGAGAGATACTACAGCTAAAACCAAATTACCTAATGGCCATCATGGAAAGGAAAGAGAGAGGGAGGGAAGGGGAAGGAGGCAAGAAAGTGAAGGGAAAGGAAGGGACACAATAGAAAAGAAGGAGAAACTTTTAGGAGAATCTTGCTGTAGCTTAGGAAGGAAATAGCAAGGGTCTGACTCGGAGACAGCAGTGGGAGGCACAGAGGGATGGACGCAAGAAACCCACCCATGATGTGCCGGTTGAGCCACATGCTGAGAGAGGAGGGCAGCGTCCAGTTGGAGGTTTGAGGGAAAGAAGACACAGAAATGAGCAGCTACAAGGACTCCCGGGGGAGTTAACAGGAAATTCATAGGATGACGTCCAGGTACGAGTGGAAATTAAAATAAGGATAGAGGTGAGCAGGAGGGAGGCTGTAAGAGAAGGCATTAGGGTAGCTCCCCACATCGCAGAGACACAGCAGGGGCCCAAAGGATGAATGAAGGAAACAGAAGCTGAGGACAAGATCCCCCAGGGCCTCTGTAAGTAGAAAGAAAAAGGCATAGAGTTGGGGATTTCAAAAAGGAATGGTCAGAGGACATAAATACATCATTTTAAATTTCAGAAAGACCATGGGTGTGGGGTATTGACAGGATGGGAGCTGAGACCCCATTGCATTTCACCAGGACAGTAGCTCTGTTGGAAAGTAGGCTAAGAGTTAGTGAATGGCTGAGGACATCTCGAGGAAACTGGGAGGCAGTATAGAGAATGCCTGGTAGAGAAGGGAGGAACTTACAATAGGGAGAACGTCTGCCTTTGCCATGGTACATGTCTTTGCCATGGTTCACGTTTAGTTTTGGGGGGTTCTTCTTACTGTTGTTTGTAGACTACGTGAATGTCTGTATTTGCCATGGTTTGCATTTAGTTTGGGGGGGGGAGGGTTTCTTCTTACTGTTGTTTGTAGACTAGGTGACCTATAACTGTATTTGTATCAAAGCATTTACCTGGTGGGGAAGCAAAAATGGAAAAAAAAGGTCATGTTTAATTGCTACGACGAAGTCCGGGGGGAGGTGGCAGGGAATATACCTCACCAGCAGAGGAGGAAGGATAGTCATCAGAAAGGACAGGACCCCCTGTCTGTTCTGACAGGGAACGGAGGACAACGCCAGGGCAGGGATCCCAGGGCCATCTCAGGGCTGTCAGATCAAGGTTATGCTAGGGAAGAGTTCACAGGCATTCTAAAAGGGATCCCAGTGCGTTTCTTTAAATCTTTTCTAATCTTGTTTTGAAAAGTATGCTCTGCCTAAGGATTTTTAACAAATTAACTCCTTGGGGATTAGAAAATGCAGTCCCATGCTGGATAATGTTTCTGTCAGCGGTGAGCCACATATATGAGGTTGGTGCTCTAAGATGATAACAGAGCTGAGAGATTCTTACCACGCAGTGATATGGGGGTTGTCACGTCATAACATAACAGTGGGGCACACTGCCCAGGCGTGTGCAGAGAGGCAGGTGTCACGCAGATGCACAGTGCTGCAGTTACATTCAGTGCCTAACACTGGATAAGAAACCACAAGGCAGCTGGTCTCTCTACTCACGATGCTGAACTTTTCATCAGTATTTTATGGTGTATTTTTTCTGCTTATAGAAAAGAAGTTAACTGTGAAACATCCTCCAGCAGTTCTGTCAGGTGTTCAGAGTGAGGCACCGACATCATAGGAGATGCCAGCGCCGTGCGCGTCACTCTTCCTCAGACCCACGGTGGGATGAGATGTGGGGGCAGGAGGCGGCGATGATCACCATCCTGCCCCTGAGTGGCCTTGGCTAATGCATGTGTGTCTTACTTTTCTTTAAATTACAGATTAATATGAGAGTACAGATGATTAGGTTACTACGTCTTACTTAACAAAAAAGGTTAAAAACTAACAGAGAAAAAGTTAAAAATAGAACAAAGATTATAAAATGAGAATATAAGGAAAGAAAATATTTTCACAGCTGCACAATATGTTCGTGCTTAAAACAGGTGTTATTACAGAAAGTGAAAATGTTTTAAAAAACTAAAGGTTTATTTAAAAAGTTACAGTGATTTATTATTTAAGAAAAAATAGGTTTTTAAAATAAATTTCACTGTCACCTACACGTCCAGCATATGAAGCCTATGGCAAAGCACAATAGCATCCCAGCCTTCATGTTCTCACCCCTCACGGCCGACTGGCCCACAGCGCCCTCCAGTCCTGACGGCGCCATTCATGGGAAGCAGCCTGTATGGGCATAGTATTTCTTTCTCCATTTTTTATTTATATTTTTTATTTAAGTGGATTTAGGAAATAGAAGTGGTTTTATGTTACATGGGTGAACTGCATAGTGGAGAAATCTGGGTTTTTGATTTACACCTCACCTGAATAGTGTACACTGTACCCGATAGGTAAGATTTCATCCCACACCTTCCCCACCTCCTCCTCCTGCGTCCACAGTGCCCCTCAATCACTCTGTGAACACGCATGCCCACTGCTCAGCTCCCACTTACAAGTTCAGAAAACATGGCATTTGGTTTTTGTTGTTTCTGGATTATTTCTTTTAGAACAGTGGCCTTCAATTCTGTCCAAGTTGCTGCAAAAGACACTTCACCCTTTTTAATGGCTGAGTAATATTCTGTGGTAGATACGTGTATACACCTATGCACATATTATATTCTGTTCACCTGCCTGTATCCACTCCACACTTCTTTATCCACTCAGCAGCTCATGAGCACTGAGGTTGATGTCGTATCTTTGCGATTGTGAATTGTGCTGAGATGAACATCAGCACGCAGGTGCCTTTTTGATAAAATGACTTCTTTTCCTTTAGATAGACCCCCGGTAGTAAGACTGCTGAAATTGAATAGTAGATCTACTTTTTCTTCCTTGAGAAAATGCCACACTGTTTTCCACAGAGGTGGTGCTAATTCTCATTCTTACCAACTGTGCGTATCATTCCCCTTTCGCTACGTCCACACCAGCATCTGCTGCTTTTTGGCATGTTAATAACGACCATTCTGACAAATTTAAGGTGGTATCTCACTGCAGTTTTAATTTCCATTTTCCTGCTGATTAGTGATATTGAGCTTTTTTTCCCTGTGTTTGTTGGCCATCTGTATATCTTGTTTTGAAAAATGTCTGTTATCTTTCGTATTGTATTTTTACTGTACCTCTCCTAGTTTAGACGTATAAACACCATTGTTGTTAAACTGCCTATAATACTCAGTATGGTGACATGCCGTACAGGCTTTGATGGGAAGCAGTGGGCTGCCCTGTGGCCTGGCTGTGGCCTGGGTACACCATCCCAGCTTGGGACATGCACTCTGGGTGTGATGTTCACACAGTGATGAAACTACCTCCAGAGGCTTTTCTCAAAACGTATTTCCTTTGTTAAGTGACACAAGACTGTATTTATCCCTGAAAGCAGGCTGGGTAGGTATAAATCTCTGGAAGGGAGGAAAATTAGTAAGTAGGAAGAAACGAGTAAAAGATGGAAGAAAGGAAGAGAAGAGAAAAAGAATTAATTTGCGATGTGGGGTCACTGTGAGTGAAGATGAGGTTTGGACTCTCAGGGGGCTGGTCCTGCAAGACCCAGTGAAGGCCCAGGAGCTATGAGCCTGAGAGTCCTTGGGCGCCGTCTTGGTGATGGGGACGGATGCTGCGGGGTGGACTGAAGTGACAGCGAGGACGGGGTCTGCTCCAGGCTCTGTGATGAGACAGAGTGTCCATGGCAGTTAGGACAATGGTGCTGACCATGATGGCACTCATCATCCATCTTGGCTCGCTTCAAAATATATAGATAGAATAACTTTAATCATAACAATAACTCTTTGATATTATATTTATTTCAAAGATGTGGAAATTCAGGGTTTGAGAGTTGAAGTAATCCACTTAAGGTCACCAAGCTGGAAGGTGGCAGAGTAATTATGGCAATCTGACTCTTGGTATTGGGCAACCTATTCCTACTTGTAACGGCTGTGTCGGTTGTTGGAAATAGGGAGCCTGACATCAGCAAGGAAGCCAGAGTGTGGTCCTGAAAGTCAAAGTATAAATTTAAAGGGAGGATTAGAGAGATGAGTGAATTTTGGAAGATAAAGAGAGGAAAAACCCAGTGGCCTGATTAAAAATGACAGAAAGTTTTTTGGTTTAAAAGGGGAAAAACTAACAAATAGGGAAAAGGGAAGGATGATAATTTTTTCATCAAAAATCAGGTCTATCCTAACTGTTGTATTTAGAAAGGATGAAGAAATGCAAGTTTTTATAAGCAGAGAGGAAAAATAATCTCACAGGCCACACTAAAGTAGAGATAGAGGCCACAGTGTTATAATGTTCTAGAATATTCCTTTTATAAGGTTTTTGGTGGTGATAAATCATGGATAAGTAAGGTCCTCAGGAGGGAACTCGATAGGAATTGTTGAAATTTAAAAAAAAGAAAAGAAAAGAAAGAAACATTAGCTCCGCTCTTATAATGCCTGTGATCTGAAGGGTAGTGTGACTCTTTAATTTATTATCTAAAACTGGACATTTTTAGAGTGAAAGGGAGTAACTTTAATAATTTACTGAGACAGCAGGCATAGAGCAGGACCATTTTAAACAAACTATAATTTATGTTCATCCCGTGAGCAGAGATCATAGACAATAAATAAGCAAAGGAACAAGTCCACATGCAGTTGTAAGTTATGTGTCCTTCAGAGGAAACCAATAGCACGATCAGGAAGGGACTCTTGTGTAGGTGACCTTGAACTGAGACCTAAAGGACAAAAAGGAAAGATCTTTTGTGGAGAGGGAGCAGGATGGGGGCTCACCAGGCCCCAGGCTAGCAAGACCCTGAAGCAGGGGGGTTTGCCGAGCACCGCAGTAAGCAGAATGGAATCCGAGGGAACCAAAAAGAGAAATCAGCAAGTCAGTCACACGGATTTTATATTAAATGCAATGGGAAGCCAAGAAGGCATCCATGTGGCCTGGTGAGACTATGCAAAGGTGTCCACGTGCCTGGTGAGACTGCAATCCACATTAAAACATGGCAGAGTGGCTGCCACATGACACGTACCCTGTGGAGGGTCAAGACTGGCAGTGAAGGTTGAGACAGACGAACAGAGTCTGTATATAATCTGGAGGGAAAGTGCCCAGACCTGCTGATGGCCAGACTTCCAGTCTTCTGGCACACACCAGAGGGTGGATAGTGATGACAATTCCCGAGATGGGGAAGCCTTTCAAATAGGAAGCCGTGTGAGTGGGGAGACGACAGCACTGGTTCCAACGTGAAGACTCAGCTGGGTTCTGTCTTCCAGTTGGAAAGCAGGAACTAAAACGCTCACACTATAGGTTAGAGTTCTTTGGTTGAAAGCAACAGAAATGGACTCAAGATAGGAACCTAGGGAATATTCCCACAGTATTAGAGGAAGATGGAGCCCCTGGCCTCGGAATGAGCCAGAAACAGAAGTGACCGTTGTGAGAATCAGTTCTCAACCTGTGGGTCGTGACCCTCTGGACTGTGTTAAAGGGTTGCAGCATTAGGAAGGTTGAGAACCACTGGTTTAGAGCCAGATTCTGGAAAAAATTGAAATGACAAACATTTTCAGTTGTTTTAAAAATCTCTGCTCAAGAGATCGTATTTAGGAAGGGAGTCTCTGCCTGGCTTAATTTGTGCCATGTGACATCACTTCACTGGATGTCATCAAGGGAATAAAGTTAATTTAAGTTAATTTCTAACGCAAAGAGGAGAGCACAAGCAGCTGTTGGGAATAGATTTAAAACTGAAATGGCCATTGGTTTGGCAACAAGGGTTCATCCACCTAGCAACTTGGGGAAATCCGAGATGGGGAGGGGTCGGGATCAGACGCTTCCCGAATTGTGTTCAGTCAGGTGATAAAAGCAAGGACCAGCTCCTTTCTCCTGGGTGTAAAGGGGGAGTGTCATTCACAAACCACTTCACTCCATCCTGATATCAAGACGCATAAATCATCCTCTCATTTTTATCAGACATATTTAATCTTGGGCCTGCTTTGGTGATAACACTCAAACTTGGGTCCTCTTCAGCACACAGGGCTGATTTAGCTAATGATCTGATAATGAGCGGCTAATCACTTATTCAAATTGGGAGGGCTGGGTGACTGAACAGGTGCTGAACCTGGAAGAAGAATCTGCTGCCATGAACCTTCCAATTTCCATTTCTCTGAGAATAGGCTCTCTCTCACTTGCTTTTTTTTGTTTTCTTTTTCATTTTTTTCCTTCCACTTTCCAGCAGGATCATGAACCAACGTGGCTCTGATGTGTCCTGCAGGGTCCAGTGGTCAGGAACATTGTCTCAGTCACTGACACAGACCCCGAATACAGGGTAGCAGGACTTGGCTATCTTGACGGGAAAGCCAGAGAAAACCACTGACCTTCAGAGACACAGGGACTGATCTGTCAGTGAGTCTCCGGGCAATAACAAACTTTAAGATTATAAACAACTAGGACATTAAAAGAAAGGTCTATGGAAAAGCCCTCACAGGCACTGCTTCATTTGATCAAATACAGCAACTACGTGAGATAAGGGTGTGAATTATTTCTAGATGATGTGATAGGGGTTAGAGAGGTTAAGAAACTTTCCCAAGGTCACTTAACCTGAAAGCTACAGAACTGGATCTCAACCTTAGTGTGGCTGACTCCAAATTCTCTTTACTCTCCTGGACCCCGTGTATCTTCTAAAATGTGGAGTAAATGTCTTAAAAGATACAGAATTAATGCCACGTATTTATGTATTAAACATGTATTTTGTTTTTAGATTCATGTTCATTAAAATATGAAGAGGAGAAATCCTCCTTCATAAATAGAGGGGGAGCTGATTAAAATGCAGTTTCCAGAGCTCCATTCTAGAGCCACCAAATCAGAAATGTGGAGAGCAGGTCCCGTGGGTTTGTAATTTATACTCTCCCCAAGTAGTGTTTATGCACACGAAAGTTTACGAAATTTAGTCTCTCACCGATTCTTGTTCATTTCCACGGCCAACACATTTAATAAGATTAATGGCCTAGTCTCTCTGCTTAGAGTGTATTAGAAGCACATCATCAGCAAATGAAATGGGGAAGGAAAGGACAGGCTCTGCAAGGCCAGCACACACATCAGGAGAGGAGATACCTGACAAAAACCTGCTACTGAGAAGTGGGACAGGAGGCGCCCAAAGCTCAGTGGGTAGGGCGCTGGCCACACACACCCAGGCCGGCGAGTTTGAACCCAGCCTCAGCCAGCTAAACAATAATGACAACTGTAACAAGAAAATAGCTGGGCCTTGTAGCAGGTACCTGTAGTCCCAGCTACGTGGGAGGCTGAGGCAAGAGAATCACTTAAGCCCAAGAATTTGAGGTTGCTGTGAGCTGTGACGGCACAAGGGTGACATAGACTCTGTCTCAAAAAAAAAAAAAAAAAGACAGAAGTAGAACAGGCACTTTACACAGTAGATACAGGCCTACGTTCATCCTGACACAGGAAGCAAAGGCCAACTTACATTCCATAGCCTTTCGCTGCTAATGCCGGGGAGAAACATAACCCATGCTTAAAAGCTGTTTAAAAACCTTAAACAGAAATAACTCTGGCATTTGTACACACCACATTTTATCTTTGATAGGTCCCTAAAGTTTCTTTTAGAATATTTGATTATAAAATACTGAGATTCAAATATCACCCCCATTACATGTAATTTTGTAAACATGGGCAAGTTTCCCTTTTTAAAAATTAATTTTGCATTTTAGAATATTAAGGGATATCAATGTTTTTTGGTTACATGTCTCCATTTTATAATTCTTGAGTCCTACTATTTTTGTGCCCATCACCCAAATAGTGTCCACTGTACCCATTAGGTGGGTTTTGGACTCTCCTTGCCTCCACCCCCTGCTTTTTCTCCACTGAGTTTTAATTCCCTCTG
This sequence comes from Otolemur garnettii, assembly GCF_000181295.1. Taxonomy (NCBI): domain Eukaryota; kingdom Metazoa; phylum Chordata; class Mammalia; order Primates; family Galagidae; genus Otolemur; species Otolemur garnettii. The sequence continues at coordinate 1,423,153 of NW_003852492.1, read as the reverse complement.
TGTGAGTGTGTGCTCATTGCTAAGTTCCAATTTAATAGTGAGCACATGTGGTATCTGTTTCCCATTCTTTAGATACTTCACTTAGAAGAATGATCTCCAGTTCCATCCAAATTGTTGCAAAAGGCATTAATGCATCCTTGGGGTGGGGGGTGGGGGGCTGAGTAGTACTCCATGGCATCCGTGACATACACATACCACGTTTTGTTAATACACTCATGAATTGGTGGGCACTGGGTTGAGTGCATATCTTTATGATTGTGAATTGTGCTGCAATGAACATTTGCGTGCAGAGTCTCTATGGTTTAAAATGACTTCTTTTCCTCTGGGGAGACACCCAGTAGCAGGATTGTTTGATCCAATGGCAGGTCTACTCTTGGTTCTCCGAGGCCTCTTCACACTGTTCCCCAGAGGCTGTCCTAATTTGCTGTCCCATAAATAGTGTAGCAGTGTCCCTTCTTATCTGCTTCCTGGCCAGCATCTATTGTTTTTGGACTTTTAAAGAAAAGCCATTCTAAAGGGCAACGTGATATCTCACTGTGGTTTTATATGTATTAATATTTTGCATTTCCCTGACAATTGGTGATGTTAAGCATTTTTCATATGTTGAATGACCATTTGTTTATCTTCCTTTTAAAAGATTCTGTTTGTGTCTTTCTCTCACATTTCAATGGGATTGTTTTTTTTTTTTTCTTGCTGATTTGCTTGAGTTCTTTATAAATTCTGGTTACTAGCCCTATATCAGATAGATAGCTTGCAAATATTTTCTCCTATTCTGTACGTTGCCTATTTGCTATGTTGGTTGTTTCCTCAGCTGTGAAGAAACTTGTAAATACAATAAAGTCCTATCTAGATATTTTTGTCATTGCTATGATTGCTATTGGGGTCTTAGTCATAAATTCTTTGCCTAGGTCGCTACCTAGAAGAGTGTTTTCCTACATTTTCTTCTAGAATTCTTATGGTTTTGTGCCTTACATCTTTTATCCATTTGGAATTAACTTTTGTGAGTGGTGAGAGAGAGACATAGATTCTGTTTCATTCTTCTGCACATGGTTATCCAGTTTTCCCAGAACCATGTATGGGATGGGGCTTCTTTTCTTACCTGTGTGTGTTCTTGTCTGTTTTGTCAAAGATCAGTTGGCTGTATGTGGTTTCATCTCTGGGTTCTCTGTTCTGTTTCACGGATCAGTGTCTGTTTTTGTGCCAATACCACTGTTTTTAGTTACTAAGCCTTTTATGGTACAGTTTGAAGTCTGATAAGGTGATGCCTGTGGATTTGTTCTTTTAGCTTAAGATCACATTGGCTGTTCAGGCTGTTTTCTGGTTCCAAATGAAGTATGGCATTATTTTTTCTGGACGTGTGAAATATGATGTTGGCATTGTGGTGAAGATTGCTTTGAACCTGTAAATCATCCTGGGTGGCGTGGACGTATTGACCATTTTGACATGACGATATGACTTTCCATTCATAGGTGCCATCGGCAATGCCTTCCTCTATATACAGATCTTTCACCTCCTCCTTGATTAAGTATATTCCTAAGTATTTCCAGTCTCCTTAAACAGAACAACAGCCAGCTAAAATTTTGTATCTTGCAAAACTAAGTTTCATACATGAAGGAGAAACAAAAGCCTTTTCCAGACAAGAAAACACTGAGGTGATTTGTCAAGACCAGACCTGCCCCTCAGGAAATGCTCAGAACTGCATTGCACATGGGTCAATTCAAAAGCCACAACACCCACCAGAGTGAGACCACCCAAAACCTGAAGCTAAGAGCTCATATAAAAATAATAGCACAAGAGTGCAGACAGATCAATAAGGAAATACCCGACATAATGAACAGAGAAACGTCTCAAATGTCAATCCTATCACCCAACATGAACTGTCTGAATGCCCTACTTAAGAGACATGGTTTGAATGGATGAAAATATATAATCTAAGTAACTGCTGTGTCTAGAAAACACTTCTAACCACAAAGATTTTTAAAGTTTTCAGGTGACGGGATGGAAAAAAATATTCCACCCAAGTGGAGACCAAGAGAAAGCATGGGTAATCATTCTTATACCAGATAAATTTAGCTTTAAATTGACAATGGTAAAGAAAGACAGAGATGGTCATGATATAATGGTAAAGGGAATAATTCAACAAGAATGCGTAATAATCCTGAATATGTATGCACCTGGCACAGGAGTGCCCAGATGTACAACACGCATTTCACTATGTCTAAACAAAGAGATGAAGCACAGCATGGTAATGGTTCTGAGGACATCAACATTGCTCTGACCTAGCTGGACAGACCATCCAAGCAGAAAATATGTAAATAAACACTGGACTCAAATGGACTCTAGAATAAACAGGCCTAACAGATATTACAGAACATTTTACCCCCAAACTGCTGTTTATACATCACTCTCATCACTGCACGGACCATTCTCTAAGACTGATCGTATCTTAGGACACAAGACACCTCTCAACCAATTAAAAAAAAAAAATAAATCATACCTTGTATCATCTTAGACCAATGTGGAATAAAGGTAGAAATGAATTTCAAGGGAAACACTCAGTTCCACACAAAGCCATGGGAATCAAAAAACCCACTGCTGAGTAATTATTGGGTTGACAATGAAATTAAGATGGAAATCAATGTAGTTCCATCATGGAATGACCAACAGGACATAAGCTATCAAAATCTATGGGATCTGGCAAAAGCAGTTCTCAGGGGAAAGTGCCCAGCTTTACACGCCTATGTCCATCCTATGTCAAAAGGATGGAGAGATCACAAGGTAAAACCTAATGGCACATCTCAAGAAACCAGAGAAGAAAGGGCTCAGCAAACCCAAAGGCAACAGAGGAAAAGGAACAATTTAGGTCAGAGCAGAACTAAACAAAATGGAAAACGAAAAAGCAATTACAACAGATTAATGAAACAAAAATCGATGCTTTGAAAAGACAAAATGAATAGATCTCTTGCCAGATTTAACCAGGAAGAAAAGAGGAGGGGCTGAAAGAGCTCTAAGTTTCTTAGTCCAGGCCCTGTTCTGGTTGTGTTATGGCGGAAGTTGTGAGGATGAACCTTGACAGTGAACTTGAGTCTGGTGCAGACGGACAAGCATCGTACGAGTGCCGGGGTTCAGATCATCTGAAAACCTCCACGTGATATTTCATCTGGATCCTTCTGGACTAATAAGACATCATTGTGTTCCACTGACTAGCTGGCTGAGAATGTCAGGATAATCTATTAAATAAATACAATTATGAGTCCTAAGAAACAGTTCACTGGAATATTCACATCCTGACCTCTGCTCCTCGTGGAAATGAGTGACTCTGCACCACAAGCCCTGCATTTAATGTCAGTTTCCTTATCTCAGAAAGGAACTGCAAGTTCTTACGAGGTGCCTATCAGAAGCATGCCAAAAACAATGAAGAATGTTTTGGAAAATGAGATTTGGGGGACATTTCTGTTTTAGTAGGTGTAAAATAGTATTATGAAGCATGGAAAGTTGTTTTTATTTAAGGGGCTGATGATCAGAGCTGGTCCCTAACTCCAGACTACTTCTGTACTTAGCTCTCCAAAATGCTGTACACTGAAATTCTAGAACAGGCATTCCACTGGCAAGTGCTCTGGAAGCTGTTCAGAGCAGGGCTGATTTGGAGGAATGACAAAACTGTATATTTGTCACTGTTTTTCTTTCTCTGTTTCACGGCTTATTGTTTTTCCTGACTCAATTATTTTTCATATCATTTGCCTTAAAGGAATCATGGCAGAATTTTTAAGATAGGACAGCAATATTTTTGTAAACATTTTGTCTTCTAAGCCCTAAATTTCCTCTTTTGCTAGAGAAAAAAAGCATGCTTTTTTCGTCGTACTAACCTTCAAGTTTTATTGGAAAACAAAAACAGAAACAGAACACTTAAAATCAAGATGAAAATGGGTAAACCTGTCACTCCAAAAATATGTGCTAGATTGTTCTTTTTCTTAACTCCTTGTTGATAAAAGAAACTTAAGGGAACAAAAAAGCCACATCTAATTCACATTTCAGCTTTACAAATGCTTATCTGTTTTTATTTATCTCACGGTTTTAAGATACCAACCAGTTTCATTTTCTTGCCCCTACCCCAGAACTAGGAGGGAAAGTGTATTTTATTCTTCAATCATGTCATCCAGTGATAATCACATGAAACTCTCTTTAACAATGCAGCTATGACTGTTTTATCCCACTCAAGGAATTAAAATTTACCTTTAATGTTTTTTTCAGGATCATCGATTACTATTAGCAAATGACAGCCAGAATTCCAAGTGATCAACCAGAATTTCCAAACAAATTACATTTTTGAATATGTAAATGGGCTTGGTTATGGGACCTCATTTTCATCAGTATTAGAGAATCCTTCCAATTCCTCATCCTTCAAAGATGAACACATTCATTACATCAGTTGGAGAAAGGAATGTGGAGAAATAAGTGAAAGTTATTTGAAAAAGGAGATGGATGGCAAAAGAGGATACATTTGTCTAGCCACTACCAAATTTATTTCCAGAACAAAAGCCCTTAAGCCCTTATCAGTTGCTAGGGAGTGGTTTGCCCTGTCAAGGTAGATGCGGCCTTAAGGTTCTCCACCGCCCTCTCAGAGCCAGCGCAGTGACGCCAATCTAAATAAGAGAGGAGGGAAGTCTTGATCATACTTGTCACTGACCAGATGTTAACACTTTCCCTAAAGGGCATTAGAGGAAAAGTTTGTATTTCAAGAGTAGAGGCAAAGCAGAGAGACAGCACTGTTCATGGCAAGAGCAAGGGTGTTAAAGTCACGTCAGGTTGGCAGCCTTGCTAAGAGCCTTCTGTGTTACAGACATCTTCCTAGGACCTCCATCATTCAAGCTCATTGTCTAGCAGGGAAAACTGGTAAGGAGAAAAAATAAATCCAACAAACATTTCTCAAAGCAATTTGAATATATATATATATATTCCCCAAAAACACAAAGAAGGGATTATTTTTCCTGGAAAACTAAAAACAAGGAAAGATTTGAGTTAGGTGCTGATGCTTAGTAAGAAAATATATGACAGAAAAAGTTAGAGAGCTACTCCATGCAGAGAACATGTCTGGGTGAAGGCTCAGAGGTATAAAAGAGCATGGAAGACTATGGAAGGCATGGTCCTTATTGATAAAGCATTCTTGTTGGAAGGCAAGAGGGAATTTGGAGCAAGTAGCAGGCCTTAGTCAGCAGGACCCCAGCTTGAGAAGCCACAGCCAGGCAGGATAGGAAGGTCAGGTATGTGGTCAAATGCCCTAGCCCAGGCTTTTCAGGAAGCTTTGAGGAGAATGGATTAAACAGATCAAGAGTACAGACAGCCAGATTGGTCTGGAGAATATAGAAGATACAAAAGGAAAGCTGTGGGAGGCTAAGTTAAGGTAGTGGAGGTGCAATCCACAACAGAAATAACAGATGTTGGAGAATTGAGGTTTAGAGTCTCTAGGTCTTGTACTGTTTTGACCCAGGGAAGGTGACTTACTGGGTGTAAGCCTGGTGCCTTCCTGTTTCAACATGAGCCCTGGGTCCAGACGCGCCACACCTCCAGGGTACCACCATCACATCATCTTGCGGGACCCCTTACTCTTTCCTCAGTCTCACATTTACAGATAATTCTGTTCCACCTTCTGAAACCCATATAAATGGAAAGGCAGCTCATTTTTATGGATGGGAAGATTTTATGAGGTAAAAACGGCAAATCATCCAAAATTGGCCGCCAATTCAACACGATCTCCATCAAAATCCCAGATGGATGATTTATGAAAGATATGCTGATCCTGAAATTCATATAGAAGTGTAAGGGACTCAAAATAGCCAAAATAATTTTGGGAAAGAACAACAAAGTTGGAGTGCTCACATTTTCCAATTTCAAAACTTACTTCCAAGCTACAGTGGTCAAGACAGTGTAGTAAGAGCAAAAACACAGAAGAAAAAATGAGAAGAACTGAAGGTCCAGAAGTAAAACTTTGCATTTTTGATCAATTAGCTTTCAATAAGGCGTCAAGACAGTTCAATGGGCGGGGGAAAGGGGGACTGTCTTTTTAATCAGTGGTGCTGGGTGACCGATTACGTACATACAAAACAATGAAGTTGGGTCCCTGCCTTATTATACATAAAGAAATAACTCAATAAGAGGTAAAAATATAAAACTTTAACAATAAACCTTAAAGTAAATCTTTGTGACATTAAATGAGGCAATGATGTCTTAGATATGAAACCAAAAGCACAAGTAACAAAGGATATTCAATGAGATAAATTGGATTTTATAATAATTAAAAGAAACTTCAAAAGATACTATGAAGCAAGTGAAAAAGGAAAACCCTCAGAATGAGAGAGAATATTTCAAGATCATGTATCTAATGAACGTCTAGTATCTGATGAATAAGTGAAGAACTCTCAACAATTTAAAACTAAAAACACAACGCCATTGAAAATGGGCAGCTGTGAAAATAGGAAAAATTGAAAATGGGTCCCAGGTTTTGTTTTCTGTGATTTCAGTCAACTATAGTCCAAAAATATTAAATATAAAATTCCAGAAACATGCAATTTATAAAGTTTATATCGTGCACATTTCTGAGTAGCTGGCATGATGAACTCTCAGGCCGTCCTGTGCCCTCCTGCCCTGGACATACTGCCTTTGTCCCTACCCGCCCTGAGTCACTTAGCAGCCGTCTGGGTTATCTGGTGACTGCTATGGTGTCACAGAGCTTTGCTCACGAACCCTAATTTTACTTAAGAACGGCCCCGAGCCCAAGAGCAGTGATGCTGGTGTTCATGTGGGCCACAGAGAAGTGATACAGTGCTGCCCTTAACTGAAAAGGTAAAAGTTCTCCACATCATAAGGAAACAAACAAACAAAAAATCATATGCCAAGATTGCTAAGATCTCCACTAAAAACAAACCTGTTCGTGAAATTGTGAAGAAGGAGAAGGAATTTGTGCTTGATTTGCTGTGATGCCTCAAACTACAGAGTTCCAGCCACAGTGAGTGATAACCTTTTAATGTAATATGTTGTTATAATTGTTGTTTTATATTAGCTATCATTGTTTAATGTCTTACTGTGCCTGATTTACAAACTAAACTTTATCATAGGGGGGTGTGTACCATGTTTGGTTCTTAGCTGCCATTTCAGGGTCCCCGGCATGGATCCCTGAAAGAGGAGGCTGCCATAGTCACCAAGCACTGAAAGGACAGCCAGCACTGGTGGCCCTCAGGGAAAGGCCAGTCAGAGCTGCCATGGAACAGCCCTTCACTACCTCTTTTATAATCCAAAGACAGATAATTAGAAGTGCTGTCAGGGTGTGGGAAATCTGAAAACCTCAGACTCAGCTCCTGGTTATGGAGAGTGCTATCCTCAGAAGCTACATGCAGACTTGCCAGTGACCCAGTAATTTCACTCTGGACCCACACGTCACAGACATCTATGCACAAATGTCTACAGAAGCCTCATATATAACAGCCAGAAAGTGAAAACAACCCTGGAAGTAAGAAGCCAGTCACCAAAGACCACCTACTGTGTAATTCTACTTATGTAAAAAACAGGCAGATCTTTGAGATGGTGCAGGACAAATAAATTCAACAAACATTTCTCAAAGCAATTTGAATATATATATATATATATATATATCTCCCAAAAATACAAAGGAGGGAGTAGTGGCCCCAGGCAGGGGCGGGGTTGGAAATGGGAAGTGACTCTCAGTGGGTACAAGACGTCTTTCAGGCCTGATGAAATGTTTTAAAATTGACTGTGGTGACGGTTGCACAACTCTGTTTAAATACTAAAATATTCAAGAATTGTACACTTTCAATGGTTGAATTGTACAGTCTGAATTGAATGTAGGTAAAGCTGTTTTTAAAAGGTTGTGTGGGGAGTGTAGTTTTCCTAAGCATGTAGCTTCTTGAGACCATTGACCAGGGGTCCTACCTCACCCTGGAGATCTGGAGGTGCAGTGAGGACCTGCTCCAGGCAACGGTTTTGAATTTTAAAGGGGTGTGTGAAAGACAGAGAGAGAATGAGCAAGAGAATGTCAGAATGTGATCGTGGTGGAGTATTCCATAGCAAACACCCCATAATCCAGTGGGAACAACGTTGGATAAAGCTTGACAAGTAAGCAAAGGTCATAACGCAACTGAAGTTTCCAAACCTAACCTTATGCCCATTGTAACTATAGACGGAACTTCGGTAAAACACGCAATGTGATCAAAGGCACACCTTCTGAGTTACCGTGGATGGATTATTCGGGTAAAGGAGAAGCAGAGTGTGAAGGATGAGGCTGAAGATGTGAAGCCAGTTAAGGGATCACTGCGAACACGTAGGCAAGAAATAAAGAACCACCAAATAGACCTTGGGTGATAGATGATGACAGCAAAGAGCAGAGAAGGAACAGATCCAAGAAGTATGAGGTGGGGGGAGCGGGAGCCTGAAAAGATGGGGAGCAAGGGCTGCCCCAGATGCCCAGCACAATGGCCCAGGAGTCTGAGAGCTCACGCCTGAGCTGGAAGATATGGAGTGGGGAAAGGCACCAAAAAGACATTTTTGGTCTTGGAAATCAGGCATGTTTTTTTTTTTTTTTTTCATAAGCAGCACCAATGCATAGAAGGTACAAACTCAGCAGCTGATTAGACAAATCACAGTAGTGCTGGATTCCCAGGTCCAGAATCCAGAGGCTCCAGTTCCTGCTAAGATAATCCCCCCAAAGCCCCAGAGGAAGTAGCCAGGGTCAGGGGAAGCGTGAGGAGGAGTCACCAACATTCTGCTGGTTTCTGAGCCTCCCAGTGTTCTGTGAAGTGAGGTGCATGCCAGAGTTCACAGAGACAGAATTGCAGATGAGAGAAGAGTACTACTGGAGTGGAAAACAGGGCTGCTTTGCAGAATTTTTATTTAGAGCCTCAGCTGTAAATGCCAGTTGTTCCACTAACTTCATTTTGCTAATGCAAGAACAGCTTTTGCAGCAATAACATATTTCAGTGTGAATGTCTTTTTAATAATCCTTAATTTGAGTCCTAATTCCCTTGATAGCCACTTTGAAGAGACAACTGCATTCCCAAAGTGACACTGCATAAGCACATTTGAGGAAAGACTAACCATGTGTGCACACACACACGCATACACACACAGATGCTGCATATATTCTAACACACTACTGTACTTCTTAAATCCCGTGTCATCAAAGGAATGCCCTGAGCCTTCTAATAAGCAATCGCTTCCAAACGCACAGGCTTCAATGACAAACAACACATTCCTTAGCATCGGTTGAAACCTGAGGGGGATGGAGGTGGAAGATGAAGCTGCGGTGATGAAAACAGCAATAACAAAGACAAAAAGAGATGAACAGAGACAAAAGCACAACTTGTAACGTAACCACAGATGCCACGGTGAGCCCACTGCAATGGGAGCTGCTGAATATATTTCACCAGAGGATCCAGTGTAATTTAGAAAGTTTCCTTTTATCCAGTGGAAAGAGCCAACAAACTAGGTTGAGATCAATGAGTGGACAATGAATGGTCCACAGCGGCAAAGCTGCCAGGAAATACGAGCACGCCCTCATCTTTCTCCTCCTGAGACCCTGGTAGAACAAAATTATTTCTGCGATACAGAAAATTGCTCACAGTGGCACCCTCACACTCCTCATCCATCCGGACTGGCTTCCCATCTCTCCTGCAGTAATTCTTAACTCTTGCCCTGAGAACAGCTTCCTGAGACCAGCCTTAGAATTTGGGCCTGAAGGCTCAGGGGCTCAGACACCACCAAAGACGCTTCCGTAGTGCTGTGTTTACAGCACTTCACCTGTCCTCCACGTGGGAAGGGAGAGACTCACTAATTAACAAAGGTAGGCGGAACATCCATCTGTCAGCATTTACTCATCTTCCCTCTTACCTTCCAGTCTCCCTGTTATGTGAGATTTTCATTTATTTGTTTATCATCCTGAATTCTTTTATTACACTTAACCGGAAGGTTATTGAACAATCAATCGGGTAGGTAATTTTTGTCATCTACTTCCCTGACTGTGAGCTCTCTGAGAACAGGGCCTGAGTCTGTTCACTGATCTCTTCACAGAATCTCAGGGACACTCAAATATGTGCTTAAGGATGGAGGGAGGTGATAGGGATGAAAAAAGGGAGGAAGGAATAAAGAAGGAAAAAAGGACAACTTGTGCTTCTCACCAGCTGACCACATGGCTAAAACACTTCATAGGCATCCTTTAGTTCCACAAGTTTTGTAGGCACAAGGGCCCCATGACGCCCATCAGAGTTTTCGGTCAGATGAACAACAAATCACAACGTATGATCTTGGCTCCTGGGGCCCAGTCTCTGCCTCTTACCAACCTGCCATTTCTGTGTCTATTAGTGTCTACAAGGGATAGAACAGCAACATTCTGCTGAGTTTGGGGGCCAGGGACTGGCAATACAAATATTTTAACAGGAATAAAAGCACAGCAGAGTGAGCTGAAAACAAAAATAATACAAAGTAAAGCATAAGTTCAATTAGCCACAGTCCTCTACCCCAGGTATTGAAAATTTCTGTTATTTTTACAGATATTTACCAGTTGAAAAGCAGCCCTGTTTACATGAAGGTCTCAAATATCATGAAAAATATCCTCGGACAGTTGAGTCTTATTTCCAGTTGCAAGTGCCAAAAATGTTATGGTGGCCTCCTGAAGGTAACCTCCCTTTCCTTCAGATTTTACCAAGCACCATCCAATAGAAAGTTCTGCAATAATGAAAATACTTGTTGTCTTTGCCATCTCCAATATGGTGACACCAGCCACGTGAGATTACTGGGTGCCTGAAATACGGCTGCTGCTGCTGCTGCTGAAAACTAAATTTTTAATTTAATTTTATTTATAATTAAATAGGCGCACGTGGCTAGTGATTACTGTGTTGCACAGCTTCTGATAACACCACAACTTGGCTAATGAGAAAGGCTGGCCTCTGCTTCGTACTCTTTGACGCTCCAATTTCGACAACAGTCTAGGTAGGCACTGGCCATGTCCGACAGTGTTGGAACTGCCACCCTAATAACTGCAGATACATTATATGCACAGATAAATCTGGATGCCTCTTCTCCACAACTTAGATCACAATGGGCATCTCTGGAGTCACCTCGTTGGTTTACACAGCAAAAAGAATGGGGGCATTTTCTTTAATATAACACATTAGAATGAGCATGACTTGTATGGAAAGAGACACAGCTTGGAGGCCCTGTTGGGACAAAGGGTGTTACACATGGAAGATAATCTTGAGCAGGATGAGTCAATAGAAATTTGGGAGATTCAAAATGAGACAAGCCAAATGGTTAGATGACATGTTGAAATGCTGAAGGACACAGGAGTGTGTGTATACTGAGTACATAACAGGCTATCTGCATGAGCGCGTGTACGCTGAGTACGCAACAGGCCATACGCAGGAGCGCGTGTA
>NW_003852492.1:1385430-1410793 GCF_000181295.1 Otolemur garnettii | reverse complement strand
GCGTGTAGGCTGAGTACCTAACAGGCCATACGCAGGAGAGCGTGTAGGCTGAGTACCTAACAGGCCATACGCAGGAGAGCGTGTAGGCTGAGTACACAACAGACTATCCGCATGAGTGCATGTACGCTGAGTACGCAACAGACTATCCACATGAGCAGGTGTACGCTGAGTACCTAACAGGCCATACGCAGGAGCATGTGTAGGCTGAGTACGCAACAGACTATCCACATGAGCGCGTGTAGGCTGAGTACGCAACAGACTATCCACATGAGCGCGTGTAGGCTGAGTACCTAACAGGCCATACGCAGGAGCACGTGTACGCTGAGTACAGAACAGACTATCCGCATGAGCGAGTGTACGCTGAGTACGCAACAGACCATACGCAGGAGCATGTGTACGCTGAGTACGCAACAGGCTATGCGCAGGAGTGTGTGTATACTAAGTATGTAACAGGCTATGCACAAGAGCACACATAGGCTGAGTAGGTAACAGGCTATGCGCAAGAGTGCGCATACATTGAGTAAGTAATAGGCTATCGGCAGGAGAGCGTGTACACTGAGTACGTGATAGGCTATCCACAGGAGTGCGCGTAGGCTGACTATACAACAGACTATGGCAGGAGCGCGCATATGCTGAGTACATAACAGGCTATCTGAAGGAGCGCGTGTATGCTGAGTATGTAACAGGCTATGGGCAGGAGCGTGCATACGCTGAGTACATAACAGGCTACCAGCAGGAGCGCGTGTATACTGAGTATGAAACAGACTATACACGAGGGACGGTTAGTCTGGATGCCACCACCAGCACCGGTGGCCAGTCCTCATCCCAGATCGTACAGCATGTAGGAATAAATTTCCACCAGATAACTGTTTTCAAGAGTGCAAAAATGTTAGGAATTATCAGAAGATTTTAGTTATTGACATTCTCCTCTCCCTCATCTTTTACTTAATCAGTAATCATTATTTTGTCTGTCTAGCATGCTACAGACAATATCTACAACATTAACCCTATAGTAGTTTTCTACCTTAACCTTAAGAAAGCCATGATATGTTGAATAAACAGTATTAAACTGCTGCATAAAAATCATAAAAACCTAACTTCCAAAAATTGTGGGCTTTTGCTAAATGAGAACTGGAATAAACACATGATACTGGTACACGCTGAGGGCCCAAAGTCCACTACCACGCCCACTGTGCACTCTCACACACACGTACACATGCACACATACGTGTACATATACGCATGCATACACACATACATGTACACACATGCATGCACACACTCATGTACACACATATACATATACAAATTGCTTTTTCATATTCTAGTGAAACAAGTCCAGAAAAATTACATAGTGGGCTTGTTTTTTCTTCTTCTTTTGCTTTAATTTTATAGAAAATATCTCTATGATGATTTTTGTCTGCCTTTGCTCATCTAGATCTTCCAAGGCAACCACTGTTGAAGTGTCTAGGTGTTTTCATTCACACACTTTGGCGTTGGTCAGAGTCTGCACTTCTAAGCTACTAGATACTAGTCAGTGAGACAGTAGGGACCAGGCAAAGACTTCGCCCTGTTCTCCAGGCTGCCTTCTCTGCAGGCACACACCTTGATAAAGCACTGGCTGGACACTGCTGTGGGACAGTTGACACCCATTTGGAGAAGTCGGACCTGGTCCCGACACACTTCTTTTCCAGGGAGATGTGCAGATTTCATAATTGACTGGAGTTTAAAACTGAAACAGATCGGCTTTGCTGGCAAGCTCAGAGCACAGGTGTGTCGATTTCTTCATAAAACAATGGTTTTCCTACACAAAGCCCCAGGACCCCAGATGGATCCCCCAATCTTCCCCTCACAACCTTTCCACCTGAATTACAGATGGAAACCATTTACCTCATTTCTTTTCCCCACCTACTCCTCTCTCAGGCTTGCTTAATTACCCATAAATATTGCTGAGTTCATTTTCAAGGACATATTTATTTTTTTAATAAGATCTCTTCATTTCCCAATAGGATATACAAGTTTTTTATAGTCAAAGGCATGATGTGAAGGAACAGCTCCCTTTGATAGTGAAAGTACCACCAGTTCCCTGTAACGTCAGTATATTAGAAGTCCATCATCAGTGTGACTGACCTTGGACTTGACTGTTACATTATCCTTTCTTAATAATTCCTTCTGATATATCATCCCAGTCTTCACAACAAGCAGTCCACTTTCTCAGATTTTTCTGTATTGAGTTAACCAGAGTATGAAGTGGTCTCCTATTTATAACTCAGAGTACTTACAATCCAACCTCTACAATATTTTTTAGGGAGCAGCCACTCTTTGGACCTCCATGGGTAAACTCCGAAGCCAGGATGCCCTGACTCCTTTCTGGGGGGATATGTTTTCCTGGGAAGGGCTGCATTTCTCTTTGTCATCATTCCTAACTTTCAGGGAAATTTCTGGAAATTTATGCTGAGGATAAAGTTCGACTTTGCCAGTTTTTCTTCAGGTTCAAGCTCTGGAAGTCAGTCCACAGTCAAGGAAGCCAATGGTGCTTTCCTGGCCATTAGTTTCATCAACCCTGCACACAGCATACGCTCCATTAAAGAGACTGTGTGGTCTCCGTGAGAGAAACACAACAACAGTTGGGATGACAGGAGCAGGAGCTCCAGAAATAATAGACCACTTCCCTGGGGGAGAAACCAAAAACCGTAAAAGTCTCTTTCTCAGTTGGTGATCTGTTCATTGTTTTTTGTTTGTTTGTTTGTTTGTTTGTTTGCTTTTGTAGAGACAGAGTCTTACTTTATTGCCCTTGGTAGAGTGCTGTGGCTTCACAGCTCACAGCAACCTCCAACTCCTGGGCTTAGGCAATTCCCTTGCCTCAGCCTCCAGAGTAGCTGAAACTACAGGCTCCTGCCACAATGCCCAGCTATTTTCTGTTGCAGTTTGGCCGGGCTCAGGTTTGAACCTGCCACCCTCGGTATATGGGGCCAGTGCCCTACTCACTGAGCCACAGGTGCCACCCAGATCTTTTCATTTTTTACACCAAAGTATAAGTAGCAAAGTAAACACACAAGGCAGCCCTTTGCTGCAGTGGATGGAATCCGACTTGGTACGAGATGCCATCTTCCCGCAACTCTGTGGTGCTGCTCTTGGAACCTGTTCCTTTTGGGAATGAGACCGATGTCTCTTGGCCATTGCTGGTTAGGGCACTGTGGTCCAAAGGCCAGAGTCATGAGCTCAATGCCAGTAATGCCTGATGAGCTGTGGTTTGTCCCTTACCATTCATTCCATGGCCTAAAATTGAATATTTACCAGGTGCCAGATACAGTGTAAGGCCATAAACATGGTGAGAAGTGCCCTCCTCTTGTTCTGAAGGTGGACACACCTTAATGGAAAGACAGCTGGACAGTCAGCCACCCAGATAGAGTAGGTCACTGGGGAAGAATGATCAGGTCCACGCAGAGGGGCAGCCTGAGAGGCTTGCTGTTGTCAGGACATGGGAGCATCCTCAGAGGGCAAATTAACTCACAGTGAAGAAGCTGTGGGTGTCACTGGCCTGCCGGACACACTGAGGTCACACACACATGCACAGAGACTCATGTTGCTGAATATGACGTGGTCTGTCACAAGACATGGATGAAAACCATCCGGGGGGAGTTGTGGCTAATTCAACAACCCCGTGGGGTTAGAGCTGTGGAAGAACTCAGAGATTGCAACCACAATTAGCTCCAGGCAAGCAGGCCCAGCACTTGGGGTGGGAAGCCCCAGGAGACTGGCCTGTGCCAGCAGCCCCTCTTCTAAAGACTGCTCAGGGCTAGTGAGGAATGGTGCAGGTTCCCAGCCTGCGTCCTCGGAGCAGAAAACTGTCCTGCCCCCCATAACCAGCGAGTAAGACATCAGTGTCTGTCTGCCAATGTCTCCAAGACGAGAGTGCGAATGGATCAATGCACATCGACCAGCGCTGGAGGAAAAACACACTCGTGCCGTATATCATGCAAATATTGGATGCACAGTGCCGTGCTGGGATGAGCAGTGACCTTACCTCAATGTGCTGGCCACATTACCCTGCTGAATTTATACTTGTACTAAGAAGATTCCTCACATGTAACAAATAACAGTCACGTGGCATAAGAAAGACTTCCACAGGGCTGTGTCAGAGCTCGAAAGAGAGGACAGAACGTCACCAGTAAAGACGTCCCCAAGAGCAGGGACACAGCAGCTCTGTCCTTCACAGTCAGCTGCCCTCTCCGGAATGAGGGCCTGGAACCGGGATCCTGTCCTGTCTCTGCCACTTATTGCTGTGTAACCTGTGAGTCCTAGTACAAGTTTCTGGAGTGCTCCTTTGCCTAGCTCTTTATTTGTAAAATAGAAACAACAATTCTATCAGCACAGGGTGGCTCTGAGGGTTGACTAGAGATAAGATATAAAGTACTCCGATGATACATAAAAATAAAAACATGCCAGTGGTCCTTCCTCACCTTATTTTCATCTGAAAATCCATATCACCTCCCAGATCTGTGAAGCTTTTAGATCCTGAGTGACGGCTCTTGTAGACATCCACAGTGATTATTGAAACTCTCGCTTTATTCTGATATTGGGAAGGTCTCTTTGAGACAGCCCCCAATAGGAGGCATGGAATAGCATTAGGAATTTTCATCATCTTACTCGTGTGACCCTCTGGTCATTCACTGACAGGAGGGCTGAGCTCACTGATGCCGTGTATGAGCGTTGTCCATGCAGGAGCTCACACCCAGGCCCAAGAGCAACTGAACCTGCTGGTTGCTGGAGTCCTGTTTACAGCCCCCACAGGTTAACTGTGCCCGTGGAACAAGCCTGGGAGCTGTAATTACCACCTGAAGCAAACCATATAGTCAGCACTTTATCAGAAATGCAAACTCCTCACCCTTCCTTGGTTTTTCAAAGCAATACCATTAATTATGATAAATTCCTGTGATATTTGTGTGACCGTGGTAGGTAATTTCTTAGGAATTCCTCTGCAATTTGACATCAATCATTGTCCACTTAGCATAAATTAGGGCCAAGACTCCATGGCTGAATTTTACCACTTAACTATGCCTCCTTCGGGGAAGCTAATTCCTTTCTTAAATATGTATTAAATTGTTTTAAAGAGGTATTTTTTGGCACTGGATATTTTCAGGGCTTTCGTTCTGTGGTTCCCAATGCACAGAACTCTGGCAGGGCGTTCAGCCCTCCCTGGCCTTCGGCCCCATGAGAAGAACAAACTTCCTGGAAAAGCCCTAAAACTTCCCAATATGGGGATTTGATGCCTTTGAATCCTTTTATACAGTGCTCAGTTAAGACATCCACCATTTTCTCTAATTGTCTTCTGTGATCTTCTTACTCACAAGTCATCTAATGAACCAGACAAGGTTAATTCTTATTAATTGAGAATCTGTGTAAGTGCTGGGGTGTTGATTATCTCTTTTCAGTGGACTTAAATTCTCAGAGGAGGTCTGTCTTGGGAAGAAGGGGTAGAGAGGTGGCATCTCCATATAACAGACATAAGACGTAAGGACACAGGAAGAGCTTCCCTCCCAGAGATTCAAAAATTTCAGATCGACGCTGGGAAACTGGTTCTCCAGAGTGTTGTGGGCGTGGAAAGCAATGTCCTGGTTTGTCTGAATTTGCACATAAGGTTGGAGAGATCTTAGGCTTCTGTGATGTACTAGGTTCTCAGTAAGCACGTACAGAGCGTTGTTGTTTCAGAAGTAAATCAGGCACTTACGACACTAAGCAGGTGTGAGTGTGACCCACTAGGAGTGCAGACTGTCCTGCTCTGAGACTTGTGCCCCTGAAACAGAATATAAAAATGACAATTCCCACAGCTCAGTTTTTGGAAGTGAAAAAAGCTTCTCTTCTTGGGCAGAGATGGAAGAAACCCTGGGTCTGCAGAAATAATGAAGGTTTATAAAGAAGGTAAGATTTGAACTGCCGTGTGAAAGACCCTCGCTGGGGCAGGGCTTCTGGGGTGTATCACGGGGGTTAATCAGACCAGCGTGAGAGCCAGTAGGCAGGGGAGGGGAGCGCTCACATGAGTTTCTGGGGCCACTGAGCAGGTGAGCCTGCTCTGGGAAATGTCGGACCTGAGAGTTAAATTCTGGATGACTTTTCTGGAGTCAAACCCCAAATGCTTCCACTTTTTCAAACCTAAAACCTTAAAACAAAGTAAATATCATAATTTAAAGGAGAACGGTGGAAACATTAGATCAGGGAGATAAGATAGTCTGCTAACCACACTACAGAAACACATACCCCAGCCGGACGGCACCACAGTACAGAAATACACACCCCAGCTGGACAGCACCACACTATAGAAACACATACCCCCAGCTGGACGGCACAGAGAGCCCCATAGCTGCTTAGCCAGGGAAAACAAAACAGCGCTGGACTTAAAGATTTCACAACCTAGACTTTCTGTTTTACACACAAAACTGGGCCCTGTGTCCTTCTGTGACTTATTAAGCTCACGCAGTCTGCTGGTGGTGCTGAGAGCTGTTCCCGACTCTCCATCTGGGGCTCTCTCCCGGCCCTCACCAACATCCTCCACTCACTCTAACTTGCTCTTCTTTCCTTGGAGAAGGAATCTTTCCTAAGCATCACTTACCAAGGCTGTCTCTTCACCTAAGAGTCTTTTCTTTCATCTCAGGTCATGATCACACATGTTCTAAGGCCTTGCTGCAGTGTCACCATCAGCTTGCTGATTCTGGGCACCAGGTGGGAACTCACAGGCGCAGCCCTGCTGGGCTAAGGGCTTAGTTGTTTGCGCTGTTTGTGGGAGACTTTCCTCTGGGGGTGAAAGTCTCTCTAGGAAAGTGGTCCTCAACCTTCCTAATGCCGCGGCCCTTTAATACAGTTCCTGGGTCACGACCCACAGGTTGAGAAGCGCTGCTCCAGGAGGAGAAACCTTTGTTCATCTTGGTGTCTTCTCTGGGCTTTGCTCACTATCTTCAAATAATAGATGCCTCAAATACTTAATGAACATGTCTAACGATTTACCAAATGCACCAACATGTGTTAAACCAAGGTGCCTGAGAAACATGAAATACAGCTAAGGATGATGACACAGAAATGCATTTTGGAGCATCTCCCAGGTAGATGGCCCAGCATATAACAACAGTAACTGCTGCTGTTATCGCCCACACTGAGCTAGGCACTCGTGGAGACTGAGGACATCACAAATGTTTGGGTCCTCTGCTTAAAAAGGAGCAACCAGTTAGACAAGATATGTCTCTGTGAAATGTTGGCAGGTCTGATGGATTTGCCAGGCTTAGCTGGCGTTGGCAAGAACTGAAACAATTTGTCAGACTCTAAGGGGTTGTGAGCCTGAACCTGTATGGGAGAAGTTTAATGTTACCTGGAATGTGAATCCAGAACTTTTAGCCAAGGCCAGACAAAACAGAACAGAAAAAAAAAAAAAAAAAAAAAGGAATAGGCAAGGACACAAGTGGGCAGCACAAATCCCTGTGAAGGCTCTCTGGGTGAAGGTCAGCAGCAGGAAGATTGATGTCCTTGACTTACAGGTAGCAAGAAGGTCAGGTTCCCACAGAGAGGGGCCCCAGCCTCAAATTAAAGTGGCTATTTATAGGGATGAGAGCAGAATTGAATCCCAAACCACCACCCTCACCCCTGTCTTCTCCTATGAAGCTTCAAGCATTTGGGAAATGTTTGAACCAACAAGTGTATGTATCAAACTGCACACAGCATGCCCCCTGCGGAGCAGAGAGGGTTCCTGGGCTTCTGTCAAGGAAACTGTCTTCCAGCGTGGGACTGGAAGTTGTGAATGGAAGAGCAAAGTCTGAACTAATGTGAGTATTCTCTGGGAAGAAAAGGTGAACTGGAATAGATCTACACGACCTGGAGCAGAGTGTGAGGCTGGAGGTGGGCTGAGCACAGTGGGAGGCACAGCCCTGTCTGCCCACTGTGGACACCTGGAAAATGTGGTTGGTTCCTAGACTGGCTGTTTATTACGCAGCATCATGATGCTAATTCATCAAAATCTCTGCCAAATCCTCCTCAGGTTATTGCCATCATTATTGACGGTTTATTAATGCACCTCTGTTCAACCCTGTCAGCAAAAGTAATGACAATAGATGGCATTTATCAGCTGTTGGCTCTTTCAACAAATGTTGTTCTAAACTTTTTCATCCTTTTGTTTAATCCTCATAAAAAGGGCCAAGATGTAGGGAGCACCCTCGTCGCCCCTCCCTGAGGAGAGCACTGAGACCCAGAGGGCTCAGGTGACTTGGCTGAAGATGCAAGGCTGAGAAGCAGCAGGGCAAGGGGTGGAATTCAGGGACTGCTCCAGAGCCTGGGTCTCCAGCCCACATGGGCGGGGCAGCCAAGGGCACTGCTGCGGCCCCTGAGGACGAGGTGTCTGTGCTGGGCTTTCCTTCCGGGACTGGCCCCTGATCCGCAGAACCCTAACCCAGTGTGAGAATCAGCGCCCCAGTCTCTTTCCCTGCCTCCACTCAGCGTTGTTGCTTCTGACCCGGGGTCGGGGGAGGGTGGGCAGATGTACAGAGAAAAGAGAGCGACCGTGAACTTGGAAACATAGAAAAGTGCTTCTCTCACTGTCTGAAGGCAGGCGCATGTTTTCTTGGGTCCTGAGGGTCTCACCTGCCGGCTCCCACCAGGTAATTCCTGCGAGGGAGACCACAGGTTCTGCCCCTTCCCAGCCTCAGTACATTCTTCAGCCCACCCCAACATGGACATCATCCATTGGAACCTGCACTTTTCAGGACCCCCCTGGGAGGGGTTTTTGGGGACCCCAGGCCAGCTTTCCATCCATGGCACCTGGCTCAGGATTCTGATGCTGCTCTGCAGATCTTCTGTACCCAAAGCAGGGCACGGCCTCCCCACATGCCCTCTAGATGCTCCAAGTATGTGTCGGCTTGCTGTCCTCCATACCTCACAGCTGCCTGGGACACCCAGGAGTCAGGCCCAAAGGATGCCAATGGCTCACTTAAAAATTGTTTTCA
Organism: Otolemur garnettii; assembly: GCF_000181295.1. Classification (NCBI taxonomy): domain Eukaryota; kingdom Metazoa; phylum Chordata; class Mammalia; order Primates; family Galagidae; genus Otolemur; species Otolemur garnettii. The sequence goes on along the minus strand of NW_003852492.1, from coordinate 1,401,809 downwards.
CAAAAACTCCCCAAATGTTTGTCTCTTTCCAATGGATCTGTGGGTGAGGAAGATTCGAGAGTCATACAAAAAATTCCTACTTAGCAGATTCCCTACAGTGAGCGGCCATCTCACTTTGAAATTTCATATTTGCACCTACAATAGATATGAAATTCTGTGAGACCAGACACCATTACGGATGTTCTTAATATATGCAAAAGAAGCATCAAAATAATTCCATGAAGAAGGCACTGCCAATACCCATATTTGAAAGACGGGGAGCCTGAGACCTTGACTGTATACGCAGTTCAGGACAAAATCCGAGGCCACGACCACTGCGGGCAAAGGAGCTGACTTGTCCATGTTGTCTCCAACACTGTTCTTTCCTACAGCTCATTCCAATCGGCTTTCCTGCCTTCCAACTTCATCAAACAACTCTGTCGAAAGTCTCAAGGGACTTTGGGTGCTAAATCTCGGCGTCGGACACAGCTGAGCATGCCTGTCTTCTTGAACCATCTCCTCTCTGAGATTCCACAATGACGCACTCTTCAGATTTGCTTCCCACCTTACCAGCTGCACCTTCTCAGTTCTTTAACCCTCTTCTAACAAGCCTTTCAATGTTGAAATGTCCTGGAGCTCAGATCTGGGCCCTCTTCTTTTCTTTATTGATACGGTAGTCCCTCCCTCGGCACTCATTGAGCGGGACGCCTTGGAAAACCCTCGCTAAGCTGCCAACTCCCTTATCAAAATCTCCCAGCTGACCTCTCAAAGTACCAGACATGTCACATTTTCACTTGGAAATCCTAATAAGTGTATCAAACAGAACCTGTTCAAAGAAGAGCTTTTGATAACCCATTCTTATGCAAATACCTTTTTCTTGCCTTTTTCCCCATTGCTACCTCACACATAAATACAGTGTACCTCCCTCAGCGCCGTCCCTCCATCACCGAGTCTACCTTGTTATGCTCTCAGAATAGATCCCAAGGGCACCCAGTCTTCTCCAACATTATGGCCATCCCTCAGTGTAAGTCATGTTGTCTCTTGTCCAGATTACTGTGACAGACCCATAATCTCCCTGCTCTGCTCCTGAGTTATTACGTCTGCTTGCAGGGCAGCCGGTGCGATCTCTGAAATGGATGAATCAGATTGAACCACTCCAAAATCTCTTGACATTATCCTATTATAAGAATAATCCACTTTCGCTCCATAGCCGGTTCCTCCTCTCCTCTCAGACTTCTTCTCTTCACTGAGTGAGCTTCAGTTCCTCCTACGTCCCTCCCTTTATTTCTCAGCGGCCTGGGGGGATTTGCACCTGCTGTGCTTTGTCATTGGGACCCCCTTCCCCAGGGTTCATGCAGCCAGGCCAGTACTTCTTCAAATACCAGCGCAGTCCTAGATGGCTGACCATTTTATTTAAAATAGCTTTCCCCAGTTATTCTCTGCCTGGTCAGTCTCTCTGTGGCCTCCAAAATAGTATAATAACCCATGAATATTCTGTTGATGAGGGAGTTTGTCGGTCTCTCCATTGGTAAATAAGCTTTAGGGAAATAGGGATCTTGTCTGTCTTCTTCATCACTATTTTCACATAGTGTCTCAAATAGACAGTAAACATTTGTGATTGAATGAATCATGATGTGTAGACAGATGAAACTCATCATAAAATAGGCAACACATCTAATTCCTGAATATAATTTGACAAAAAGTGACTAGGGTACAATATATTATATAGAAAGTTTGACCTCTGATTTTCTAAAATATTTGAATCACCTTTGAAGCTGAGATTCAGGATGGAGGCACAAGGAGGGCACCCTGAGTGCGTGGGAGCCGGAGGCAGCACAGACAGCATTTGGAGGGGGTGCCCGTTCCATCAGTGAGTCCCAGCAAACCTTGAGATGCTGAGTGATGACAGCACCGAAGGCTCCACTGGGAAGATTTTAATCCTAGAAAAATGGTTCTAATACATAACATGCTGTGGGGATATTTGTTTTGGAGAAGATTGAGCTCAAATCAAATACTCCGCATTTACAAATCTGACTGATTAATAAACAGCCACAGAATTTTGCTCTTTCTCTACAAGACACTCAGTAAAATGAATGGATTTTATTATTCTTCTTATTATTTTTTATCAGCAAAAGTTTTTTTAAAAAAAATGCAATTTCTCGCTTCCCTCCCATGCTATGAAATGAGAGGGGCAGTGTGATTATATATTGCTGGAAAGAGACGCAATTGTGGAGAATTATAAATCATATTCTTTTGTTTGGTTGGCATTTTTTTGTTTATTTGTTTCTAATGCAAAGAGCAGGAGATTTACCATAATTTGCGTTCTATAACCTGTAGTACATGTGACAGGTGAAAAAAAAAATCTATTAGCAACAAATGTGTTTTGCCTTTCTAGGCCGAAAGCAAAATAGCACCAGGTTGAAATATTCATCTGCTTATTCCACTAGGGTTTATTCCTGTTAGGGACTGTCCTTCCACAAGAATGCAGGGATTTTCTCAAAAATATATGGGTCGAGATACAAAGCTTTCTCTTCTGGGCTGCTCTTGGCAGACCATTAGTAACTATAGGGACACACTTCTTTCTAAGGAGAAGAGAGATTATTTCTCTTAGGTGTTGGTTGTAAAAAAGAATGTGAGGGACTAAGTGTATTTTTATAGATGCTGAAAGCAGAAACCATGCCTGTGTCTGCACCCAAGGTAGGAAGACCCTTGTGTAAGGGAGAATTCTTCAAGGGGGTGCCTATGTTCTGTGTCCTGAAACCACATTTCATGGCAGTGTTGAGGCCTGTGAAGGAATGATGCGTGAGTGGTTGAGCAGAGTCTGTGATTATTTCCTCTCTATTCACTCAGGGCAAATCAGGAAGATAGATACTTACATTTTAGTGTAAATTTTTATAGACAATTGGAAAGTCTTCTAAAATCTAAGGATAATAAGATGGGAGAGTCTATTCCTAAGGGAATCTTGATCTTATAATCTATTCCAAGGAATTTTAGTTTTGTGTTATGCATCTAATGAGACGCTCAAGGTAGGCAAAAAACAAGCCAACCCACATGTCTGTGGGTGACTTATGAGTTCACATACAAAGAGGCACCTGGAGGCACACTGTGTCAAGGGTAAAGACAGGATACATGGTCAAAATGCGATGCAGATACTTGAGATTTTGATGGAAAACAAGTTTCAGCCATGTGTAACATGACACATAATTCTAATAAGAGAAAAGCCAGGAAGAGAGAGTGTGTGTTGGTTTGGAAGAATCCAATGTCAAGTGTGAAGTCCGACATGTGTCCGGGAGCTGAGGTGTACAGAGGGAGAGGCGGGCAGACGAGGCCGTGTCCAAGAATGCCCTGGAAACTAACTGAGGTAAATAGGAAGTCTTTTACTATATAAAGGAAGCTAAGGAAGTTAAATAACTGGCAAAATCACAGAAGAATCTGCAAGGGGACAGAAGAACAATGTTTGGTGCAACCCAGTGAAATCCTCCTGCCAGTGATGCCCTGTCCTGGAGGCTCAGCCCAGATCCAGTCACCTACAGGCTGACAGTTTGGGAGGACGGGTTACTTGCTGAGTTGGTACAAGTTTGTTTAAGTCAGAAGGGGACTTGTATTTTCCTGAATGCACACAGACACACATATACTGACTCACAAACACTTAGCCCTAATAATTTTGCTACAGCCTCGTATTTCTGGTAATTCATCACCATCTAACAAACCAAATGAAAACTTATTTTTATTAGACTTATTGGATAAGAAATTTAGACAAAGCACAGCATGGATGGCTTGTCCTATTGCATGATGTCGGGGGCCTCAACTGGGAAGATTCAAGGTCTGGGGGGCTTTTTATCTGAGGCTGGGAATGGTCTCTGAGGCTCCTTCACTCACACATCTAAAAGTTGATGCTGGTTGCTTGCTAGGACCTCTGCTGAAATGCCAGCCAGGGACCTACATGCAGCTTCTCCCCACAGTCTCTCCACTCAGGCCAGACTGGGTTCCAAGAGTGTGCATTCCGACAGAATGTGGCAGAAAGGCACAGTATTTTTTCGATGTAGCCTCAGAAGTCACACAATGGCACTTCTGACGCATTCTCTAACCAATCGTGGCAGTCACAGAGGTCTGCCCAGGTTCAAAGGGAGGGACCTGGCGAGAGGAGGATGTGAAGGTCCCACTGGACAATGCTGAGGATATGAGAAATTTATGGTCGTCTTTAAAAATACAAGTTGCCTTGTCAGGAGGAAGGATGGGGACAGCTTACTCAGAACAGATTGTAAAACAGAATCTTGACTTTGAAAAAATAATCAATATTAAGCTAATAGTGGGAAATGTTTAAAATTCTCTTGCTCAGTAGAACTTCACAGAATGATTAATCAGAGTGACCCCTCTGGTTCCCTCCCTGGGAAGCTCCCACCTTGCTTCATTGATGGAACATTGTTAGGAGCCAACCTACGAAAGATAGAGGCTGTACAGCTGGCCGCTGAGGAAGGCTGGGGACTCACCTGCGTGCTCTGGAGGTCATGAAGTAAGAAGGGGGGTGGGTTGCTGCTTTCAAAGAGGCATGGTGATTTATTTTTATTTCAGATAAATATGAGGGTACAAATGCTAAGGTTATACTGTTTGCTTTATTAGGTAACGTTCCAGGTATAGTTCAACCCTTCACCCAGGAGGCAGGCTGTTGCCCATTAGGTAAGAGCACACCACACCCCTCCCTCCTCTCCCATCTACTAAAAAGTGTGCCTTTCTCTCATGTTGGCATGGAGTTGTTTATCTGTTGGTTTCATACTAGTATTGAGTATATTCGATACATTGTCTACAGCCATCCCGCCCTGTGTCCGGTGGACAGTGCTTTACATAAGTAGACTCCTAAAAAGACACAAGATACATAGACCTGCTCACCTCTTCCCCTCAGTCGACCGAGGGACTGGTCACCAACCTGAGGGACAGTCTTCATTTCCACCTGGGGCAATTTGACACTGCTGGAGACACCAATACTCCCATGGACAAGCCCTCCATCCTCAGAGCCTCTTAGTCTCTAAAAACTGTCATCTGCAGTTAGGCCTCCCTTCCCATCACCACACCCCCAGCCCGGATATCACTCGTAACTGCTCTGTCTCAGAATCACCCATCCGTCTCTTGCTGTTCATGTTCTTTGAACTAATTGAGATTCCCAAACCATTAACCATCTGTTTCCAGCCCTCTGTTATCCTTCTCCTTCCTCATCTCTTCATCCATCTTAGATTACTCCCTATCATCTATCCCAGAATGCACGATCCTTCTCTTTAATAATAATTTTACCAGTGCCCTTAAACTCTACTTTTCCCTTCTGTAACCATTCATTGCCCTAAAGGCTTAGTCTTTTGGAAACAAAAACTAGGAAGACCTCCTTATTCCCACCTTCTTGTAAGCCCTTCTCAGGCAATGTTTGAACAGGGGAAAGAGAAAAGAATTGCCCAGACAGAAAGAAAAAAAAAGTTGGGTAATATTTTAACAAAGAATATCTGGCCAAATGAATTATTTCAAACAACATTTTTTAAATAAGCATGCTAATTGCTATAAAGCATAATTTCAGTATACTACTACAGTATATGACAGTGATCATATCCCTCCAGGGGCCCAAGGAATAGGCTGAAGGGTTCCAACGGGTAAGACAATGCTGTCCCTTCCTCCTCTTGGTATTTACACTTCAGGTTAGCAAAGCTGACTCCATTACCAGAAAAAATAAAAACAACAATACAGATGGCTTAGCCTTCACAACTCCTATCCACACTTCTCAGCCTCCTGCCATCTGTGACTTATGTCTGTTTCTAGAGCTTCCCTAGATAATTGTTTACTTTCCTCCAATTTTGTCTGAATAAGAAGGACAGGTTCTGCATGCTTGTAAGGATGGGCAAAGTAAAAGACAGCAGTGGAAACCGTCCCCACTGCCAGCTCCTCTCAGGACAGGCACTGCCTCTGCCTTCACCCCCTGCACCAGTGGCTGCCGTGCAGGGACCACCATGCAGGAAGTGACAGTGTCGGGCCAACCCGACCGTCATCCTCTGTTGAACTTAGAGAAAGAACACCAGCTCCTGAGCACAAGCATTCTTTCTCTGGAAGTTAATGAGACATGCGTTTTGTCTTCAAATGCAGAAGAAGTGAGAGCAATATCCTGAATTGCCATTTAGAATCAGCAGCAAATCCTGAGTCCTGACTCCAGATCCAGGTTCCCTTTGGTGCCAAATGATCTGTTCCATCCATACTTGCTGACCATCGGCTATAGACCACACCGTGTTCTGTAGCCTCATCGGTCCACACTGGCACATGGACCTTTCTGGGCCCTTAAGGAAAGTCTATAGTCTTCTTCCTTTCAAACTATGTTCCCTTCCTCACTACTCTCCCTCTGTCTCACCTACCAGTCTCCAGGGTCTGGGAGGAGGGAGGCAGACGCAGGCCCATCACTGTGTGCGGTCTGCCAGTTGCAGGCACAGGCCGTGGTGCCTGGGCCCTCTCTGTGTATCATCTGAATCATAACAATTCATTCAGGCACCGCTCTTCCAGGCAAATGTGAGAGAACAGCCCTGCCCTTTAAGCCTGCAGCCTCACAGCAGCTTAGACACTGTGGGCACTGCCAGTTAGAGCAGCCGCTGGTCCAGGGGGTGAAGGCAGAGGCAGTGCTTGTCCTGAAAGCAGCCTAAGGACCAGGACTGGCACTGCTATAGGGAGCTCTGCTCTGCAGACAGCCCCTTCCCAGCACACACAACATGCACTTGAGCTTGTGGGGGGCTGAAAACATCTCCTACCAAGTTGGCACTTTCCATAGAGCTCTAAAATGAACAAATACTTCTTAAAACCTAGTGATGAAGGGGCTTTTCCACTGGTGTTAACAAAGTGATGGCCTTCATTGACTTTGCCAAGAAAAGAGACTGACGGTGTCCCCACATGATCTGGGGCTCATAGCACAGGCTCCTGGCGGGTGCAGAGCTCTGAACCACCTTCGGGGTGGGCACTTCTCAGGAGTCTCCCCCGGCAGCACTCAGCTCTGCTTTTATTGTAATTGACCCTTAAATAATTCCCCCTTTACATAGATGTCTCCTATGGATTCATGTTTCCAAGATTTTAGAATAAATGGAATGCACACGGGTGGAAGCCACTTTCCTTCTCACATGCTTTGTACATGTGAATTGGAGGTGCCCTTCCCAGGCTGCACCGGGCTGACTTCTGGGCTCCTCCCAGGGCTGACGTGGGACCCGTGACGTGGAGGTGCGCTGAGTGAAAAGTGACTAATGGCTGCCGAAGGAGTTATGCCAAGGATGGCAAACACTTCATCCCAGGGCAGAGGCTGAAATTTAAATGTAACTCTTACATTTCTAAACCTGGAGCAAACTAAAATATACCATAAGAACCAGAGAGACGGGGGAAATTCAGCTTTATTACTGGTAAAACATATTTACGAACTTTTCTGAAGCACATTGTCTCACTGAGTCTGCTAGTATCTTCCCTAAAGTGACATGCTCACTCCTATTGCCAGAAAATATCACCGATAACCCATCACAAGGGCGGGCTGCTACTTCAAGGAAGAGCAGAAGGTTGTTTGTCCTGGGGGCAGCTGACTGTACTGGCTTCTTGGGGTTGGCTGCTCAGAAGAAGGAGCCAAGGAACTTTCAAAACCCTCAATGCACAGAGCTGCAGTCCAGAGGAATGGAAGCACCATCTCTGGGGTTGGGAGGTGGACAGAAGCGCTAAGAGGAAGCTCACTGGGTGAGGGTGGTGTTCACTCAGCATTGACCTCCACCATTGAAGCACCATCTCTGGGTTGGGAGCTGGACAGGAGCACTTGGTGGAAGCCCACTGGGTGAGGGTGGTGTTCACTTGGCATTGACCTCAACCAGCTTCCCCCAAAAGACGCAGACAAGTAGGAGCTGAGAAGCTTGATTCCCTCCCCCAATCTCATCAAATGCAGGAGCTGCTCCTCTCCTCAGGGAGATGAATGAGTAAGGAAAGAGGCAGCCACACTTTCAGGCTGTGCTTGCCCGTGTCAGGACCCTTGGGCACAGGTGGACTGCCTGGGCAGGAACACACCCCCTGCCCCTGTCAAGTGACCCCTGCACTTGTCCCTTCCTCACTGTCCTGAGTCAGGAAGGAAGTGCCTCTTTGTGGCCAGTCTCCCCCTCTCAGTCCCTCAGCCGAGACCATCTCATGGGGCAGCCACCTGTTCCTACTGTCTCTGCTCAAGACCTTTAAAGACCATGGGGAGCTGGGGTTTAATTCCATGGGAGCCTGTGCACCCCTCTGGCAACTGGATCTCATTCTGGGCAGCCGGTCAACGCATCAGGAATCCTCCAAAGCAAATTTTGGACTTTGCTTCTCCACAGCAAGCTGACTTTGGTAACCACCAAGAATTCATTACCGCTCTAGTCTGTTTACACTCACTAGGAACAGACAGGGTCGTGAATCACTTGGAGATGCCCCTTTCCCTATAAATTGCTTTCAAACTATGCTTCAAATCAATAGGCCAGCTAAGGTTCCTTTCCCCCTTTTCTTCTTTAGGCAAATGGATATGTACACATAGCCACCCCCCTTTACAGAGCATATCCAGCCCCCAAATTCTGAATATAGTTTAATTTTAATAAATCAAATCCTGCTTCACACTGACCTGCACTTACTAAGGCTGACCTCACTTCCCACTGACTCCAGTTGAAAGTGCCACCTGCCTCTTTATTTAAAACCTCTGTCCTCACTTTCTGTTCTGCGGACTGTTTATAATCTTCAAGGAGATATTTGAATGATCTGAAAAATAAATCACTAAAGGAAAACTTAAAGTTAGGGAGATAAATCAGGTTTTTAAGTATGAATGTAGCAGTGACGTGGACGCTGGCTTTGGTTTTGTCGCACATCTTAAGTGAGTGGTACCGACTAGAGTCAACCCGGCACATGGTGCAGTCACAAAGTCATGAGGCCTGACTCTGCACCTCCAGCCCAGCTAGAACATGTTAGCACAGGATGTAAAACCAAAGAAAGTAACATTTGTGCAGTGCTGTATTCATTATGCTCCCCATTTCAGAGAGAGAATTCAAAAAGACAAGAAGTCGCAAATAAGTCAGTCTATCTCCCTGTCTTCTCAGGGAGCACAATGCACAATAAAATACCCAGCTACATCCTGCAGAGCAGAGACATTTGAAGAAATGAAGAGACTCTAGAAATGAATGTCAATGTGATGATGGTAAGTCTTGACCAAAGGCTAGAGCAAACTCTGCCCAGAGACAAGTAACAATGCTCTGTGCTGAGTGAGACCCCGTGGGTGCCGCTGCAGGGGTGGGGAGGAATGGGCCAGCTGTGCAGATATAGAGGACAGGTTGGGTTGGGTTTTTCGCTCATGCAGTTTTACTATGAGTTCTGTTCATATGATTCTCTAGTTTTAATCAGAATGACTTTAACATTTCTATTTTGCTCTATACTTTGAAAATATGCCAAACGTGAAAGAGACTCAACAGAAGTTCCTTATGTACCTGGTGCATGGCTTCTGCTGGACTGGCCACACCTCTGGCCAAGCCCGGGGACCACAGGGCTTATGGTAATCAGGTCAATTTTCCTTTCAGAGACCAGTTTTGTCCCTTGTATACAAAAGTACACTGAGCACAGGCATACCTGAGAGATGCAGCAGGTTGGGTCCAGATGCAGCAGCAGCACGGCAAAGACCATGAAGACCACGACCAAGGGCTTCACACAAGCTCTTTGGTCTCCCAGCCCTTCTGCATGAAAAGGTGGATCTGCAAAGCAAGGCGAAATGCAATGAAGTGAAGCGAAGTTACATCAGGATGTTGTAAGTTACAAAGTTACATCCTGAAGTTACATCAGGACACAACTGCAACAAATGAGACATTCAAAAACACTCAATCAGCAAATGGTCCCTGTGTCTCCACTGAATGTGAGACCTGTGTGCTCACGGGGAGCCCCTTCACTGCACATGTTAGGACCCTAAGTCAGTGACTCCCCATTAGGAAATAACCCTCTCCAGGAGCAGACTGTGTCTTTCTCTTCTCTTCATCTCCTGCACAGAGACTGGCACATAGTAGCCACTTAACAAATAACTAAATAACTTAGACTTCCCCCTCACAGCTCTGGGGCTGCAGGACTGCTGGGCTTTAAGATTTTGTACAGCTGTTTATAGAAAATTTAGAAAAGTCACTGCTTTAGTTAGGGCTCTCCAGAAAAACAGAAGCAATAGGATCATGTGTGTGTCAAACACACATATACAGGGAGAGAGATGGGAGTAACTGGATTAGAGGGACTGGCTCACAAAATTATAAAGGTTGAGAAGTTTCCACTTATGCTGTCTACAAGTGGGAGAGCCATGGCAGGTGATGGCACAGCTCTCAGTCGGGGCTGAAGGTCTGAGAACCTGGGGGCTGCTGGTGCAAGTCCCAGAATCTCAAGGCCAGAGAACCTGGAGCTTTGCTGTCCATGGGCAGGAGAAAAAGGGTGTCCCAGTTCCAGGAGAAAGAGAAAGACAACTCACTGTTTACCTTTCCTCTGTCTTTTGTGGTCTATCTGAGCCCTCAGCCTCCTGGATGGTACCTGCCACTTTGGATGAGAGGGGGTCTTCCTTATTCCATCCACTGGTTCAAATGCCAGTCTCTTGGAAATGCTCCCAGACACACCCAGAAAGACTGCTTTACCAGCTGTATGTTGGTATCGCTTAATCAGTCCAGTTGACTAAGATTAACTATCAAACACAATGAGTTTCTAAAAAGATAAAATCACTAAACTGGCCATGATGTACGCGAGGTGGAAATTTTAGTATGAATAATGACAAAAGTCAAAGGAGAGATACTGGACATTTTTCATGTAATTATATTTACTAAAGTGTTACCAATTGCCTACTATATGCCAGAGACTGTCTAGTTTACAAAGATAAGATATAAAGACAGGACATGGCCCCATGAATAACTTCACTTTAAACACAGAGAACACTGACAGGGGCGGGGATGGGGTGGGGTGGGGTGCAGGTTCAAGGCTATCTTATTCTGTTTCTTTAAAAGAATCCAGTGTGGGGACAGAGGCTCATGCCTGTAATCCTAGCACTCTGGGATGCTGAGGTGAGTGGATTGCCTGAGATCAGAGGTTCAAGACCAGCCTGAGCAAGAGCGAGACCCCATTTCTAAAAATAGCCAGGCATTGTGGTGGGCACCTGTAGTCCCAGCTACTCAGGAGCTCAGGGAAGAGGATCACTTGAGCCTAAAAGCCCGAGGTGGTTGTTAGCTATGATGCCACGGCACTCTACCAAAAGTGACAAAGACTCTGCCTCAAAAAAAAAAAAAAAAAAAAAGAATCTAATATGAGGGTTCTGGCTTCATCTCTATAATTTTTTGGAGGGAGGGGAGAATTTAAGCAGCATCCTTTCCTCAGAAACACAACTAATAACATGACAAGAAATTAAAACAGACACCTAAACTGAAAGAACAGTATCAATATTTAATCATAGCAGGTTAAGGGTCATAGAAACAACAGATGTGTAGATGCAGGGGCAGGGGGAAGATGTGAAGACACGGAGAAGCCAGTCATCAGGAAGCCCAGAAGAGGGGCCTCATAAGAAATCAACCCTATGGATGGACACCCCGATGTCAGGCAAGGTCTCAGATTTGTGAGAAAATACACTCATTGTTATTTTATGTTTTGATCCAACAGCCCAAATAAACTAATACAGATGGTAAAAAATAAAAATAAATAAATGTAATCAAAACAAAATATCTTGATTCCCAGTGAAGGGTGCCACATGGAGGTAACGCCTGTTTTCTGGACGTCTCCAACCCACAAGCTGGTAGAATGTCCCCTGAGTGGACTGTGCCCCAATGAACACAGCCAGTTGGTCTGATAGGAAAGGTCAGTGTGCACGGAGGACACCTCAGGTAATTTCACCTCGCCTAACGTATGGGTCTCTTAGTCGTACAGTACAGTAGCATTTTCCTCCTACAAAATGGATAATACAAGAGAATACTCTAGCCAGCATACTAATAAAGAGAAATAAAGGTGTCTGGGAAAACTCTTTGAAACCCTCAATGGCTAATTTGGGAATTCTAGACTCCGTGTGCTGGAGAGGCAGTGTAAAGATATTATTAAACAACTCTAACACAGGAGATGTATTACATCGAGGATGCACTCTTATTTTTATAATTGCTACTTATCTCAGATCTTTTATTGTGATCTCAGAGGACATTTCCAAAAGCTAATACTGTCACTATATCTTGAACAGGGTTATTTGGGAGTTTTCTTTTCTTATAGAAGGATTACCTTCATGACTTCCACTTCCCAACACCCCAGTTTAATAACCGTGCCTTTCCTGTACACTGTTATTAAGCTGGGGTTCATGATCCCCTTTCTGAACATCAGATTAATAAATTTGCCTACCATGAGCTGGGGGAAACAGCATCTACATTCTTTATTATTTTCTCTTCTGATGTCTGCTGTACAGCCGTGTGTGTGTATATGTGTGAGTGATAGAGAGAGAATAAAATCTGAGTTTTAGAATGACCAGTTTGCTATAGTCTATTTAAAGGTCAATGGCCATGGCCATGTTTTTGGTCCATGATCAGAATCTGATCTGCACAAACTGTTTATGCATCTCCAGCCCACAGTCACTCATTTGGTAGAACCAGATAGAAAATCCACACAGAGGCAGTCTGTGGACAAGGACAGGAGGCCTGGTGACCCCTGGGCTGGGGCACAGCCTCTTGGTAGATCCCCCTTGTTAGTCTCGGATTCTGTTAAACACAGGCAGCAACATTTGCCAGTGTTGAGAACACCCTAAAACATACGGCTCTAGAAAGAAAAGTGAGTCAAGGGCAGAATTTTATTTCCTTGTAACTTTTCTCTTCACCAGAATTGTGCTCCGATGTGATACTCAAAATGCAGCCAAAAACATGTTTTGCAATCTGCTTGACCGAACTTATGTAAGGATTGTTTTTCTTGAGAAAGAGAAAAATTATAAGGAAAGAATATAGACCCATTAGCAGTGCATTTCAATAAACTGAAGTGTTCTCATCTCCCTCATAACAAACACTGAGCCATCAGACAAGATGCCCAACTTTCTCTCTTTTGCCATCTGTAAAAATTTTCCCCATTTATAAAAATTTTAGAGAAACGTGATCTGTGTGTCATACACATTGTAACAACGGCAAACAAATGGAGCATTCAATTGAGAATACATGTTGTATTTTTATTTAAAAAATGATATGTTAAAATTTAAAAAAAGTGAACACAGGGTAACCTAATTCTTTGTACCCTCAATGAATCCCAAACAATAAAAAATAAATTAATTAATTTAAAAATGGAACATTTGAATAATAGTGTGTTATAAATTCCCCTTCTTTGATTATGACAGAAACCAGGTTCTGCTGTAATCTCCTATTACTGAGTCCTTGAGGCACAAAGTTTTCACATAGATGCTATAAGGATCTAACAGACATAAGATTCTGACTGTCTAGAGTAAGGACTGACTGTCTCCAGAGCCACCCGGGGTGCTCCTGGTGACCCTGCACATCTGCAGACTTCCTGCCTACATTTCCCAGGGGCTCACAAAGGACAGGCACTGTCTTCTTCACCAGTAAATGGCCTATCTGGAACTCAGATGCACATGGCCTCACTCTGGGGCAGACGTGATGAATAGAGAGAAAAGTGCTCCTGGGTCATCAGATGAGAGCAATGCTGTGGTAGAGCAAGAGAAAACAGGAATATGCAGGTGGAGTTGAGCTCAGAGTGGAACTTTCCAGAGCACCATCAGACATTCACTCAACAAACAACCCAATCATTTTATAAAGACCTGAGGGATGATGTAATCCCATCCCACGCTGTTACAGATCTGGTCCCCAGGGGCCAGAGATGTTAACAAAAAAGGAAGAAATGATACCAGATGTCCAGGCTCAGAGTCCTGCATGCCTCCTGCTGTACTGTGCAGTCTGCTCAGGACCCTGGACTCTCTGCTGGGTCTGGCTTCATGGAGCTTTATTCAATCTGCTCAGTAGAATTGGTTCAAGCAAGACTGAGCTCCCTGGAGAGAAATGCATCCTGCACATTGCTCTGCTAACCTACTGTGTGCTCATTATGGAATGATGCATAATATATTTTCGAGGCTTGAGAAAACAGAATCTAGAACAAGTAGGAGGCAAATCCAGCAGCAAATATGATTTATGCCAGAATCTCTGAACCACTCAATAATCCAGGGAAACGAAGCCTGCCAGAAGCCAGTTTGCAAAGGAGCTAAGTTAATGAAGATGGGTTGGAAATTAAGACATAGTCAGGAAAAAAATTAAAAATAATACAACGATAAAAATAATTTAGATAAACAGTTTAGAAATACTTGGCATGGGGATTTCTATTTTAGTCAGAGCAGGAATGGGAGGTTTCAGGTAAAGGAAAGCTGTTCTACTGCAGGGATCTCAAGTGGGATGGATGGTTTGGGGCATCAACGTGCACCCAGGAAGCCTATGTCAACCTGGAGACCACCTGCAAAAAAAAGGAGGAGGAGGAGAGGGAGAGGAACAGGAAGAGGGAGGAAGAAGGAAGAAGCAAGAAGGAGGAGAAGGTAATAAGACCCTCTCACCAACTCAGGTCAGCCTCCTGACAGAAATTTTTCCGCCTGATAATGGACCGGAGATTTGTATTTTAAGAGAACACAACAGCAGCTCTCTGTACTGGTGGCCCTCAGGTAGAGCTCAGGAGTCAGTGCACTGAGAACAGGGGACGTAGTGCCGGTGCCAGATGGACATAGGATACTGGTAACCCAGGTAGTGCCGGTGCCAGATGGACACAGGATACTGGTAACCCAGGTAGTGCCGGTGCCAGATGGACACAGGATACTGGTAACCCAGGGCCTATTGCCTGTACAGCTCCAAGAATTACAACAGTTAGTTCTTCACCCACTCAGCAAGAGATCCATAGAGTCTTTGGGGAATCTAATGTCAAGAGAATAGACCTAAAGAAAACGACACAGGAAGAAGATTCCCCACTAACTGACCCAACCAGATGCTCTTAAGTCTACACCCGACAGCCATACGCTCAGAACTTTCAAACTTTGACTGCGTTTGGACTGTGACCTGTCATAGGAGGCCAGATATAGCATCATTTTGGGGGTCAAAAAAATGTGCCATATTTGTATTATTTCGGATTTTATACTTTTGAATTAGGGATTCTCAACCTGTAATTTGAAAAATAAAGACCAAAACACACGCCGTTGACATAGTTCAGAGGGAACAGTGACTATATAGGAAGGAAAAAATCTCTCTCTCTCATTTCAAGAATAAACAAAATTGCAACCATGAAATGGGAACACTCAAAACTCCAAAAGGAAAGTTTGGAAATTATAAAAATGATATACTGGAAAGGAGAAGTTTAGAAGTTTGGAAGACAACATTAATGGACATTTACTAAATATGTAGCAGGAAAGAAAAAAAATAGAGATGGAAACGGAAAGATTCGAGGTCTAGTCCAGAGGTACAGAGACATATGAACAGTCAGGTCACTGGATCTGAGGTCCCCTGAAAGCAGAAGATTGCAATTAGGGCAGGAGGCATGTGAACAAGAATTGAGAAGATCACACCCAGGAAGAAAACTAGCAAAAGGTAGTGTCAGAGAAGAAAACAAGGGAGAGGGCTTCAGTCTGGTGGTCTGGAAGGCTGCAGAGAGGACTATAAAATAAAAATGGAAAAGCAATCATTAGATTTGGCAATTAACAGGTTGTTGGTCATTAGGAACTTGGCAAGCAAAGTTTCATAGCAGTTATAAGGGCAGATTCCAGATGGTGCTGGGCTGAGTAGCTGTTGATAAATGAGAAAGTGAGAAAGTGACCTTTGGGCACGTTGTGAAATTGTATTTCTAAAGATGAAGTGAAGCCGGCTGTGCAGATGATGAGCCCATGAGACCACACCGTCCGCCTTAGCACACGTCCAGCAGGAACAACCCGGCCTCGGGTGAGGGTACAGAGCCCGCCCCCCATGCAACATGCGAGAGGGAATTAAAGTTCTCTCAAAAACAAAACAAAACAAACAAAATGAACAATAGTGTGGGGAAGAACAGCCATGTCCCACCAGGGAGGGAGTCTCAGAGCCTCTCCCCGGGGTTCTCCCATGCCTTGAACACAGTTGCTTTGGGGACATTTCTGGGCTCTTCTACCCCCCAGTCTCTTCGGTGAGCTCAGGACGGCTGCCCACTATAGACTTTTTAATGTCAGTTTGGACTCTCCTTACTCTTGTACTGGGTGAGTTCAGGGCTTCTCTTCCTTCTCAGCTCCCCTTCACTGAGAACCTGGACATAGCTGCCCAGTACTCAAGGGCCTGCCCTGCCCACAGCAGCACTGGCCACTAGAACCCAGGCCTTCCCAGGAAAGGAGGATGAAAAGGTTAGGGAGCCAAAGGGTGTCTGAAAAGAGGGATGCTACA
>NW_003852492.1:1353283-1384536 GCF_000181295.1 Otolemur garnettii | reverse complement strand
CCTGGTCCTGGGGGCTGCCAGGGTAACAGGGAGCCAAAGGGCGTCTGAAAAGAGGGATGCTACAGCCTGGTCCTGGGGGCTGCCAGGGTAACAGGAAGTGATGCAATCCAGGCACAGTGCCTGGCCTATGTAAGCATGAGACAAAAGTCAGCAGTTGTTTTGGTGGCTGGGGTTGCTCTTCATAGCCAAGAACCAACCAGCTCACCTGCCATCCACCTCAGCCAAAAGGAAGGGGTCTTAGAGAGAGGAAGGGGAAGAGTCTGAACTCCCTGTTGGGTGCCAGCCTGCTCGAGTGCATTTGTTAATTCCCCCAATCTTCATAACACTGATTCACCCCAAATTCTGCCGATGATGAAAATGAAATCTCAGGGGAGGAAGCTTGCCCAGAACCAGTAAACGACTGAAGCAGGATCAGAATCAGTCTGTCTGCTCCCACACCACAGGGGAGGCGATTTGCCATTTCCTGAGATGAGACTACAGCCCACCCTTTCAAGGCACTGCTTTTCCGGGTAATGCGACCTTCCAGAACCAGGTGCACCATCAGCGGGCTGACCACGCTGACACCAGCTGACTGCTTTCCGAGAGTCGAACGAGCACACGGTATTCCAGGGCCACCTCCTGGGAAGGGCCGTCAGCTCTCGGAGTTGGGCCAGGAGGCATTCTTTTCCCTCCCTTTCCCCTTCCTCTCTAAGTTTTCATTTCATAACAGTCATTAGCTGGGCTCTGGGAATGAAGTGTAAAAATCTCCCCTCACCTCGGAGCCCTAACTGGCAGCAGTTCCTTCAAACTCCCGCAATCAGCGCTCCATTTAAGCATCAAAACCTCATCAATTAGGCCTCAATGTACAGAAACCACGTGCCTGCGGTCACGCTGCGGCCGCCCGGGAGTAGCAGAGGCCTCATTACCGGCCTCGAGCTTTTGTGAAATTCCTGAATAAGCAGCCCGTGGAGCGTCTGCAGAAGGGCTGCATTTTCCCCCTGGCTTTAACAACTGCTTTTACGGACAATTTAACACTGTGGGTTGCCAGCTGTGTTAATGCCTGAGCCCCTTCCATCATGATGTCACGCCTTAGGAAGTGGCCATCGGATGTGCAGTCCAGGCCCCTATCCCAGGGGAGACTGGGCTGCTGTCCACGCCCCGGACGCCCAGGCAGCACCCAGCCCGCAGGCCCTCACGTACCTGCTGACGCTAGTGGGGCCGGGGCGGGGGGGACACAGCTGAGCGCTTGACACTGTTCCCAGCACAGGGGACAGGTTAAAATTAGGAACTGGGGGAGACGAGGGTGATGTCCAGAGTGCGGCTGCCGCTGGTGGTGGAGGAAGCAGACGAAGAGAGGTGTAGTTTTGGTCACTGGAAGTGGCTGTTTCAGCTCACTTTCCCGTAGGTACGTGGCCCAGCTCAAAGACAGGATGTCTGGGGGTCTGGCACGCAGGCTCTTCCCCCCGCAGAGGGTCTCCCAGGCTGGCCGCCTCCCCTTAAGATTCAGGAACTGTCTTTTCACAGTTAGCTCGGTGCTGTTTAGTTTCCAGAGCTCCCAGAACTCGGTGTACTGACCGAGTTCCTGTCTGACTTAGGATAAACCAGACGGCCAGGGTATCATTTTACAGGGAAACTATTACAACACTTAGGTCCCGGGTCTGTGTCATCATCTCCAGTCTCTACCCTCAAGGAAGCAAGAAGCTCGAAACCTATTTCAAAGCCATTAGAATACTCAGAAAATCTGAACTTGCAAGTCCACGTAAAGAACTCATTAGGACTTCATATAAATATTCAGTCCCCGGAACTGTCACTTATGGAAATCTAGTACTTTGGAGGAAAACCAACTAAATATCCACAAATAGAAAATTCACTTCAAAAATTATAATTATAGGCGGCACCCATAGCTCAGTGGGTAGGGCACCAGCCACACACACCTTGGCTGGTGGGTTTGAACCTGGCCTGGGCCTGCTAAACAACAGTGACAACTGCAACCAAAAAATAGCCAGGTGTTGTGGTGGGCGCCTTTAGTCCCAGCTGCTTGGGAGGCTGAGGTAAGAGAATCGCTTAAGCCCAAGAGTTTGCAGTTGCTGTGAGTTGTGACTCCACTACACTCTACCCAGGGTAATAGTTTGAGACTCTGTCTCAGAAAAAAAAAATTGATTATATGTGTATTGTAGGTGTGTGCACATTATAGTTTAGATTAACATTCACTGTGGAAGAATACAGTTTGGCCCTGGAGTTAACTGGCAGGTGGTAAGACTTCATTGTCCTGTAGTAAGTTAGAAAAAAATAGCTTGAACAGCCCTCCTGTGGGAAAACAAATTCCTGATAAAATATATATTAAATATCTTCTGAAGTCCTATAAACAATAAACAACAAAATAAAATCAGCATTTGTATTGTTTAGATTGCAGCTTTAAACTATGAGTCCCACAAAAAAAGGAAAAGGTAAGTCATGAAAATTGATTGAGTCTGTATGTAGGGCAGGAGCTGTGTAAGATAAACCCAGAATATCTGGAGTCCTTTTGAGAGAGCTTTAGAGAAAACTTGCAGAGACTTTCTGTGGTCAAAAATGGAGCAATTTTTGATTCAGTAAGGATAATATTTTTAATAGATTTTAAATGTATCAAATGCATATTTAAATCTATGTGTTCTTAAATATACACACTTAGAATTCCTATGTAGTTGTGTAGGTGTGTGCATAATTCTAACTAATCAACTTCAGGCAAGCAAGAAATTAATTCAGCAAAAATTGGTATAAAACTAATCAAGCACTTATTCTCTCTCTCTCATATGAACTGTATCACTAGATAACTAGCTGACTGTTGAGAAGTATCTCCTTATACAGTTATTCTAAGCAATAATGCAAAATAAATAATAAAATAAATATGTCACTGTTTGTAGCCACCAATTAATGAATGAATCCACACACTGAGCTCAAACAGGTACCGACGTCACAGCCGGACCTTCTGCGGGTGTTGAGGACAGTGAGGAAAGGAACTAGCAGGCATCGTTTAGGAAGCCTTGAAGTCAGGAAGTCTTGAAACCAACTCGCCAGTCACACTGACCAAAGCAGGACTCAGGGCAGGTGGTTTGGAAGACCCTGATACAAATACGACAGGGGCAGGACAAATTCCAACTGGTGAGAACCAAAATGGCAGAGAAACGGGCCTTCTTGGCCTTGCAGCTCCATCATCCTCTTCTTACCATGAAAGTTGCTAAGGAAACTGCCCACTCCCATCACACATTTGACACCAGGATACTTCCAATTTGACCACATTCAATCAAAAGGAGGGCATCACCCAAATTCCAGGAAAACACTGCTCTTTTTCAAGAAATGATATGAATATTCCTCTGCCTGTTGAGACTATGATTAAGCTGCTGTTACAGAGGATGGGGGACCATGGAGGCTGTTCTCAGGGGGAATCGTCTCTACTCTATCTATGGACTGGATTTTCTACAGTTTCTAAATAAAATGCACTCTCACTTTACCGTGTCTCGGCTTCCTCCTGAACTCTTTCTTGCATCAAACCAAGGACCCACTTGGACATCAAGTGACTCCCAGCATTGAGAATCGCTTTCCTGTGTCAAAATCACACACGAGCAGATCTACAGAGGGCTGCCAGCAGGATGCAGCCTCTGGACCCCGCTGGCAACTTGCAGGGGCTACACAGACAAACAGTTGAGTGTCACCAGGAGCCAGAAATCAGCAACATTTGCTGTGTTAGTTTTTGCTTCCAAAAGATAAGGTGGAAAGAAAAAGGAGGTTGAGAAGGGCTATAAATTAAAGACTAAAAAAGAAAATGAAAAGTATATACAACTGAGTTTTAATGTCAGTGAATTCACCCTTTGTGATTAAAATATCTAGAAATAAAAAAGTAATTCTTATACAAACTCAAGATAATGGCTCTCTTTGGAAAGGGAAAAAGGATTTGTGATTGATACAGAGTGAATGGAGGGAGGTGGGAGTGAAACCCTATTTCTTGTCCTAAGTGTTTTTCTATAAGTATTTATATGTTAAGCTATATATTTTTGTGTGATATTCTGTATCTGTTTTTGACTTCACAATAAAAGGTTAAAATATATTGATGGCATCATTGATTTGGCAATAAAGCAAAGAAAATCCTAGAAGCCCAAAATTGGAATAGAAAGGCGAGTTCAAAGCGGTCAGTGGGGACTGAAGCCGGCTATCAGCCTGCGGAAATGCTGGGTCTTGACATCTGTGAGCTTTTCTGTTTTGAGGGCAACATGAGGCTCTAGGTTGGGAGCCTCCCAGCATCTCCATCAGAAGCAAATTATAATCCTCTCTGAAGGAGCTCAGCTTCGACTTAGGCATCAAAAAGTTCCCACAGATAACATTCCAAAGAGCGTGGGCTCATAGTATAAATGCCAAAACTCACAAGAAAACAAGGAACCCTGATGGGGAGACGGCAGAAACAACTGTCAACAAAATCAGACCTGCAAAAAATTCAATCATTGTACTTAAAAGAAAATAATAAATAAGAAGCGTGCTTAGTATGTTTAAAGAGAACAAAGTATTGAAAGCCTGACAAGTAGATTTTAAAAGAATCTAATGAAATTTTGGAAACGAAAAATAGATAAACCCAAACCATGTGACATAGCAGAGAGACACCCACCTACTCCCGGGAGCGAAGCACATCCTGGGGTTGGGCAATGTCTTGCAGGATTAGAAAAACAGAATCAAAACCACACAAACATCCATTTGAACAAATCTCAGAACTAATAAGGTAGTTAGATTTTGAGGGGAAAACTTTTTGGAAAAAGGAGAAACATCAGGAAGAACTGAGCCAGCTTTCTGCAGCAGATTCTTCCCTCGCTGGATTAGTTAGTTTGTGGTGCAGAACAACAGTGCAATGTCCTGGCCAGAAAAACGTCAGCAGAGGGAGACTACAGCAGGTGGAGAAAACAGGGCATCTGCTGACTGTCTAGTAACTATAGAAAGTACAGACTTGAGGGTCCAGACACGTGAACAGGGAGGGGTAAAATCTGAACCTAGTGTGGCCATTTTTTCCTTCAAGACATAATAAATTCTGAAGCTGCTTGGGCTGAAGGCTAAGACTCTAAGCAAATACTCCTTTTAAAGCAGAGGTATAAGGACTGGTCAGGGACATGCCAATGGGAAGAGGCCCTAGTGAACCCTCTAGGCTGCCACTTGGAAAAGCTGGGACAAGGATAAACTAGATCCAGATGAAAGTAGACAATACTTTCAAACCAATTTCTGACTAGTTTAAAAATACTTACAGAAAAAAAAAATACTTACAGAATTAAATTGCAAAGTTGTGATAACATAAAGAAGGGGCTTGAAGAGTTAAAGTGTTGTATGGCTTGTACTTCGTCAAATGAATTTTTTAAAACTTCCATTAAACCGCAGGAAAGCATGTTGTAATCTTTAAATTTACGACTGAAATAAAGTAAAATATATACATAATCAAACAGAGGGAAACAAAAAATAAAAATACCTGATTAGTACAAAATTGGGCAAAAAAATAAAAGGGGTATAGAACAAAGAGAGAAAAATGGTGAACACACATTGGATGATGCTCGCTAGCAATCTTATCAAATGTAAATTAGACTAAATCCAATTAAAAGACTAAGATTGACCTAGAATATGCATTCTTTTCAACTACATGTGGAAACAGTTCTGTGAAATTGGCCAAATGCCAGGTCATAACATAAGACTCAATAAATTTCAAAGAAGTAAGATCATTCAGAATATATTGCCTGGCCACAGTGAATTTAAGCTACAACTAAATGAGTAAAAATAGGTATAAAATCCTTATTATGAAATCAAGCAATATACTATATAGTTTAGTCAATGAACTATATAGTTTATTTAAGAAAAATCACAGAGTAAATTAGAAATGTTTTAAACTTAATGATAAAAATGTCACATATCAAAACTTACGAGATTCCTAAAGATAAAATGACATTTATATCTGAAAAATTAATTATCTAAGAGTCTTTCTCAGGGAATAGAAAAATGACAGCAAGTTAAACCCGCGGAAGGTAGAGGAACCTGAGGATAGTTGTATACAGTGATGCAAATTTTAAAAGATAAGCACAAAGAAAATTTGGAAAACAAAAAGTTGGTAGATTGAAAAAGGAAAAACAAAGTAAAGAAAAACACATATTGACGGGACCAGAAATGCAAAGGGAGCTATCCCTAGAAAATTTTATGTTAGTAAATATGTAACATATGTTATGATAACAAATAAGGGATTTTTGTGAAGTAACTTCTTGACGGTAGACAGTTCTTGTGCCTCCTACTCAACATCATCTAAATGTGTTTGTGTGGTTTCCTTTGTGTCTCGTCTGTTCTCCATCCACCAAAAGAAAAACAGGCCCTAGGTAGACTCCAAAAGACCCTTGTGAAGCTGGTCTGAACTTAAACTACACCCGGGAGCCCAGCCACATCTGTCCTACTGAACTATGAAAAACACTGAGACAAAGACGGAGAGCAAGCTGCCGAACTTTAGAGTTGTTTGGCATCATTGCAGTTGTTCCGTCGAGTATACCCTGGAGGGCGGGGGGAGTAATAAATTACCAATATAAAAAAGAATAGAAAATATAAATATTCCTCCATCTTGTAAAGAAGAGGGTGATTGAATAACAATACAAATTTTCTCAGACCTTTTAACTTCATCAATAACTTCTAAATTATTTAACAAAAGAAGCACTATCAGTATTATAAAAGTTCTTCCAGAGTAGAAAAAGAGTGACCATTACATAACTCATTTGAAAAAGCCATCATTACCTGGATTATAAATCTTAAGGGCATTACAGAGCAAATTAAACTAATCTCCTTCATGAACATAGATGCAGAAATTAGCAATAAAATATTGAAAAATGGGATCCAGCGATATTAGAAAGGGATAATGTATCATGAACCAAGTGGACTTTACTCCAGGTATGCAAGATTGGTTAAATCCCATGGGTGGAGAAAAGAAGATAATATAACCATTTTAATAGAGGCAAAAAAAGCACTTGACCAAATTCAATCCCCATTAATGATTAAAAATCACTTAGCAAATTAGGAGTAGAAGGAAACTTTAGTATCATTTCCTTTGTGAAATATTGAAAGCTTCTCCTCTGAAATTGGAGGGAAACAACTGTGCACACTGCCTCCATTTCTATTCAGCACTGGTCTAGTGATTCTAGCAAGTATAATAGTCAGGAAAATAAACAAAGAATTTGCAGTGGTTAGGAAGACAAAATAAAACTGTAATTATTCAGATACTGTATGATATGTTCAAAGAAACAAGAATTTACAAATAAATTATTAAAATTAATAGAGAATTTAACAGGAAACATGCATAAAAACAACAAACCAAAACCTTATTTTATTTTCTGTACAAATGCAAACAAATATAAGTGAAAATTTAAAATAAACTAAACCATTTATAATAACATAAAAATCAAATAAATCTAATGAAAAGTTTGTAAGACCCTACAATGAAATCTGTGTAACATTTCTGAGAGAAATTAAGAAAGATCTAAATAAATGGATAATTAACGCATGTTCAGAGAAATGTAATAAAATCTCCAAGAAAAATGTGTTGGAGCAATTGAATTCCCTACATAAAAAAATTCCCTACCCCTATCTCACACTATGTAAAAATTCATTCT
This sequence comes from Otolemur garnettii, assembly GCF_000181295.1. Classification (NCBI taxonomy): domain Eukaryota; kingdom Metazoa; phylum Chordata; class Mammalia; order Primates; family Galagidae; genus Otolemur; species Otolemur garnettii. The sequence goes on along the minus strand of NW_003852492.1, from coordinate 1,376,911 downwards.
AGTTGGATCATAGCTTTAAAGGTGAAAGATAAGACAATAAAACTTTTCAAAGAAAACAGAGTTTATCCTCATTACATGTCACAGGCAAAGATTTCTTTAGTAAATCATATAATCAGTGGTCATAAAAATATAATGGATATATTAAGAGTAGGAAATTTTATTATCAAAAAACACTGTTAAGAGTGTGAAACGGAGCAGTGCCTGTGGCTCAAAGGAGTAGAGTGCCGGCCTCATATGCCAGAGGTGGCGGGTTCAAACCCAGCCCTGGCCAAAAACTGCAAAAAAAGAAAAAAAACAAAACAAAACACATTGTGAAATGATAAGCCACAGGGTGGGAAAAGATATTTGTAGTATCCCATAAAGGATTTGCATCTAGAATATTTTAAGAACATCTGTATGTCAACATGAAAACACAGGCCAAAGTCTTACAAATCCGTCTCCCAAAAGGGCATATCCAAATAGTCAATGAAATTTGAAAATGGGCTGAACTTCATTAGCCAAGGAAATGCCAGTTAAAATCACAACATGACTACTCAAGTCTACAGAAAAGCTGAAATACAGAAGGGACCCAATCTAAGTCCAAGGATGTGGAGTAACTGGAACTTTATCACATTGATGATAAAAGTGTAACTTGGTAAAGAACTTTGGAAAAACATTAGCAGTATCTGTTAAAGCTAGATGCATGAATATCTGTGACCCAGAAACTCTGTTTGATTACAAGGAACCACATACATAGCACACTGACAGACACGTGCAAGGAAGTTCACAGACACACTCTCTAGAGTGTCTGTCTGTGGTTGAATGAGCAAAAACAATGGAGCACTCAGCACCTGTGGAAAGGAACAAACCACGTCACGTGAGCAACATGATGAATGTCACAGACATATCTTGGAGCAAAAGGAGCCAGCCATAAAAATATTATCTATGTAGAGTTCTACAGTATGAAGTTTCCAGAAAGACAATGTTAGTCTATGCATTTTAGAATGCAGGATGGTTATTAACTTAAAGAGGTTAGTTTAGATGAAGGGCCATGTTCCAGCCTCTCAGATGCTATAATGCCCTAATTTCTTGATTTAGGTGATGGTTACATGGTTATTTTCGTGTCTTACTATTTTTGCAAACTGGCACTTCTAATATCTGTGTTATTATATGAGTATAACATATTGCATAAAAATTTTAAACAACATTGAAATAAAAGTATTTTCAGATAAACCAAACTGAAAGCATTGCAAGAAACCATATCTAGAGGCATTACAAAGGGTTTTGCTATTAAAGAAGTAGTAAAAGGTAGACGATCAGAAATGCAAGCATGGTTAGCAAAGAAATTAGCAAATAAGTGGCTAAATCCAAATAAATATTGATTTAATAACATTATTAATACATTTTAATATATTGAATTAAAACATATGAGAATATAGCTTACTGGATAAAAATATTGGTTGTAAAGAAAGTGACCAAAAAGTACTCAAAGCTTTTTTTTTTAATTGATCAGAGTTATATATTAAATTTTCTGATTTTAATTATTATATGTTATATAATATATTGAGTAAGTACTAAAAGAGTAGCAATCATTTATACAATTTCTAAACTAGCAGATAGGGTAAAAAAATTATAATAAAAAATAAAAATATCTATTTATATTTATACACATGCATATACACATACACAGGCAAACATTCTGCCTTAGTTATATTTTGTATAACTAGTTACCCCCCAAACTAAGCTTAAAACAACCAGCATTTTTTATCTTACATTTTTTATGTGCCAGGAATTTAGGCGTTGTTTAGTTGCATACTTCTGGCTCAGAATGTCTTATGAGATTGCAGTCTTACATTTTGGGGGTTGATGGTAACCTGAAGGCTTGACTGTGGCTAGAAGATCAGCCTCCAGGACCACTCACACAACTACTGGCAGACAGTCATTCCTCCCCAGCTTGTTGGACAGGGGGCTTAGCTGCTTGCCACGTTGGCCTCCCCAGGCACCTGCTGTCAGCATGGCAGATGGCTTCCCCAGAGTGGCTCAACAGTGCAAGAGAGAAAAAGCAACTGGATGGAGCTTGCAGGATCTTTCATAACCAACTCTAGGAAGTGACATACCATCTTGTTAGCTACAATCCATGGGTCACAGGGAAAGAATCCCAGGAAGTAGGACTATCTTAAACAATGGTTATCACAGTGAATTTTAAAGGATACCAATTACAAAAAGGAAAATAAAGAAACTTAAAAAATAAAAGAAAAACAATGAGAGAGAATAATACACTATTATAAAAGTAAAATTGAAACATCATTCATTACAATAAATGTAAATGTATTACTTTTCCAGTTAAAAATGGAGATAGTCAGAATGAACAAAAATATGAAATCCAGCTCTTTGCTCTTTATAAGAGATGCATTTAAAACATAAAGATGTTAAACATTTAAACATTTGCCAAAAAGACCAAAAAAGAAAAAAAAAAAAAAAAGAAGAAAAACTAGTGGTGTTAATCTTAGGAGGAAAAAAAAACAGACACGAAGGCTAAGTATTACTAGCAATAAATATAGATATTTCATTATAATTCATTTTCAAGTAAGATATAATTCAACACTTCTATGACACTGATAGCTTTGTATGAGAAAGTCTGAAGCAAGTATAAATGAACCTCAAGAGGAAAACTGATGCATCAGCCATTGTTGTGGAGCGATAGTGCCCTTCTTAATAGTTGATACATGACAATCAGGAGCAATAAAGAATTTTTAAGAAATAAAATTGTCAATCTGATCTGAGCACATGTGAAACATTTACAAATGCTGACCACATAGAGAGACATAAACCAGTTTACAGTTTGGTGTATATAAGGTTGGGAAATCTTATTATTAGAAGTTAATAATAAAAAGATAATTGGAAAAAAAAACTTGTGCATTTGGAAATTTAATAATACTTCTAAATACTTTAGGCACCAATGACACAAATACAAGAGCAATCTGGTCCTATTTAATCCTGTTACTATTTAATCCTGTACAATAACCAAAGTCCCTGTGGACTGATATAGTCAAAGTATACATTATCAAATTACTATATCAGGGGGCAGAAAATTATTTTTTAGATGAGTCAAATATCCAATTTGAGATATTATAAAAGGAATAACAAAATAAAAAGTAAAGGAAGACTAAATACAAGAGAAGAAAGTGACAAGCTACAGGGAAAAAACATAAAGACCAAAAGTGAGTTCCTTTAAATACTTAAATACTGATGGCAACAAAAAAGAGAATGCACACATAAACAATTAGGAATAAAAATGAGAACACAACACGCAAAGAGTGTGGCAATTCAATATATTTAAAATTAATCATCCCTATGTTAATTTTAAAATTTAGCTAAAATGGAAAAACCTAGAAAAAGAGAATCTACATCATGTACTCAATTAAAAAATACAATTTAGAATAATTCTATCATAATTTATATGATTAAATCAATAGTTCTAAATCTTCCCCCATATTGATACAAAGCTCAGCTAATTTTTCACAAGAGGTTTCTATCAAAGCATCAGAAAATACTAATTGCGATTTTAATTGATTTCTACCAAAGAAAAATAGACAATATCCTAACTATTTTCATGAAATCATCACTAACACAGTGCTGAAAACAGGTGAGGGTAACATGAGAAAGGAAAATTAGATGACAATTTCACTTATAAACACAGAAGCAGAGCCCCAAACAGAGTAATAGCAGCCCAGCAAAGCTAAATAGAAAGGTCAATAAAACCCATGACTTAACTGGCTTTCCACAAGAATTCAAGGATGGTTTATGATTCCAAAATCAACTAATTTTATTTATAACATCAATAGACTAAGAGAAGGAAAACCATATGATCACCTCAATAAATGAAGAAAATAATTCCATAAAATAAGAGGCACCCAATTGTAAAATCTCTTGGTAAACTGAGAATACAAAAAAAAAAACTATTGTAGCCTTTTGGGGTAGAGCAACACCATGTTCCATGGTGTAACTTGGAAAATATCTACTTTAAAATCAGGAACACACAGCGAATTTCTTGGTCTTTCTAGTTAGCATGGAAAATCCAGAAAAGAATTAAAACACGTAGGCCTGAAGGACAAAATAAAACTGCCACTATTGACTGATAGGATTCTTGACATGGGAAACGCTAAATAATAAACAAATATGCAAAGAGCAGTAACATTTTAATCAATAACAGTTTTCCTGCTTCTAATATGCAACTCATTTAAATTTACTATACTACTCTTAAATATGTTTAGATTATATAATGTTTTAAAAGATGTCACTACTAGAGTAACCATAAATATAAAACTCACAAAATGCTTGCAAATGTTTATGGAGAGAACACCATATCCGTTGCCTGAAGCGAATTACAGGGAACCTGGATAAGCGAGAGATTCTGTCTTCCCAGTTCAGCAGTCAGAGCATTGCAAAGCTGTTCATTCTCCCGTGTGGACCTGCCAGACAATTTAATTCAGTTCAAAGTCCCAGGAGGTTTTTCTTTTCTTTTTAACTGAAGGTGCATCTAAATTATTTGGTAGAGCAAAATTCCAAGAACAGATAAGACACTTCAGAATTAACTGAATAATTTAGGAAGACTTTTACTACCAGATCTCAAGACTTATAAACTATGGCAAAACTGTAAAGTAATAGATCAGTAAACAAAGAGCCAAGAAAGAAAGCCCCCAAAATGACCTGCACATAAATGGAAAATTGATAGATGTCAGAAATGGCATTGCCAATTAGTGAAGAAAGGATAGGTTTTTCAATCAATGATTTCAGAATGATTAATTTTTCATTTGAAGGAAACAGAATTGATTCGCTAAGCCTAAGTCTTGCCATACACATTTCGCCTTGCTTGGATGAAATATCATATAATTTTAAAAACACAGTATAGTCTATAAAGAGAGTGAATAGACAAGCAAGAAAGGGGAAGTTGATATTTGCCATATTTGACATAAATTAACACAGAAAATATGCAAAGAATGACTATAAACCAATAAGAAAAAGGCACCACATTAAAAACTAGCAGAAGGCTTGATTTGATATTTTACAGAAGAGAAAAATGATTGGCCACAAACATTAAAAAATATGTTCAATATTGTTAACAAGGAGGTACATGCAAATTAAAACCACAATACAATTGCATTTTACAGTCACCAAATAGGCAAAAATTAGGAAGTCTGAAGTGCTGGCAAGAATGGGAAAAAATAATAGTATTCTCCCAGTAGGATAGATAGATTGTTTTGTGAGACAATTTGGCTTTGTGTAGCATCCAGGAATCCCAATGCCAGGTATCCTTGCATATATGCACCAACAGACACATACAAAAATGAAAGGGGTCTTTAAGGAACTGTTATGCATGAACATCAGCGAGTTAATATGCTGAAATGCTGCATAAGCAATGCATACAAACGAACTCCAGCCATGTGATGAATTTCAGAACTATAATGCCACAAGGAATGAAAAAAACAAAGCAGAGAAAAACACATTGACTATAACTTCACTTTTATAAAGTTCAGAAAGATGTACATGTGGTAAATTATAAACAAAATCAAGGAAATGTAAAACAAATTATTTGGTGTGAGTTGGAGAGGGATGCAAAGGGGTCAAGCTGTGCACTGAAAACTTCAAGGCCCTGGCAGTTTCATCCTTATATTTAAGCAGTAATTTTACTATTTTTTATACACCTGCATATTTATCAAAGCATTATTGTGTAAATTAAATATTCCAGAAGGTTTTGTTTAACATCAAGCTATAAAAAGTGGAATATGATTATAGAAAGATAAAGGAAAGGAAAGAAGCAGAAGGGGGTGGGGGGACAGGAGAAAAGGAGGGAAGAAGGAAATTAGAGTGAACATCATAGTTTTCAAAAATACAACAAATTGAACCCCTTAAACAAACATTTGTTAAGAAATTCATGTGTGCCAGAAAAAAAAAAAAAAAACTTACAATTAGGCAACAAATAAGCCTTCAAAATATTTAATAGATCTAAGACTTAAGAGGTGATTTTCCATATGCTCCCTAATTGCTAAGTGGCAAATCAACATTTTAAGCAAGTTCTTTTGATTTAAGATTTTATCTTTGGTCTGTGTTCTAGAAGAATGCAAGTCCAAAGACTGGAAGTTTGGGAAAGTATTTCTTATTAATCAATATCCTCAAGTTAGGGATATCTTATCCCAAGGGTAGGTGTTTAAAAATGACTACTAGGTTATGTGGGTTATAAACATTTTTTCTTACTTTGTAAATTAACATCCTATAATTCTCCCTTCTAATTCTCTATTATTTTATATAATTTCCTAAGAATTATATAAAATGTAGAAAGTATAATTTTAAAAATTGATTAAAGACCATGACTATTATTTTAATCTCTATGTAAAAAAATTACCATAAATAAATTTAAAAAGCAAGTGGGAATTTGGAAAACCAAACTGTTTATGCCAGACAAAAATTTCATGTCGATAGCCAGGTGTTGTGGTGGGCACCTGTAGTCCCAGCTACTTGGGAGGCTAAGGCAAGGGAATCATTTGAGTCTAACAGTTTGGGGTTGCTGTAAGCTATGATATCAGAGCACTCTACCAAAAAAAATTCATATCTATATCCCCAAGACATAATTATCTCTGGGGAACTTAAGAAAAAAAAGATAAATAGACCACTTTCCAAAAATTAAAAAAAAAAGACCAAAAGACACAAACAAGCAATACAGGGTGGCCATAAAGTTCATGTGCAATATTTAAAAAGTGTGCAAATTGCACACAAACTTTATGGCCACCCTGTATATGAAATGATAAATGCTAACAATCCAAAAATATGAATTAACCAAAGAAGTTTTTTTTAATCTATCAATTTACACATATTGGAAAGATTCACAAAGTATTTTGTTAAGGTTTACCCACATCTCTGATTCTATGCCCTGTTTTTACTAAGGTAATTTTGATTAATTTTCAAGAGTGAATTTGGCAACACATTTCTAAAAACAGATGTGTATGCACTTTGACTAAAAAATCTTACTTATAAAAGTATTTTTAAAAAAAGACTTTTAGGCACATGTGTTAGTTGGTTTATCACATTATTTATAATAATTAAAATATGAAAACAATATGCATTAATAGGAGATTATTTTTATAACTTATAGGATTACATAAATGGAATACTAGAATATTAGGCACACATTTAAATGATTATAAACCAATATTACTGACATGGAAAATACTGATTGAAAACAGATTATATAATCTGTACTGGTTTGCTCTGAATGATGGAATTCTATGGAAATTTCAAATAAATTTTTCCTATTTAACAGTGAACGCATCTCTATATGAATAAGCACATATCATTAAATATATATAAATGTTATATATGCACTTTTTCCTTAGGTAGTTCCTTTTTATTTCTTAATTTCAGGTTAATGTGAGGACACATACAATCAGGTTACACTGTTTGCATTTGTAAGGTGAAGTCCAGGTTGTAGTTGTGTCATCACTCGGGAAGTGTGCCCTCCACCTACATTGTTCCCACTGGGCAGGGACCCACCAACACCCTTCCCCCTTCTTGAATTTAACTGAGATTTTTTCTTATGTAAACACTTCGTTGTTAATATACAAGTTTCAAATTAGTATTGAGAACATATGATGCTTGTTTTTCCATTCTTGCGATACTTAAGAGAGTGTTCACCATATCCATTCAATTTGTATTAGAGGATAAAAATTCTCCATCTTTTTGGTGGCTAAATAGTATTTAGTGGTATAAATATATCATGGTTTACCAATCCATTCATGTGTTGAAGGGCACTTTAGTTGTATCCACATTTTTGCAACTGTAAATTGGGCTTCTATAAACATTTTGAGTGCAGATGGCCGTAAGTGATTTTTTTTCTTTTGGGTAAGAGCACTGATGGGATGGCAGGATAAAATGGAAGGTCTAGTTTTATTTTGGGGGTTACTCCTCATACTTTTTTCCATAAAGGCTGCACTAGTTGGCAGTCTTCAGTCCCACCAACAATGGATGAGAGTTCCCTTCTCTCTATACCCAGGAAGGGTATAGATCACCTGAACAGACCAATTTCAAGCACTGAGATCAAAGAAACAATAAAAAATCTCCCAACAAAAAAATAATGCCCTGGTCCAGATGGCTTTACACCAGAATTTTATCAAACCTTCAAAGAAGAGCTTATTCCTATACTGCAGAAATCCAACCAAAAAAAAAAAAAAATGAGGAGGAAGGAATCTTCCTCAACACGTTCTATGAAACAAACATCACCCTGACACCAAAACCAGGAAAAGACCCAACTAAAAAGGAGAACTTTAGACCAATTTCACTCATGAATATAGATTCAAAAATTCTCAACAAAATCCTAGCCAATAGATTACAGCTTATCATCACAAAGATCATACATCATGATCAAGTAGGTTTCATCCCAGGGATGCAAGGCTGGTTTAATATATGTAAATCCATAAACATTATTCACCATATCAACAAAAGCAAAAACAAAGCCCATATGATCCTCTCAACAGATGCAGAAAAAGCATTTGAAAAAATCCAGCATCCTGTTCTAATTATAACACTGAAGAGTTTAGCATAGGTGGCACATTTCTTAAACTGACTGAAGGTATCTATGACAAATCCACAGCTAATATTTTACTGAATGGAGTTAAACTTAAAGCTTTTCCACTTAGAACTGAACCAGACAAGGGTGTCCTCTGTCACCATTATGATTCAACATAGTGCTGGAAGTTATAGCCAATACAATTAGGCAAGACAAGAAAATAAAGGGCATCCAAATGGGAGCGGAGGAGGTCAAATTCTCCCTCTTTACTGATGGTATGATCTTATACTTAAGACTCAACCATAAAACTCTTGGAAGGCATCAAAAAATTCAGTAATGTCTCAGGATATAAAATCAATGTCCGCAAGTCAGTTGCCTTTGTATACGCCAATAACAGCAAAGATGAGAGGCCAATTAAGGACAAAACTCCCTTCACTATAGCCCCAAAGAAAATGAAATACCTAGGAATATACCTAACAAAAAAGGTGAAGAACCTCTATAAAGAAAATTATGAAATCCTAAGAAAGGAAATAACAGATGACTTTAACAAATGGAAGAACATACCATGCTCATGGCTAGGAAGAATCAACATTGTTAAAATTTCTATACTTCCTAGAGCAATCTACCAATTCAATCTACCAATTCAATCTACCAATTGACTCTACCAATTCAATGCCATCCCTATTAAAATACCAACATTCTCTTTTCAAGACTTGGAAAAAATGATTCTGCATTTTGTATGGAACCAGAAAAAACCCTGTATAGCTAAGGCAGTTCTTAGTAATAAAAACAAATCTGGGACATCACCATACCAGATTTTAGGCTGTACTACAAGGCCATAGTGGTCAAGACAGGATGGTACTGGCACAGAAATAGAGACATAGACATTTGGAATCGAATATAAAACCAAGAAATAAAACCAAGAACTTATAACCACCTAATCTTTGATAAACCAAAGAAGAATGTACACTGTGGGAAAGATTTCCTATTCAATAAATGGTGCTGGGAGAACTGGATATCCACATGTAAAAGACTAAAACTGGACCCACACCTTTCTCCACTCACACAAATTGATTCAAGATGGATAAAGGACTTAATTTAAATCATGAAATGATAAAAACCCTCAAAGAAAGCATAGGAAAAACACTGGGAGATATCAGCCTGGGGAAGATTGATACAAAGAAGATTGCCATGGCAATTGCAACAACAACAAAAATAAACAAATGGGATTTAATTAAACTGAAAAGCTTCTGTACAGCTAAGGAGACAACAACCTAAACAAATAGACAACCTACCCAATGGGAAGGATATCTGCATATTTTGAATCAGACAAAAGCTTAATAAGTAGGATCTAGAGAGAACTTAAATTAATCCACATGAAAAAAGCCAACAATCCCATACATCAATGGGTAAGAGAGATGAACAGAACCTTCTCTAAAGAAGACAGACAAATGGCTATCAAACATTTGAAAAAATGCTCATTGTCCCTAATTATTAGAGAAATGCAAATTAAAACCACCCTGAGATATCATCTAACCCCAGCGAGAATGGTCTATATCACAAAATCTCAAAACTGCAGATGCTGGCGTGGCTGTGGAGAGAAAGGAACACTTTTACACTGTTGGTGGGACTGCAAACTAATACAACCTTTTTGGAAGGAAGTATGGAGAAACCTCAAAGAATTCAACCTAGACCTCCCATTTGATCCTGCAATCCCATTACTGGGCATCTCCATAAGGAAAAAAAAAACTTGTTATTAAAAAGACACTTGTACTAGACTGTTTATTACAGCTCAATTTACAATCACTAAAATGTGGAAACAGCCTAAATTCCCCTCAACCCAGGAATGGATTAGCAAGCTGTGGTATATGTATACCATGGAATACTATTCTGCCATTAAAAAAAAAGGAGATTTTTTAGCGTTTGTATAAACCTGGATGGAGGTGGAACACATTATTCTTAATGAAGCATCACGGGAATGGAGAAGCATGAATCCTATGTATTCCACTTTGATATGAGGACAATTAATGACAATTAATGACATGGTGGGGAGTGAGGGAAGGGGTGAGCAGACAGAGAGAGAAGGAGGGAGAGGGTCAGGGAAAGGAAAAGAGAAAAAATAAGAAAAGAAAAGAATGACTAATTCTCACATAAATGGATTTAATTTTGACCAAAGTAAATTACTGAACAATAATTTTTAATTCAACTTGTTAATATGTTGTTTAGGATATTGCATCCTCATTTATAAGTGAAATATGTTTGTAATTTCCCTTTATAATAATATTTTTCCAATTTTAATATCAGATATATCCAGAGGAAGTAAAATGATTTTGAAGTATTTCTTCTTTTTCTATTGTCTATAAGATTTGGCATGATCTGTTTTTTGAAATTATCTTCTATTTTTATTTATAAATATTAGTTGTCTATTTTTTGAGACTTTGGAAAAAAAGAAAAAAGAAGTTAACTGATGACTCCATACTGAACCTCAGAGTCAAAGCATTCTATAATAGACATACTCTTATTTGACAGTGTGAATGTTACTTTTTTGAACCATTATTATTATTATTATTGCTCAATATTTTGTTGCAGCAATCATCTGATTTCTTTTCTGAATGTATTTATCTTCGTTCATTCTTTACGAGTTTTTGTTTCTAGTCCTTATCTTAAACATTGTTATTGTTATTAAATTTTAAGCCCCTTTAATTTTGTGAAGGCAAAAAGTGGGAACTAAATAAACACATGTGCATATATAGAGAAAATAAAAATAACAATAAAATTTACTATTTACTAGAAAAAAAAAAAGTTTATTTTGAGCCAAATTTGAGGACGACCATGGCCCAGAGCCATGTCCAGGAAGCCTTGAGCTAGTGCACTTGCTGTGGTGGGGTTGCAGTTTGGTTTTATGCATTTTGGGGAGACAAGAATTACAGGTAAAGTCATAGATCAATACATGGAAAGGTTTGGGATAGCTCATCTCAAAGTAGGACAGGGTGGGGCTTTCAGGTTATAAGTGGTTAAAAATTCTTTAGTTAACAGTTAGCTGAAAAGGTTAGTCTTTGTCTAAAAGACCAAGAGAGGTGTCAGGAATGTGTGAGTTAAGATAACGTTCTGTGAATCAGAAACTACAGGACTAAGTTCAGACTCAGGAGGTCTGTTGTGTATATTCAGGACTTGCAGGTGTATCTTGCAGAGCCTTAGGCTTGCAGTGAGTCACAGAGGACATCTCTAAAGAGGCAGGGGTCATGATGAGGTGTGTCTGATCTCCTTTCTCTTAGCCAGCAACTCAGTCTGAGGGTTTCCTCTGGCTAAGAGGGGTCCAGTCACTCAGCTGCTGAGGGGGAGCCTGAAGATTTTATTTTAGTTAACACTGCAAAATCATTAGTCAGTACAGTGAATGCATATGCACACATTGGTTTGGCCTGAAAAAGCAGGACATCTCGAAGCAGGAGCTTACAGGTTAGAGATGGGTTTAAAGATTCTTCGATTTATAATTGGTTAAAGAAATGAAGCTTTGTCTAAAGGCCTGGAATCTTTTAATTTACAGTAAGGAAGCTGGTTACTCAGAGGCAAGTCACCAGACATGTACTGAGATTCCAACGGTCTGTTATGGAACTTGATAACCTGCAGGTGTGGTTTAACATTACCTTACATGGCCTCTGGCCTGCTGATGATTTAGAATCTTCTTGGTACAACGAGTAACTGCAAAACGGGGAGGCCATAGTGAGCTGTGTCTGACCTCCCAACCCCTCATGGCCCATATTTCAGCTTTAACATTTCTTCTGGGGTATCCCTAGCCAAGAAGGGTCCATGCAGTTGGCTGGGAGGCTTGAGACTTTAGTTAAACACTCATATATCATCTGAGATCTTATTTAGTAGTGCTGAGGTGGGACCCCAAGAGTCTGCACAGGACCAGCGACCCAAAGTGCAACGTCCAGTGCAGAATAAAAATTCCCGGGACCTTGTTGAAAGACTAATTTTACAATGACAACAATAACATGCTAAACCAAGCATAGGTCCCATGGTGATAATTCCTGGAAATGTATTTCTAACAAGCAGCCATGTGAGAGTGGTGCTAACGATCCTTGGACCATAAAAATGTTCTAAATCACCCACTCTTGTTTTGGAATTTTACTTCTATGTGTTGATTCTTGATTTTCCTTAATATTTTTTTTTGGAAATTAACCAAGGAAATTCGGATGCTAGAATTACCTCAGAGACAAATACTTGCTTATGTTCTTGTTGGAGGATATTTAATAAATATTTGTTAAGTAAATGAAGAATGTGGCCCATGAACACAGAGTTTGTTCTCACTCTCTCTCCTTCTTCATTCCTTTGTCCCATCGCTTCCTTTCTATTCCAGATTCTGTACTTTGAATCGCCTATGGGATATTCTTCCCCTGCCTCCCCTGTTAGTCACTGTCACATCGTTCAGGAAGGTGGTGCTGCTGGGAGACACTCTGTCCACCCTTACACCACAGCTCCTCCACAGGCCCCTTCTGGTACCAGGACCATGTGAGGGTTGTGGCTAATTTCCAGAAAGCAGAGGGTTTCACTTTTATGGGTCTTTAACATTTTAAAATATGTTGTTATGGAAATATTTCTAAACTATACATATCCTTTGCCTTTCAAACAGAGAAAGAAAAACGTGATCTAGATTCTGGAGTTCAGTTAAGATTTTATGTAGTGTAATACCATTCTAAGACTGTTAGAAGTATTGTCATTGGTGAGGCTATTTAATCCTACCTAAAAAGACCTGAGTTACTGATAATTTGAGTTCTTGGTCTTATTTTTGTATGTTTTAAAAGACTCTACCCAAATTGTTACCTATAACATTCTAGTATTGCCAGCTTATTTGCCTGAAACAGAATTTCCACTGTCAAATTTTGGTTTTTTAAATGTGGTTTTGAAATATCAGATAGGTAAGCTTAATAATATAATCCTGTGACAAATTAACAGTCATTTATGTAAACTGACTATTAATATAAAGAATTCACTATGAGTAAAGAACTAAGCTTTAAGTTTTGGTATACAGGATCTGTACCAAAATGTCAGGAAAAATTATAATTTTCTTTTTTCACTTCTGTATTATTGATGAAATTTGTGTTAGTGATTCAGATAATTATAGACTTTTATCAGGTGACCTGACAATAGTCTCCAACTGTAATATTCAGATGGGTTTCAACTGACTGTTGGGCCTCTGGGTATATATTTTGACTGGGTTAGTATACAATGACCACCTTTTGGTATATTTTTTAAAACATGAAATAGCTCTAGTCCTCATCCTGAAATGTTTCTAGCTTCACGTATAATAATAAATCACTCTGATACTCAACTGTACAGAGGTTGATCTTCCAACACACAGATAATCTGGTGCCATTTCCTCTTCACTCTCTCTCCTGCTGCCCCATAACCACTCTTCTTTCAAGGCTTAGAGTGAAGAGGCTGCTGTTTGGGTACTTAAGATAATATACTAATTTTGAAGCTCCTGGCTGGCTTCTGTAACAGTTCGCAAGTATTACGAGCTTGGTGGGTGACCATGGGATACATGGAGGGGGGAAAGCGCCAAGTCTCCAGATCCTGCAGAGAACGCTCTGCCAGGTTCTGGGGTGGGGCACACAACCTGGAACCAGAGTTCAAAATCTTTACCAAGTGGGCGCTCCTGAAAGGCAGATATGCTTTTTTTTCTTGTTTACCCATTAGTTTAATAAAAAGCATATGTAACATACATACATAATACCCTCACACCATGCACACGTATATATATACGCATAAAGAATTCCAACATACACACAGGTCACAGATGGAGAAACTGGAGGGCAAAAGGAAAGAGGAATTCCGGAAGTGAGTAATTTGGGGAAAAGAGATGGGATCTGGAGAAAAGAGAAGAGGTGCCCACAGCTGTGAAATAAAAACATAGCCCAGATTCCTGTTCCTCACCGACTTATGTTTCCATCAGGATTACTGAAGCGACTAGTGTTCATTTTGGCATTTTCAACTAGAATACTAAAAATTCCAGAGAACATAAAAACTCTCCAGATTTTATTTGGGGAGAGACATAACCCATGGAACAACAAAGCACTCGTGGGAGCCGAGGCAGAGCAGAGGAGGGTCTATGAGAGAGGGAGCGAGGTGTGGAAGTTATTCTCTATCAATGACCCCAAACCTCAAAAAGAGCTCCTAGTCCAAACGTGGTGTCTGTGCTAAGGAGATTAAAAACTCCTAAAATTACCCAAGCAGACAAGCAAACTTGACACAGTGGCATCTCAGTAGCACCATTTTCTCTGCTTAATTGTTCGTGTCTTTGCAGAAACCCGGTCGCTTTCTTCTTGACCTGACACCTCTGAGAACTGTGCACCTAGGATGGGAGAAATGGCTTGGGCAGGGGCCTAAGATGGTGCACAAGTTCGCTATAAATTCATCCTAAACCAACTGAAAGCAGCAGAAGAAATGGCTTGTGGAAAAGCCTGGAAAACGTTTGTTTCTTCCTGTCCGAGCGGCTGTGGAGCCGCCAGGTGGCGACGTCGCGGGCCGCGGGGAGGCTCCGGGCGCAGAGAGGGACCCAGGGCGCCGGGCGCGGACCGAGGAGGCGGGGCGGGAACCCAGGGCGGGGGCGGGGACAAGGGCGCGGGGCGGGGACAAGGGCGAGGGGCGGGGACCCAGGGCGCGGGACGCGGCAGCGGGTGGGCTCCAGGTCCCGAGCCGACCGACAGGTGCAGGGTGACGAACAAGAGCAACTCAAAGGTAGGGGCGACTTTTCTTCCGAGTCCATTCTCAAACAGCAGGAAGCTGCAAAGTCGTTTTCAGGGGGTTACATGGGTTTAACCTCACCAGCCAGATTAACAGCCAAAGGAAGGTATTTCCAGAGCTCAAAGGTGTGCAAAGTGCCTCCCCAGCAAGAGACAGAACCCGAGGAAACAGGCTCTCAGGAGCTGCGGTTCCCACCTCCTCCGTGCCATGTCTCTTGCTGGACGCTTCCCTGGCCACCTGTCCTCGAGGCGTCGCCCCCACGGGCAGCTGGCGTGCGCACCTACATTTAAAATGCAATGTTGTAGAATTACCCACAACCACACTGGCCGAACAAGGAAGGCCTTTATTGATTCCTATGTTGTAAATTGATCCAGATAATTTCTGTGACTTAAGAGGTTCGTTAACTCACTAATTTGAAATAATCTGAACATAAACCGAGTTAAAGTTTTCTCTTGCCCTGTGTCCGGACTCATTTAACTCAATTTCTCAGAGTGGTGTTAGGAAGCCTAAGCTGCAGACGTAACATCCTCTGACGATCCTCTGCTGCTGCCACGCCGCCCAACCCTGAGTATCCGTCTAGGATCCAGGTCGGAAAAGGAACTGGAGAGCTGGGGGCGGAAAAGAGAATAGAGATGGAGAAATACAAAAAGACTCTAATTACGGGGGGAGAAAATACCCCAAACCCAGTCCTTGGTTTTGGCTCAAGGTAAGATGGATGCAGGTGTAGATCTTGGACAGAATGGATGGAGCATTTCTTTAAAGACTCATAAGAGGAAAAGACAGCAGGGAGGCTGGGAAGAAGGTACAGATTTGAAGCACCACCAAACGGCAGAGAGGCTCACATTCCCCCTCTCTAAGTGTAGGTGCGAGTAGCATATGCACGGATTTGGGAGGAGGTCACTGTCCTTGCACAGGGAACCACTTTAGCAGAAGTCTGGGGGGAAATTCTATTCACAGATGACATGGTTCTCTACATAGAAAAATCCCAAGAAATCTGCAAAAGAGCGCCTAACAAATAATAAGTGAATTTAGCAAAATCAATACAAACAAATTAATTGTACATCTCTACAGTAGCAACAACATTTCAGAAACTAAAAAAAGTGCACTCTTCAATAGTTTAAAAAAATAGTTATAAGGCTAATAAAACCTCTACTGTATCTCTAGGTGAATACCATAAAGTTCTGACAAAAATTGGGTTATAGCTTTCATATGGAAGTGTGGGTGGTTATATATTGGTTTCATAGTAGAGCTCAGCACATTGGATACTTTTTCTTCCATTCTTGAAATACCTTACTAAAAAGAATATGTTCCAGCTCCATCCATGTAAACATAAAAGAGGTAAAGTCTCCATCTTAAGGCTGAGTTTGTTGTATTTCAAATTGTATATAAAACCAGCACATTGTACCCCACAAACGCATTATTGTACACAGCTATGATTTAATAAAAAATAAAATAAATGTTCTGATAAAAGAAATCATAATAGAGGCAAGACACAGAGCACTTGTGGACTGGAAGACTCAACAAGGTAAAAATGTTAATTCTCAAATTGATCTAGAAGTAGCAAAGTTTCAACAGAAGAAAAATAAACAACCCATTTAAAAAGTGAGCAAGAACCTGAGATTATGGCTATAATCTCAGCATTTGGGGAGGCTGAAGAAAGAGGATCAGTTGAGACCAGGAGTTCTAGGCAAGCCTGGGCAACAGAGTGAAAACCCTATATCTAAAAACCATTTTGAAAAAATTAGCTAGGTGTGGTGGTGAATACACCTGCAGTCTCAGCTCCTGCAGAGGCTGAAGAAGGAGGATCGCTTGAGCTCAGGAATCCAAGGTTGCCATGAGCTATGATTGTCCCAGTGCACTCCAGCCTGGGTTACAGAGCAAGACTCTGTTTCTAAAAATAATTAAATAGTCAAAAAACTTGAATACTTTGCCTAAGAGGAGATGCGTATGGTTAACAATAAGTAAGTGAAACAGGAAAAAGTGATCAATATCACTAGCCTTTGGGGAATGCAAATTAAAACCATGTGAGCTATCTCTACCCATCTAGCAGAACAGCTAAAACAAAACATACTGGCCGGGTGTGGTAGCTCACTCCTGTAGTCCTAGCACTATGGGAGGCCCAAGTGGGTGGATTGCCTGAGCTCAGAGGTTTGAGACCAGCATGAGCAGGAGTGAGCCAGAGTGAGACCCTGTCTGTACCAAAAAAAAAAAGCTGGGTATTGTGGTGGGCTCCTGTAATCCCAGCTACTTGGGAGGCAAAGGGCAAGAGAATTGCTAAAGGAAGAAAGAAAAAAAAATTAAAAAAAAAAACTTCAAATGAAGATGAGTGAAAGCCAGGTGAAAGTGAAAGCAAAATTAAAAATAAAAATAAAAACAATAAAACCTACTGATAATGCCAAGTGTGGCTGAGGACACAGAGCAACCGGGACTCTCCTATTTTGCTGGCGGGGATGCAAAATAGTGCAGCCATTCTGGGAAATGAAGCTAAACATGTATTTACCGTGTGACCTAGAAATCCTGCTGCTGGGCATTTTACCTCAGAGATATGGTAATGAGTATGCACACAAAAACCTGTGTGTAAAATGTTTACAGCAGCCCTGCTCACAGTCGCCACATCTGTGAGTAATCCATGTACCCTTCAGTGAGTAAATGGGTAAACAAACTGTGATTCAGCCATACAATCGGATGCCGCTCAGCAATAGAAAGAAACAACTGTTGGTACACACAACTTGGATGAAAACCAGAGGCATTCTGTGAAGTGAAAGTTCATCTCAAAGTTTATGTGGTGCATAATTCCATTTGTAGGGGAGTCCCAGAGGATGTATCAGAGTTTGCCAAGAGGCAGGGGTGTGGGAAGGCTACAAACCAGCAGCGCAGTAGAGATTTTTTTGCGGAGATGTAACTGTTCTTCACTCTGTGGTTAAACCAACCTATAAATATGGATATCCATAGAATAGCATATCCTCCCCCCAAGGATTCAATTTTATTGTACCTTAATTTAAAAAATAAAATTTTAAAAATCCAATCTCTGCTGACAAGAGATCAATGACATTCACTTGATGTGTCTGAAAAGAAGCACATTTTATTCTGTGGGGGAAAAGTTCAGAGAAAATAAATTGTGCACTCCCTTAAGGGACAAGTACTTTACATGCATTCTCCCTTTAATCTGTATGGCTCTCCATTTGGCTGGATTTTATTATTCTCAGGTTAAAGATGAGAGATGAGCATTGGGAACAGCTAAGTGTTCAAGATTAGATAGCTATTGGATAGAGGAATAAAAATTTGAAAAGACTTTTGTCTGCTCTCAAAGATGACATGCCTGCCTGCCAGGCTATTGCTTCCTCCACATTCAATCAGACAAGCTTCTTTAATTAAAAAGTAAACTTGCTAATCACTTTGAAAACTATATTTACAACACACAAAAATGTATTTATTAAACAAGCCCCAGTAAGACTTCTACTTGGATATATCTTTCATTAGCAATCAATTAGTGTTTATATAGTTCTACAAAGTTCTTCCCCGATCCTATAATTCAGACCTCTAATTCTGATTGACTCTGCCTTTGCTGATTTCACATGGAAGAGGCTTTTACCTTTCAAAGATGAAAGGATCCATTTCAGAGGTTGTTCTGTCTCAGAGCAGAAGTCTTACTCAGGTTCTAATTAAACATGGCACTGCTGTTTAAACCTTGTGATTTAAGAACAAGATGTAACCGTGGGTGCAACCCTTTGAAGTCAAACACCACTCCATATGTAGTCAGCAGAGTGGTCGGGATCCCTGTCTACGTGTGGAGTCCACTGACACCGCCCTGCAGGCCACAGGAATTCCTGCTGTCACCTCGCTGTGCATCACTGGTGCCCCTCCCCAAAAAACTGACCCTGAAGCAAGTGACCTGAACATCTCCTCCAGTGGACGTGCTCACAGAAGTAGAAGAGAAGGGATCCAGCTTCTGGCAAAGAAATCCCATCAATCCCGGAATACAGCTGTCAAAGGTTGAGCCCAGTTCTGAGTCGCTTGTAAGGTGAAAAGGCCACAGATAAGTTCATGAGAATATTGTAGAAGGAGAAAAACATTCCAAGGACTCATGGAGATCAACTTCCAAGTATAACTAAGTGTGTCCTTAATTTCCTTCTCTTTACAGCTCTTCTTTATATTTAAACATGAAGGAACAAGGAGACTCTACCACATGTGACTTGTGTGAGCCCCAGATATGCATCTTAGGCTCAGCATCTCATGCTCTGCACTTCCCAAGAGACTTCTCCGTTTGTGATCTGTTCCTTCTGCACCTGCTCTGGTCTGCAGGCTTGCTGACTCTGGCCAGAGCTCTGCTCATAGCATTATAATGTGGCCTTCCTTGCTCCACTTTCTCCTCACAGCCAGATGCCGGAAGTGTGTTTCTAAAACTCAAATCTGTGTGTGTCACTTAAAGACTTAAGATTTCTTGGTAAAGAAGATAGAGGCCAGACTCTTTAAAAAGACATTCAAGACCCTTCAAAATCAAAACTCAATACGTGCCACCCCCACTCTCCCCCTCGGTGCACCCCCTGAGTTAATGAAGCCATTTTCTGTTCTCTGAGCACGATCCCGATCCATCCTGTCTTTGCTTATTATGCTTTTCCTTCTACCCTCATGGCCCTTTCTTCATTCCACAAGCTGTGAAACACGACCAGGCCAGCAGGGCCTGACTCAGATGTTCTTTCTCAGGGGAGACTTCCCCCCTGCCTCCCGTTTGAAGGCTCCAGTAGGTGCTACTTCTCTGTCAGCACACGCAGCTGTTGGGCTGCTCAGTTGGCCTGGCTCTTACCCGGCCTTTCTCCTGTTTGCTCGTCATGTTCCCCATATCCTCGTAGCTCTCATCTCCTGGCAGCTAAACGCATCTGTTTCTCTCACTACAAGATCTTCTGGAGGGAGATAACAAGCACCCTACACTCTGCCAGTGCTTACTGAGGCACACAGCAAGTGCTCAATAAATGTGAAGGGGAGAAAAGCGGGAAGAAGAAAAGGAAGAAAAGAATTAAGAGAAGAGATTTTGCTGACCAGGAGGGGAGTTTTCTCCTGTTTACCCAGAAAGACTGAGCCTGCAGTTAGCAGAGGGCATTGGAGATTCCCCACGCAGTGCCGTCTGCGTGAAGAGGTGACTCCTCCTCATCCTTTGGCTTTTTCAATGGCAAGGAACCAGGGAAAGGGCACCCTCTCATGATTACAAGGAGCCAGCTTACCACCCCCCTGCCTCTGATGGGAATGTGAGCAGACATAAGCCCTCATCCCACCCCGGCAGCCTCCACCATCTCCTAGTCTAGTCTGTAAGGTGGACAAGACACGCTCCCTGAGAAACTGTCACCATTTTATCCTACTTTTACAACCATGTAACTGTAATGATAGCAAAACCTCTCAGGGCTAATGATATGATAAGATTATAATAGCCACACTTGTGGGCTTCTGCACATACAGGCACTGTGCTAGATGCTTTTGACAACTGTACTATGCAAACCCATACACAATTTCTGACTGTGTGAACAAGGAGCTTGCTTGCTAGTGCTCACACATACGCAAATAAATCTTAGTTCAAGGTTCGAGACAAGAGCATCCTAAAGAGAAGTATACCAGCAGAAAGCAGAACAGTGGTCTCTGGTTTGCTGTTGTGCAACAGGAGCTGGTAACTTCTGAGATCAGTGCCACAGTTTCCTAACCGGTAAGATCAGGGGTTCAATTTAGAGCAATACTTCTCAAACTTTCGCATGCACACGATCACTTGAGGGTGTTATTTAAGCGGCATGATCAGATTGGGTAGATCTAGGTGGAGATTCTACATCGCTAATAAGTTACCTGGTGATGGCAATTCTTCTGTTCTTGAGGCAACATTTTCAGGTGCGAGAATCTAGTAAAATCTATAACATTTAGCTCTAATGTTCTAAATTAAGGAAGAGATGGGAGGCCATGTGGAGGTCTTGGGATTAGTTTCATAAATTCTCCCCACAACAAGAGTTCAGAACAAGGGGTGCCTCTCCTTCGGCGTCCTATGAGTGAAGGGGAGAGGCTGGAGAGACCTGCCCCACGAAAGCATTGGGAAAAGCCACTGGGGAGAGAGTAGGAATGTGAATGTCCCAGAACATGCACCAATACCACTGATTCCAGGGATACATTACCTGCCTTGAAAATTCGCAACCCATTTTAAAAGTCTTATTTAATTCTAAAATCCTCCTTTTCCTCCCTGCCTCCCGCCCACTCTGCCAAGCAACACAGTTGCTTTGAAACATCCCTGTGTGGCAACCAGGAGCTCAGAGCAGGGGTGGGAGAGGGGGGCTGTCAAGACGTGAGCATCTCGAACTCAGTTTTTTCTCCCTTAAATCTTGGCCTGCTTTAACACTCGCTAGACTATAGCTCATTAAGAAAGAAAGAAGAAATTCCGAGCTCGGCCCCTGTTTCATTTCCCAAAGCAGTGACTCTCACATAAGCTCCATGGCAGCTGCACAATAATACCCACTTTACAAGGAGGTGGGCACCTGAGTGAAAACGCAACCACAACAACAATAAAACTGGATTAAAGAATATTCCCAAATCATAAGACCAGGCATGCTGACTTATTATACATCCCAGGAATTAATTAGAAACCAGTTAATCTCCAATCAAGGAAAATAATATAGCATATCTTGCTTTAATATGCTTGAGCTTTGACTGACATTTCATTTGTTCAGGAGGATTTTTTTGCTCATTCCTGTCAGGAGACGTTGGCAAAGCTGTATGTAATCAACTTTTTCACTCCGTCTGGCAAAGACTGTTAGATGTTAGGACAGGAGATGTGCAACGCCTCTGTCATGGATTTGGATATGAGGCATATGGATGTACAGCAATACAAGGGGAGTTTTAATGAGATCCCTCCGCCCCCAAATGTGACCTGTTGGCACCAGCTATGTCTAACTCCTCCAGTGCTCTCTGCTGGTGCTTGCAAGGGACAGGAAGTAAGCACCAGCTAATTGCCTTCCTGAGCCTGCAAAACTCATTCCCTCGTGTGGTGCCTCCATTTCCCTCTCTGGAAAGTGGTGATGGAGGTGACCTACCTTATTTAATCAGTGTTTATAATACTTGATTAGACCCTCAGGCCAAAGCCACTCAGTTTAGCTAAGAATGGAAAGTCCTCTGCATGGGGCTTCTGCCTTCCCTGCTTCTGAGTCTGTGAGCTCAGGTCCCGCTGACAATGGCAAAGTGACTTTCCCTCCCGTCCAACCTGGGGGGTGGAAAACACAGAGCTGAGGTGGGAGTTAAAAATGAGATGCAGTTCCACTGGGCTCCCAGGAGAGCACAACGCGGAAATGTGCCAAACAAAATAATGCATATTTTTAACTCAAAAATAGGCCACAATATTATATTCAGCCTACAAAGTGCTCTGGTGCAAATTCATCCACTAACAGTGTTCCTTGCCTGCCCATCCCTATAATTAATTTTTATTTTACTATATAAGGAATACAATAAGACATTTCGTTAGCAATGGCTCTATGTTCAAAAGGAGATAAAAAATATATAAGTAATTATTCCAATTGTTTAAATTATTATGGCTATTTAACTCTAATCAAGTGAATATTTCAGGAAAAGTTTCATCTACCACCTTTCCCCCTGTTCCCAATCAAAATTATCTGTGTAAATGTTGCTGTTCTGCTAAACACTTTCTTATATAGAGAAACTAAGTGCTCAGCTTTCTCCTTTAGAAATCAAGTGTTAAATCTTCCAGCATCCGGACACTATGCAGTTAAAAATGTAAGTCATAGCCCCTGTCTTTTGAAATTTAAAAATCAAAATTCACTCATTTACTTATTTTTTGTTCAAGAGACATCTGTTGAGCCTCCATTACTTGCCAGGCATTGTGCTATAAGTAGAAAATAGAAAAGGGGCCCAAACCAAACAGCTCCTCTCTCATAGTGTGTAGTCCAGTGGGACAGTCAGATAATCACACAAGTAAATCACAACTAACAACTATACTAAGTACCAGTTCTATGAAATCTTAAAATTGGGGGACCTAACACATTACATGAAAGCAACATTTGAACTGAGAACTGGAAGGTAAAACAGCAACAACCAAGTGAAGGGTTGTTGGGAAGGAAGATTGCAAAAGACAGTTCGTGCAAAGGCCCTGTGGTAACGGAGAACATATTACATAAAGCAAAAAAGACCAGAATCTAGTTGCATGTGGCACTAACTGTACAAAAAGAGTGCCATACAGCATACAGGGAAGAAAGTGTCTCCATTCAGGACAGGTAATCAGGGAATACTTCCTCAAGAAAATGGGACTTAGGCTCGGCGCCTATAGCTCAACCGGCTAAGGCGCCAGCCACGTACACCTAAGGTGG
>NW_003852492.1:1299675-1353047 GCF_000181295.1 Otolemur garnettii | reverse complement strand
AAAATGGGACTTAGAGACAAACTTTAAAGAAAGTGAAAGTTTTAGAAAGGAAAATACTAAGTACTTAGTACTAAGTATTTCTGGCGATTGGCCTGGCAAAAACAAAGGCATCAAAATACAAAAGTATTAAACATTACCTTTTTGTCATTGCTTTACTTTTAATTTATGTATTTATGCACTTATTGATTTGAATATCAACATATGTTGCCATATTTTAAAATTGAATTCATACAATGAGGAATCTTAAATGAAAAAAAAAGTACTTATCATATAAAAATTATTACAAAGGTAAAACTATAAAACCATAGAAAAAATACACAGGAGAAACTCTTTGGGATCTAGAGCCAGGTAGACAGTTCTTAGTCTTGACACAGAAACACCGGTCTGTAAAAAGAAAAATTGACCATTTGAACTTTGTTGTCCTGCAAAAGTCATGTGAAAAGTATGAAAAGATAAGCTAGAGAATGAGAGAAGATATGTGCCAACCAAACACCCATCAAAGGAATAAGACACAGAATGCATGAAGGACTGACTCTCAAAAATTAAACATTAAAAAGTCAATTAGAAAATTGGAAAAAGATGTATTTCACTGAGGAGGGTTTAGAGACGGCACATAAGCATGTGAGAAGGTGCCTTAGAAATTAGCCACCAGGGAAATGCAAAATAAAACCACAATGAGATATCACCATCCACCTATCAAAATGGCTAAAACAAAAAAGTGTCAACAGCAAATGCTGACCAGGATGTGGGAAACTCCGTCTCCTGTGTGTTGCCGATGACTGCAGTAATCAGTACAGAAATGGTGTGGGTGTGTCTTATGAAGTTAAGCTTGCAATCACTATGTGACTGGGCAATTGCCTTCTTGAGCATTTATCCCAGAGAAATAAAAACATTTTCCTATAAAAGCCCATATGTGACAGTTCATACCAGCTTTATTCATAATTTCTGAACACTGGAAACAGCAAATGTCCTTCAATGGGCCAATAACTAAACAAACTGTATCATGTACACACGAGGGAGGGGAATGTTGTCCCATGAAATGAGAAGTAATGATACACACACTTGATACACACAGTAATTTAGATGATCTCCAAAGGTCACACTATATAATTCCATTTGCATGATATTTTGGAAATAACAAGACTTGGGCATGGATGTTAGATTAGTGATTGCCAGAGTTGAGGGACGGGGACTGGAGGCAAAGGAAGTGGTTGTAAAAGGCAATGGGAAGGGTCCTGGCATCGTTTGAGGGCTTTGTATCATGACTTTTATATGGGCTGCATGTCATTGTCCCCCCAAAGTTAACATGTTGAAACCTTTACCCCCCAAATGGTAGTATTTGGAAATCGATTAGGTTTAGATAAGGTCTTGAGAGTGGAGCCCCCGACAGCCCAAAATGATTAGTACCCTGATAATAAGAGTAAAAGGATAATAAGGGTAAGAGACTGGAGCTCTTTCTGGATTCACCATGTGAGATGACAGCAGGAAGACCAGTGTCTGCAAGCCAGGAGGAGGGTCATACCCAGACCCTGAAACTACTGGCACCTTGATCTTGGGAAATAAACATCGTTAGTGTTTGATTAACAGTTGCATACCCAAAGGGTCCAGCACAGACCCCACTGTGGTTTGCTGTTGTTGGTCTCTGCGGGGAGCTACAGCCTCACCATTTATGACTTTTCTTTTAGACTCCTACCCACCCGTCTGCAACACTCCCTCATGTCAGCACTGGGATCAGCAGTTCTCAACACTCTGTTATCAGCAGGGACAAGTGGCTGTTTCTTTTCCAGGAAAGTTGGCATTCTGTTTTTTTCTAACTGTTTTTCATAATGAAGTTAGTAAGTGGTATATTTGTGTTTGGTGAAGATCAAGGTACACATACCTGAAAATATAGAATGTCTGATAATTCTGTAAATCCATTTATGTGAAACAATTACTAACATTATCAGACACAAATATGGTGAAGAGGCAATATAATTTGTTGGTAGCTGAGGTAGAGGAAGAAGGAATAGCTGTCAGATTTTGAAGCATAACGAGGAAATTTTCACTAGTTCCTAGAGTGAACCAGAAGAATTCGTGGAGGTGGAACGTGAAATTATTCATTCTGAGGAACAGAATGAAGAGGAAGAAGAAAAAGATGATGATGATTGTAGAGAAGACGTGCAAAATACAGACCCCAAGAGAAGGTCACGCCCAGTTGTAAAAACAGAGCAGCCTACCGCTCAGGTGATGGCACCATCAGGACCAACACGACACTCACTGCCAAGAAAGGATTGAGGAGATGGCAATTAGCTGATATTATGGGGACTCAAGTGGGAGGAAGATCAGGAATAGAACCTCAAACGCCATTGTCATTCTTCATCGTATTTCTCTGACACCCACCTACTCTGGCACCGAGAGTGGGGCTAGTAAGTTATATAAGACTGAGACAAACATCTGAATGATGATGTGTTCAAGATAGCAAGGTAAAAATGGTCAACAGGACCATTATGGATCAGATTTTAGATCTCAACTTGAAAACAGAAAGCATTAAACAAGGTATTGAAATAGCAGGTGTAAAGTAGCTTCAGAAAGCACTCTAATGAAAACAGCAAATCTCTCGTGAACAACTTGCCTGACATTCAGGTTCAGTCTTTCTGCAAGCTCCTTGGTCTGTATAGACACTGACCATCCTTCCAAAATTAAAAAAGAAAAAATCTTTTGTTTTATTTTTTAAAAAGAAAAAAAGAAAGAAAATAATTTTCTTCCTTATCATTATGAAATGTTCCTATTTATCTCTAAGAATGAGTTTCCCCCTTAAAATATCTTGTCTTTTAATAGTATGAGATTATATCAAATTTTATTTGGCTAGTGTTTGATATGATATATATTTTTATTTCTTTTTATTTCAATATTTCATTGCTTTTGTATTTCAATTATGTCCCTTATAGCAGCTAAGATTGTTGCTATCATTTTTAATCCAGTATCAGAGTTATTGTTGAAAAGCATTAATTGATGATGCTGTTGTTTTAATCCAATATAATAATAACTGTCTTTTATTTGGAGTATTTCGTTCTTTTACTCTTAATTTTCTTAGTGAAGTATTTGGAATTAAATATACCATTTAACTACTGTGCCTTTTTAAAATTTATCCCACCTGTTCTATTTTCTCTTTTTATAGATTACTTCTTTTTGAAAATAAATTACTTAGATAAATTATTTTGATTATTTTCTAAGTTATTCATTTTTTAAAAAAATATGGAACGCAATGGAGGAAAAAGTATCCAATGTACACACCCCTATTATGAAACTAATTTATACCTTTTATATGAAAGCTATAACCAAATAGCCTAAGAATATGGGGCGGGGGGAGGGAGAAGGGAGGGGGTAATGGGTGGAGGGACGGGGATTGGAGGGATCACTTCTGAGGTTTATCTTACAGGGGTACAACTGAATCTTTCTAAGAGTAGAATGTGAACGTTTTAAAACAATAACTGAGAAAATGACATGAAGGCTGTGTTGACCAGTTTGATGGAAGTATTTCGGATTGCATGTGAAAACCCCACACTGTACCCCAGAAGTGCATTAACATACATAGTTACCATTCAATTAAAAAAAAAAAAAAGAAAAAAAATATATGGAACGCTTCACGAATTTGCATGTCATCCTTGCACATGGGCCATGCTAATCTTCTCTGTATCATTCCAATTTTAGTATATGTGCTGCCAAAGCAAGCACGGTTATTCATTTTTTAACATTTCATTTCCCTCCATTGTATTAATACTTATACATTATTTCACTGTTCTGTCAGTAGTTATGCCAGAGACTACAACATGTGACTGATGTATTAAAAGCCTAATGTAGATTAATAATTTTACCTATTCCTGAATAATATAAGGACCTTGGAACATTTACACTCTTTCTTCTAAAGCCCTTTACTATATTCTTTTTAGACCTTTTTGTTATAAATGTATGTGACTTCATTAAAAATTACCTTATTAGATAGTATTACCTACAACAGATAATTTTAGATTTACTCTCCTATTTACCCATTTCACTATTCTTCATTCCTTTCAGCATTACGGACTTCCCATCAAACTCAAATATGGAAAACTTTAGATTAGATACAGTTGAAAAGAGAATATGTAAACTAGAAGACAGATTCAAAGAAAATATCAAATCTAAAACACATAGGAAAAAAGGGTAAAAAATACAGGAAGGAAAATAAGAGATCTAAGGCATGATTTTTAAAAACTGTCTAAAATGTATGTGTTTGGAGATCCAGAAGAAGGGTATTTAGAGACTGGGACAGACTAAGAAAATTTAACTGAATCTAATCTGCTTTAAAATTTATATTTGTTGACTTTAATTTCAATTATTGATTATTCAGTTCTATCCAATATTCCAGTCTTTGCCTGAAATTTCAAACTTACATTTCCTTTCCTTCAACAAACATTCTTATTTTAAAGTTCGTATTTAATAACTTCCTTAACTTGATCCCTTATGTCTTCCTTCCTATTGTGTATTGTTTTTCTTGGCTTCTAATTGTGTCCTTACACTCTTGTTATATTTTATTTTCTGACCTAATACATCACAGTGTAGCCTAGCTTACCTTAAAATGTGCTCAGAACACTTACCTTGGCCTACAGTTAGGCAAAATTATCTAACACAAAGTCTAATTTATACTACAGTGTTGAATATTTCATGTGGTTTATTGAATCCATAGTGAGAGTGAAAAACAGTCATCGTGTGAGTAATTGAAGTAGTTCTACTTAATGTGTACTGCTTTCACAACATCATAAAGTCAAAAACTGTCATTAAATTGAGGACTGTCTATATTTGTTCATAGATCATTTGAGTCTACGTACAGCTCTGGTCAGCTATGTTTCTTTCTCTCCTTTCCTTTTAAAAGAGAAACAGGTGGTCACTGCACTGCCCAGGTGGACTGCAGTGGCTAGTCACAAGCATGATCACTCATCGCTCCTGCAGCCTCAAACTCTTGGGCTCAAGGGAGCTTCTCATCTCAGCTTCCGGGTCCCTGGGACTTCAGTTGTATGACACCTTAGCTATGTTTTGTGAATTGACACCTGTTCCTAAGTTAAAAGTTAACCTCTCTAAGTTTTCTTATTAAATGTTTTTGGGTTCCTATTTTTTTTACTGCCTTGTTAGCTTTCAACGCTTCAAACACATTTTCCCTCTGGATTTTTTTAGTTTTTTCTCAGTGGGTATGTGTATGGGGAGTTAATCTAAGTTATCTATCCTACATTAGTGAAAGAAGTCTTAATTGCCTTTTAATGTTGATATTTACATATTTCCTATTTTTCCTCTGGAGACTTGTGCCCAGAACCTTCAGTCCTTCTGCTCCAAACTGCAACATGTGTTTCCTAAATTTGCCCTTGTGAAAGATAAAAATGTGTTGTCCTTACATGTCTTAAAAAACACTGGTGTCCCATTTGATTTGATGTTTCTCTGGTTATAGTTTTGTCTAGCCGTCATTTTAATTCAGGTTTTGGAGCAATTTATCACAGCATCTTCTAGCACACAGGTTTGCTGTTCACAACGCATCTCCATGGAATCTGTGGAAATTTCTTATTTCTCCTTCTATTCTGCTTTTGCCTATTTTTATCATCTTCCTTCCTTCTCTCTTTCCACCCCCAAGCCTCTTCTTCTGACCCTTCCCTTTCTTGTATTACACCTCCTGTTGCTTCTTTGCTGGTAGCTGCTTCTCTTTTTTTCCACGTTGCATTTCCTATGGGGTGGATATTGCATCTTCATTACTGATTATCTATCTTCTTATCCTTTGCATTCCAATATTTTATCTTATCAGTTTTATTATAAATTGTAAACCTCCAATTTTATGTTTTATCCCTTCTACAGTATGTATATGTATAAATTTCAGCAATCATATTAGTGACTTTTCCCTCAATTTGTAGGAGGGGATTTAATTAATTTAACTTGATTTGTTATCTGTTTCATTCTTATTGTATTCTGTGATTATTTTAGGAATGGAGTATCTTCTTCTATCTAAGAATATTGACTATCATGAGTATATTTATGTGGTGGTTTTAAAATACCTATGTCCAAAAATTCTCTAACACTACATCTTTCAAAAGATAGAGATTAATTCCCCTTTCCTTGAATGTGGGCTGAAGGTAGTGACTCATTTCTAATGAATACAACACGGCAGGAGTTGTCACCAGTAAAGTGGCAAATTAAACAGTTCAAAATCTAACAGCACTAATGTGTGTGGGCTCAGAGATCATTTATCCATACTCATACTTTGTGAAATAACTTCTCTGTGACAATGCTTAAGGACATGGACAATTTAAGTGCACGTTTAAATATTCTAGAAAGGTCATATGACATTAAAAATATAGAGGAATAGGTTACTTTAATAGTGAGTTTAAATTCTGCAAGCTACTTCAAGTACTTTTTACACAACCAAGTAAATCAAATATTTTCCTTCCTGCAAAGAAAGGTTTGCCATAAAGGCCAAAGCAGAAAAGAGATAACATACTCAATTAGTGGCCATAGGTAATTCCACACAGAACAGAAAGACTGACGCCCAGCTGAAATTGGATTACCCCAGACCTAATGTTAAAACTCATGCCAACAGAAGGACATGTTTCCTTCTGAAGCTTCATTCATAATGGGAATCTTTGCTATCTCAGTGGTATGAATTACCAGTTCCTGGCTGTAGGGATATCAACACACAATTTCATTTTTGTACTTGTATGTGTCAGGGACTGACTATGTATTAGAGACATAACGGTGAGCAAATAATAGACATGTAGCCTGTTTTAAAATTTATTTTCTTGAGATAGATGGAAACATTAATCAAATAGTCACACGATTAATTATTTGACTAAGTCGGCATTTCCCAAACTTTTGAACACAGAATTGATTAAATATTAAAAGGTATTAATGGAACACTGACAAGAGATCATAAGATATAATGTGCAAGTGAATGAAAGTAGATGGCAAGAAAAAACTTCATGGATCACTTAATTACTGGGGGGAGTGATAACAGTTTGGTTCATGTGGATTTGTTGTTCTATAATAGGAAAAAAAAATCCAAATTAGAGAAACTATTTTATTAAAAATGAGAATAAGTAATATAATAAAATATCACAATATATGTTGAAAATAAGACAAGCTATGTAAGATAGAACAGCAGAGACAAAATAGACCACATACATCAATATGATAGTTTGTAAATGCTGCCTGTGCATCAGTGCACAAGCTGAATGTCATTTGTTCACGCGTCAGGTGATAAATCATGCAGCATCTTGACATTCCTCATGATAGTGCACCATTTCTTAAAAGGCAGACTATGAATGGAAAATCAAATAAGGACATAAATGTTCTTGATATTTTTTCATATGTATATGCATACATATTTTTAAAATTTTTTTTATAAGAAACGCTATTTCATGTGTCATTTTTTTCATAGATATTCATCCTCCTTTACGTGTTTCTTGGGACACTGTACAAGCACACAACAGGGGAACTCAGTGGGGGGAGGAGGGAGCATGTTTTAACTCTTTATAGAATAACCAAGTAATAGAATTTTAACCATAAGAATAGATTTAGAGATCACATCGGTTAAAAATCAAAATGTTATAAAAGAAGAAATTCAAAGTTGTCAGAAATTTTCAGTATTTTAGAGATGAAAGGCATCTTAAAGGATATCTAGTTAGACCTCCCATCGAAATTTAACACCTCAGAAAATTCCTACCAGCCATTCATGTAGTGTCTGTATGGCAGTTTTCACTTATACATTAATTACTTCAGGTATTTTTTTTCAGTAAAGATTAATGGACTTTTCTGTTGTGCTAGCGATTGCGGGGGTATAAGACCTCAGAAAACATGGTCTTATAAGCCCTCAAACAACTTACAATTTAATAGTAGATAATGACATTAACAATAAAGTGAAGGTCATGTTTGACATGTGCTCAAAGAGAATAAAATATTATGGAATTTCAAATAAGTTAAACACGACAGATTGAGTATTCAATCTCAGCTTTGTAAAGATGTTACTTTTTATTTGCAATAATTAAGGTATAAACAACAATCATTCTAGGTAAAAGGACTAACATTATAAGGGCATTTGTAGGTAAACAACTACCTGATATATTCAGAACTAATTTGTTACTCAGTTTGACTGGGGATGATATGTAATGCCTTCATTACTAAAATCCGTATTTTTCCTTTCAACTGTTAGTAAATATATCCGTCAACCTCAAACATTCTCTTATGCCTCTTTGTAACTCCTCTCTGAGTTCTATGCTTCCATCAACCCAACACAAGAACTGATCGGTGTCCAGTTACCTTATGTTTACTAAAATTTTATATATGTGGAATTACACTGTATGTAACCTTATTTTTCCAGGATTTTTTCACTTGGCATAATTATTTGAGATTTATCCATGCAGTTACATGTACCAGCAGTTCAATCTTCAGTATTGCTGAGTAGTATTGCATCACATGGATCCACGACAATTTATTTACCCATTCACCTACTGATAGATATTTGTGCTGTTTTCATTTAGGAGCAATTATAAATAAAGTTGCTTTGAACCTATGTGTACCAATCTCTAATTAGATATACGTTTTTTATTTCTGTTGCATTTATCAGTAGGAGTAAAGACTAGGTCAAATAGTAGGGATGTGATTACCTTACTAAGAAACTGCCTAACTTTTTTTTTTTTAATTTCAGGTTAATGTGAAGGAACAACTAGGTTACAATATTTGCATGTTAGATAGAGTCCCTCTTTTAGTTGTATCCCACACCCAAAAGGTGTGCCAATGTCCTTACATTGTGTCCATTAAGTGGGACCACACCAATCGCCTCCACTCCTTCCCCCACCCCCCAACTTGAACTGAATTGAGCTTTTCTCCTATGTGGGCATGTATTAGATCATCTACTGGCTTCATATTATAATTGAGTACATTGGTTTCCTGCTTTTCCATCCTTGTGATATGTTACTAAGATAAAATGTGTTTAACTCCATCCAGGTTAATACAAAAGATGTAAAGTCTACATCTTTTTTAGTAGCTAAATAATATTCCATGGTATACAGATACCACAGCTTGTTAAACCATTCCTGGGTCAATAGGCATTTAGGTTGTTTCCACATTTTGGTGACTGTAAATTACGCTGCAATAAACAATCTAGAGCAAATGTCTTTTTTTTTTTTTTTGACACAGAGCCTCAAGCTGTCACCCTGGGTAGAGTGCCGTGGCATTACAGCTCACAGCAACCTCCAACTCCTGGGCTCCAGCGAGTCTCCTGCCTCCGCCTCCCAAGTAGCTGG
This sequence comes from Otolemur garnettii, assembly GCF_000181295.1. NCBI lineage: Eukaryota > Metazoa > Chordata > Mammalia > Primates > Galagidae > Otolemur > Otolemur garnettii. Next base: position 1,343,754 of record NW_003852492.1, on the reverse strand, counting down.
GACCACAGGCGCCCGCCACAACGCCCGGCTATTTTTTGGTTGCAGCCGTCATTGTTGTTTGGCGGGTCCGTGCTGGGGATTCGAACCCGCCACCTTAGGTGTACGTGGCTGGCGCCTTAGCCGGTTGAGCTATGGGCGCCGAGCCTAGAGCAAATGTCTTTATGACAACATGATTTTTTCTTTCTTCTGGGACAATGCCTAGTAATAGGATTGCAGGATCAAATGGGAGGTCTAGTTTGAGTTCTTTGAGGGTTCTCCATCCTTCCTTCCAAAGAGGCTGTGTTTGTTTGCAGTCCCACCAACAGGGTAAAGGTGTTCCCTTCCCTCCACATCTGCACCAGCATCAGCAACTTTGAGACTTTGTGATGTGGGCCATTCTCACTAGGGTTAGGAGGTATTTTAGGGTGGTTTTTCAATTGTCTTTCTCTGAGGATTGAGAATGATGAGCAGCTTTTCATGTTTGTTAGCCATTCATCTCTCTTCCTCAGAGAAGGTTCTGTTTAGGTCTCTTGCCCAGTGATAGATGAGTCTGCTTTTTTTTGTTGATTAATTTGATTTCTCTGCAGATTCCTGTTATCAATCTTTTGTCAGATTCATACCCTGAAAATATTTTTTCCATTCTGAATGTTGTGTTTTTGCTTTAGTTACTGTGTATTTTGCAAGCCTTTCAACTTAATTAAGTCCCATTTGTTTATTCTTGTTGTTGTTGTGATGACCACAGAAGTCTTCTTCATAAAATCTTTCCCCAGTCCAACATCCTCAAGATTTTTTTCCCACACTTTCTTCTAGAATTTTTATCATGTCTTAGATTTAAATCTTTTATCCATCTTGAGTCAATTTTTGTAAGTAGTGTAAGGTGTGGATAACCTTTTACTTATGGTTATCCAATTCTCCCAGCACCATTTATTGAATAGGGATTCTTTTCCACACTCCATGCTTTTGTTTGGTTTATCAAAGATCAGATGGCTATAAGAGACTGGTTTCATTTCTTGGTTTTCTATTTAGTTCTATATATCTATGGCTCTATTCTTGTGCCAATACATGCTGTTTTGATTACTATAGGCTTGTAATGTAATCTAAAGTCTGGTAGAGTAATGCCTCCAGCTTTGTTTTTATTACTAAGACTTATCTTGGCTGTACAGGGCTTTTTCTGGTTCCATATGAAATAAAGAACTATCTTTTCCAGTCTTCAAAGTATGCTGTTTGTATTTTGATAGGAATTGCATTGAATCTGTAGATTGCTTTGGATAGTATAGACATTTTAAGTGTTCATTCTTCCCAGCCAAGAGCATGGTATGTTCTTCCATGTGCTAATGTCTTCTTTGCTTAGAGTGTTATAATTTTCTTTGTAGAGGCCCTTTAACTCCTTTTTCAAATTTTCTCTATACATGTACATGTGTTTATTCAGTTACCACTTTTTGCCTTCATGAAATTAAAGAGGCTTAAAATTTAATAACAATAACAATGTTTAAGATAAGGATTAGAAACAAAACCTCTTAAAGAATGAACGAAGCTAAATACAATTGGAAAAGAAATGAGATGATTGCTGCAATGAAATATTGAGCAATAATTAAAATAATAATGCAAAAAAGTAACATTCACATTGTCAGATAAAAGTATTTCTATCATAGAATGCTTTGACTCTGAGGTTCAGTATGGAGTCATCGGTTAATGACTCCATAAAAAAACAAAAAAGAAGTTAACCTTCACCTCTTTTGTTAGGTATATTCCTAGGTATTTCTTTTTTCTTTTCAATGAGTTTTTTTTTATGAAAACCAGAAGTGTCTATACTTAAAACACTGAGTTTTGCAATAAAATGCTCTATAACAGGAAAAAAAAAGAACTTTCATTAAAAAAAGCAATCTTCCAATTGAAGTAGTGATAAAAGGAGAATTACAGAATCAGGACAACGAAACAGAAGTAAAATTCAAATGTAAACCACTTTATTACAGAGTATTAGTATTATGGTTAACACAAGACTCACAATGCAATTATTTCTGTTCAGACATTTATACTCTCCTCTTAATATATTTGACATGTACCCTTGAAATATGCACAACAGGTGAGGTCCACCAACTACCCTCCCTCTACCTGGCCACCCCTCACCTTTTCCCTCCCCCTCCTCCTTTCTCCTTCTTTCTGGGCTATAATTGTGTTTTATCATTCATATGAAAGTATGGGTGATTATATATCGGTTTCATAACAGCACTGAGTACACTGGATATTTTTTCTTCCATTCTTGAGATACTTTACTTTTGAAGCTACTGTGAAGAGAACTGTGTCTCTTATTAGTTTCTTAACTTGGCTATTATTGACATATACAGAGGCTACTCATTTGTGGACACTGATTTTATACTCGGAGGCATTAATGTATTTCTTGCTCACTTACATCACAATCAAGTAGGCTTCATTCCAGGACTGCAAGGCTGGTTTAACATACATAAATCCATAAATGTAATTCACCATATCAATAGAAGCCAAAAGAAAGACCTGGTCCTCTTCATAGATGCCAAAAAATGATTTTGATAAAATTCAACATCCTTTTCTAACAAGAATACTTAAGAACAGGCATAGGTAGCACATTTATTAAATTGATGGAAGTCATCTACAACAAACCCTCAGCTACCATCATACTGAATGGAGTAAAATGGAAAGCTTTCCTGGGACCAGACATGGATGTCCTCTATCACCACTACTGTTCAACATAATGCTAGAAGTTCTAGCCAATGCAATCAGACAAGAGAAGACTAGAACGTCCAAATAGGGCAGAGGAGGTCAAACTCTCACTCTTTGCTGATGATATGATCTTCTACATAGAGGACCCCAAACTCTTTTCAAAGTATTTGTTCTGTGTTTTATATAGACGAGCAATCTGTGAGTGTTCCATTTATTCCATTTCCTTGCCAATGTTTGGTATGGTCAGTCTTTAATTTTAGGTATTCTAATAGATTGTAATTATGTCTAATGGTTTTAATTTGCATTTCCTGAACGACGATGGTGATCATATTTTCAGGTGCTTATTTTCATTCATATACCTTTCCCCACTATACTATTGAATTTTTATGGATTTCTCTTATTATTGAGTTTGAAGGTTCTTTAAAAATTATGGCTGTAAGTCCTTTGTCAAGTACATGGTTTGCAGGATTTTCTTCCAGTCTGTAGCTTGTCCTCTCATTATCCTAATGCTATCATTTAAAGAGTGTAAGCCCTCAATTTTGATGAAATCAAAATTATCAATTTTTTGTTAGATTGTGCTTTTGATGTTGTAACTTACTCTATGGCCTGGAGCAGGGGTCAACTACTTATTCTTTAAAGTGTCAGATAACAAATAATTCAATCATACAGTCTTTTCACAAATATTCCACAACTGCACCGTGGTAGCAAAAAAGCAGCCATAAATTATACATAAAAAATGGGCTTGGGTGTATTCTTATACAATATTACTATAAAAATAGCCAGATTTGGTCTGTGAGCCATAGTTTGCTAATGATCAGCCTAGAAAATGGTCTATCTTGGTGACTGTTCTGTGTCTAAGTAAGAATGTGTCCCAAAGGAGTCTTTGGGGGAAGAATTGTTCTATAAATGTTTCTTAAATCAAGTTGCTGATAGTCCTATGTATTAAGCCTTCTGTTGTCTTGCAGTCTTTCTTTCTTATTTAATGTTTGCTTGTTTTATAAAGAATTGAAAGGGGGTATAAAAATCTCCAATTAAAATTGTTGGTTTGTCCATTTCTCTTATCAGTTTTTCTTTGTGTGTTTTATAACTGTTATTATGTTAAAAAATGTTCAGGATTATACTTCCTAATAAATAGATCCTTTATCATTATGAAATGGTCCCCTTTGTCTCTGGTAATAATCTTTGTTATAAAATCTACTTTGTTAGATATTAATATAGTCACTATAGCTTTCTCTTGACAGGTGTTAACATGATTATCTTTCCTCATTTTTTCACTTTTATCTTATAGAGTCTTTGTATTGAAAGTAAATTTTTAGATATTTTACAGTTGACCCTCAAAAAACATGCATGGGGGCTGAGGTATTAACCCCCTGCATAATCAAAAAATTTGAGTATAACTTTAGACCCCTCAAAACCTTAACTACTAATAACCTATTATTGCAGAACCCTTACTGATAACATAAATGGTTAACACATATTTTGTATGTCACATGTATTATATACTATATTCTTACAATAAAATAAGCTAGAGAAAAATTATTGAGAAAATCGTAAGAATAAGAAATATATTTGTTATTCATTAAGTAATGAATAATAATTAGGCCTTGCTTTTTTATCAATATGGCAATCTTTGTCTTTTAATTAGGATGTTTATATTATTTACATTTAATGTAATATAGATAGTTATGTTTAAATCTGCCATATTCTATTTGCTCTTTATTTACCTGATCTGGGATTTTCATTCTCTTTTCTCTGTATCTGCCTTGTCATATTAACTGAAATATTTTACAATTCCACTTTTTTTTTTTTTTTTTTGCTCATAAGCATCAACTCATTTTTTTATATTTAGGATTTCTGATATACATTTTTAACTTATCAGAATCTACCTATCTATATATTTTTAATACATAATACAAAAAATTATATTTTTAACTTATCAGAATCTATTTTTGAATATATAATACAAAAACTTCACAACAATTTACTCCCATTTCTACCCAACATACTTCACTGCTTTTGTTGCCAAATACTGTGTTCTACATGTTATAAATATATTATTAATACATTCAATTTAAATAATTATCTTTTGAAGAGATTAAATTAATCAGAAAAGTATCTTTAGGGTTAACTACAAAATTACTATTTTCAGTGTTACTCATTCTTTTGTGTAGTTTCATATTTCTACCCAATATCATTTTTCTCCTTTTAGCAATTTTTTATAATGCAGGTAATGAGTTCCTTCAGTGTTTATATATTCTTTCTGCTTTCAGCATATATATTTTATATATTTTTATTTATATGAAAATATCTTTATTTCACCTTAATTTATGAAAGATAAAGCCAAGGGGTGAAGAATTCTGAGTTGCCAGAGGTTTTTGGGTTTCTGCTTGTTTTGTTTTTATTTTTAGTAATGTAAAGATATTGTTTCATCGTCTGGCTTGCATTGTGTCCCCTGAGAAATATGCTATCTTTCTCTATTTGTTCCTCTATACATAATATGCCCTTTTTTCCCTCCAGCTACTTTTAAGATTTTGTCTTTATCACTGATATTGAGCAAATTTATTTTTATTCATCTTGCTATAGTTTCCTTCATTTTCCTGTGCTTGGGTATTAATAAGCTTCTTGGATCTGTGGGTTTACAGTTCTTATCAAATCTAGCAATTTTTTAGATTCCTAGGGTCATCTCTTTAAGTGAGGGACATTCTTGGGCCATGTCTGGGGTTACCTGCTCAAACTTGTTCCAGGCAGGAAGCTGAGACATTCATAATGCTCATCTTATTTGTTTTCAACTTCAAAGGGATCACTGGCCTTTGTCACCTGGTGAACAGTATTTTGATATGTTTTTTAAAAATATCGTGTTCTTTCATTTAGTTACTTCAGGTGGGAGAATAACTACTGTTACTGATGTATGTGCAGTCCATCACTGACTAAAGTGTTATATGGCACACTAACATAACTTATATGTTCAATATCTATTCAGAGAAAAATATAAAATGTTATTGAGATAAATTAAAAAACTTAAATAAATATGGGTATATACTATGTCTAAGGTTTGGTGGATACAATATTATAAAGATACAGATCTATATAACTAACTTATGTATCCACTACAATTCTAATAAAAATCGCCGAAGTTTATTTTGTAGAAATTTTTAAGCCACTTCTAAAATTCACTTGGAAATGCAAACTGATAGTAATAGCTGGAGTGATCTTTAGGAGAATAATGTGGCAAAACTCACTCTAACAGATACTGAGACTACAGTAATTTGAAAAGAGTGTAATATTGTCAGAAGTAGAGAATAATATATAAATTGAGCATAATAGAGTGTCTAAGTCCAGACCTCTGCCTAATTTATTAAAAAGGTAGACCATAGGAAAATAACTGACTCTTTAGAAAATGGTGCTCTTTAATCAGATATCTACACAGAAAAAAATAAGTTAAATATAACATTACCCTATTTGCAAAAATAAATTCCAAGTGCATTATAAATATGTGATTTCCATAAATTAATTTAGGAGATAAAAAAATTTCCTCAAGACACAAAATCATTAATCATAAATAAAAACTTGATAATTATAATTGTCTAAATATTATAGTATACTACTTAGAATTTAGACATCTGTTCTTCAAAGGCCAGGTGTGGTGGCTCATGCCTGTAATCCTAGCACTCTGAGAGGCTGAGGAAGGTGGATTGCCTGAGCTTACAGGTTCAAGACCAGCCTGAGCAAGTGTGAGAACTATTACAAATAAAACTGCTGTGAGCATCCCTGTCTGTATAGGTATATATAGGTAACATGTGAACATTCTTGTATGTATAGGTATATAGGTAACAGCATGTGACTTTAGTAGATGTCTTAGCCCATGTGAGCTGCTATAACAAAAACACCATTAAATGAGTAGCTTATAAACAAAAGAAATTTATTTCTCACAGTTCTGGACCCTGTGAAGTCCAAATCAAGGGGCTAGGAGATTGACTATCTGGCTAGAGAGGGTCTACTTCTTGCTTCACACAAAGGGAATTTGAAGGGTACATGGAAAATGCATATCAGGAAAAATCTATGTTTGCATTTTTATTTTTCTTTTTATAAATAAACTCCTACTAACTTATACAACGTGTCTGAGGAGGACTTAGTTTGAGGCACTAAGAAGCATAAGATGTCAGTTTGGAAAGAGCCCCTTTGAAAGCAACATGAATTCTGCTAAATTTGAAGCAAAAACAAACATTAAATTCATGGTGACTTGCGTGGAAGAATGATGAAATCATTGCTGACTTACAAAATGCTCCACAGAATTTAGTAGTTTACAAATGGATGACTCATTTTCAGCAGGAATGAGACGCTGTTAAAGATGATGCCTATAAGTGGCAGATCACCCACATTGATTTATGAGGGAAAAATGTATCTTGTTCGTGCCCTCATTAAAAAGGACTGATGATTAACAGCAGAAACAATAGCCAACACCATACCATTGGTTCAGCTTACACAATTCTGATGAAAAAGTTAAAGTAGAGCAAACTTTCCACTTGATGGGTGCCAAAGCCCTTGCACCCAGATCAGCTGCAGATATGAACAAAGCTTTCAGTGGGAATTTTAAACAAGTAGGATCAAGATTCTGAAACATGTCTGTGAAGAATTGTAACATGAGATGAAATGCAGCTTTACTAATATGATCCTGAAGAAAAAGCACAATCAAAGCAAAGGCTACTGAGAGGTGGGTGTGGTCCTGTCAGAGCAAAAGCAGATATGTCAAGAGCAAAGGTCACGGCAAGTTTTTTGGATGCTCAAAGCATGTTGCTCATTAATTTTTCTGGACAGTAAAAGAATAATAAAGTCTGCTTATTCTGAGAGTGTTTTCAGAAAATTAGCCAAAGCTTTAGAAGAGAAACACCTGAGGAAGCTTCACCAGCGAGATCTCCATAGTAACAACGCTCTGCTTATTTGTCTCATCAAACAAGAACAGTTTTTCTTTTGAGAGTTTAAATGGCCAACCATTAGGCATCCATCTTACAGTCCTGATTTGGCTCCTTCTGACAACTTTTTGTTTCCCAATGTTAAAAAACTTTAAAGGGCACCCATTTTTCTTTAGCTAATAATATAAAAATACCTCATTAACATGGTTAAAGTCCTAGGACCTGCAGGTCTTTAAGGATGGACTAAATGGCTAGGATCATCACTTGTAAAACTGTCTTGCTTGACCTTGATGGGGCTTACGTTGAGAGATATAGTTTCTGTTTTTTATTTTTATCTTTTAAATCCATTTTCCACCAACTTTTTGAAGTTCCCTAATAGATGGGAACCCTTCTTGTACCCTTCCATGGTGAGAGGGATGAGAAAGTTCTCTGTTTCCTGTTATAAGGTCACTAATCCATTTAAGAGGGCTCAGTCCTCATGACCTAATCACCTCCCAAAGCCTACCTCCAAATACCATCAGGAATTAGGTTTTATCACATGATTTTCGAGGAAACAAAAATGTTCAATAAACAGTAGCAGATGTCAAATTGGCGTTGAAAGTAATCACAGCCACTTATACTCCCGCTAGGTAGATAGGAGTTCTGGTTGTTCTAGGTCCTTACAAAGGGCAGATACTGATGATCAGTTTCGTTTTGTTTGTTTGTTTTAATTTTACTCAGATGGGGTGTTTTAGTGATAGCACATCATTTTAATTCATATTTACTCTAATAATGAGGTTGCAGAACATTCAGTGGCTCTTTCGATAATTTATTTTGTGGCATATCTATTTAAGTTCTTTACCTTTTTCTATTGGATATTTTTTCTTATTTATATAAGTATATATTCATATATATAATGTGAACCAAGGTTAATATTGTCTTTGACTTGACTTTTCATCCACTTAATGGTGTTTTCTGAAGAATAGACTTTTTATTTATTTTTTTAAGACAGAGTCTCGCTTTGTTGCCCTCAGTAGAGTGCTCTGGCATCAAGGCTCATAGCAACCTCAAACTCTTAGTCTCAACTGATTCTCTTGTCTCAGCCTCCTGAGTAGTTGGGACTACAGGCACCTGGCAGCTATTTTTTAGAGACAGGAGTCTCACACTTGCTCAGGCTGGTCTTAAACCTATAAGCTCAGTGTGAGACCCCCATCTCTAAAAAATAGCTGTTCTCAAATGGCAGTAATTGAATTGTCCCTTCAGGTTACACTGAATAAATTTTGTTATGTTTATATAACAGAATACTATATAGCAATAAAATGATGTAATTAATATTAATAAAATATACCTAAATTACCAAAATATTTTTAGTTGATGAGGCAGACACAAAAGAATCTATATACATGATTCTATGTATGTAAATTTAAAAAATAAGCAGAACTAAAACATAAGTCTTAGGAGTGATTCTTTGTCTTTTTTTCTTTCTCATTTATTTATTTTTTTATTAAATCATTAACTGTGTACATTGATGCATTTATAGTGTTCAATGTACTGATTCGATATACAATGTGAAATGCTTACATTAAACTGATTAACACATCCATCACAATTATATTCTTTTCTTAATAGATTTGAAATGTACCCTCGGATCATGCACATAGGGTGTAACAGATGATTCCAGAAGCATGTGGGATTTTTGAGATACTGGTAGGTTCTGGTTCTTGACCTAAGTAGTAACTATGAGGTGCTTTCTTTCTGATAAATCATAGTCTGAGCATCTGTTTGTGCATTTTCTCTACATATGTAATATTTTACATTAAACGTATTTTAAATAAAATGTTAAATAAAATCTACAATGAATTATTGACTAATGGAGAAACGATCTTTTGAAAGATGCTTCTTAGGAAGGTGAGTCTGAAATGAGGTGCAGAATAGAGAAGGAAGGACCGAGGCCAGCATGAATGAATCCAGCTGCAATAATACAACGAGGGCCTAACCACTGACACACCAAACACAATAGGGGACTGACATTTCCTGACATTGGGGGAAAGAGTGGGTGCTGAATATATTTTGAGAAGAGTTATTTCATTTGTGGTACACTCCTAGTTATGTATAAAATTATAAAGAAAATCACCATAAAATTTCCATATAATGAACTTAAATGTATCTTCCTAGAGTTTCATTAATTCTTCTCTGTCCTTTAGGCTATATGGAATCAACTTTACCCTTAATTTATAGACTATCCCTTCAAGGATTTAAATATAACAAATCCATGTGGTTAAAGTTACAAAGCTATTTAAGTAACAGAATAGCAGGATTGAACATGAAATTAAGACCCATTTTGTTCAGCTATTCACAACTCAAACTAGGTTTTTTTACGATTGGCTTTTCAAAAAAAGTAGTGAAAGTTAATGAAATATGTCACAACAATTAATATTTATAAGTCAATACAGACTGTTATGCAAGACTCCATCTCCACACTGTACTTGGTGAGTCTGTCTTAACTTATGGATATTAGCTGATTCAGAAGAAGCTACTAGAAGTGATATATTTATTGGAACATCTTTCTAACAGCAGATTTCCAACCTGTCAGACTAGTCAAATAGCCTTTTCATTCTCAGAGGGATAAAATCATTTTTTCTAATGACTTCAATATAAGGTAAGTCATGCTTGGGCATAAGAGCATGGGTGGGTGTCTACCAAAGCAGAGAAAGAAGGAGGCAGAAAATTCTATAAACTAAATCCTTACAAGTCAGTCAGGAATTATAATTAACCAGCTGGGGTGCCCTGGTTTAGCCTTTCTGCTTGTTGTTTTATTTTATGCCTATTATTTTGAAGAGTAATTTAGAGGTTTTTGTAAGTGTTTACAACAATAAGGTCATTCATGACTCACTATCATCAATTTAAGAACCTGAAGGCTTGATATGAGGCTCCAATTAATTCCACAAGACTTCTTAAGTGAGAAAAATTATAGTTCTTCATACTCTTTGCAAGTTGATATTTTAATAGTTTATTACATAGCACCCGTTTCGCAACCAACTAGAGTACTTCCAAGTTGGAAGGTAATCAGCCTTTCCCAGAAAGCAGTGGGATGTCACGCTAAAAGGAAATCATAGAATGAGTCTTGGAAAATTTATACCAAGTCATCTGGTATCAGAGGAATATTTATCTCCAAATTTTCTTTATGTCTGTACTCTGAATATGTCATCAAAAATATCTTTGCTCTCTTCATCTCACCAAATCTTACTGAGGCTACATAAATGTTTGATCTTTTTCACCCCAGGAAATTATTTCTTTCTGATTTTTTTGCTTTATTTCCCAATCTGTTTACCAGGTTTTGTTTTTGTTTTTGGCTTGTTTTCAAACTAGTTTGCTAGATATACTATAAAATATAGTTTTGAAAAATGTACAGTACCACCAGTAGAGGGTCCATACATGTCATGATTATCTTCAAAGGTAGATTAGACAAGTTCCAGTTGCAGTTAAAATAGATCAGGCACACTCTACCCTATCTCTCACTAAATGCAGCTAAAATCCTTGGATAGAGTGCATACAGCAACTATCTAAAAGCTATCAAAAGTAAATAATAATATGTATCCAAAAAGGCTCACAACTTAAAAGTCCACTACATTTGGCAGTAAATGCCCTGGTTTGTTTGTTCTTCTATATCTCCTAACCTGGATTCCAAAACAGCATAAATTTCAGAGCTGCATATCACCTGTGGACAGAAAGGCCTAAGAGTAGACCTCTCATTCTGATCTCTGACAAAGAAAGTTGGGTCCCTACAAACAGAAGAAGTGAGTACACTCTGCACTTGTCTTCTCTTTTTCCTGCCCCCATCTCTTTTCCTGCCCCCCCATAAGGTTTTCAGGCAACCTTATGCCCATAGCTACACCTATTTTGTGATACTCACTATAGCAGCTGAAATGCCCCTAACATGGCAAGAGAGGTGTATCATTCTCACTGATCAGAGGAAATGTAGTCCAAAGAGTGTGTAAAGAATTTACCTTCCATCCCGCTCCCACTATCTTCCCACCACCTGGCCTTGGAGACAGACTCAATTATGGGAAGTGAGCAGCAAAGCACAGAGGGACTAAAGTGCTATTTTGATACCCTTGGGTGCCAATGCATGTAGTGAGATAAACAGTAAAGAAAACAGAGCTTGAGAAAGAGTTTCTGGCCTCACTCCAACCTGCTCATGTGAGGATGTGTCCATAAATGTGCCTAGGAGGTGAACTGTGGAGTAAACCATGGCTCACATTTTACGTTACTCTTACAATGTGTGAATTTTGAACAAATAGCACTACAAATAGCATTCCAAAGCCTTGAAGACAGAACTGATATTAGAACTGTGGAAGGTGAGTTAGAATTTGTAATCTGAACCTAACTAGACTGATTGATGGTTTGGAAACACACACTCCATGAGAGTCTTTTAAAATCTCATAACATAATTTCACAAATGTCTACTATCCAATACAAATTTACACAACATTCAAAGAACCAGGAAAATCTGACAACTCATAAAGGAACAAGACAATAGCAGAAACCAAGACTAAGATGGCCCAAATGCTGTAATTATCTGACAAGGACTTTAAAGCAGTTATTATAATCGTGACAAAGTAAAGATGAAACTCTTGAAATAATTTAAAATATAGGAAGTCTCAGCAGAAAACCTGAGTAAAAGCTATAAAACAGAACCTACTGACAATTTCATAGATAAAAAACACAATCATTACTACAGAATTCAATTACTTGTCTCAATAGCAGAAGGGAATAGTAAGTGAACTTATTATTATAACTCACTTATAAAAATTATCCAATCTGAACAAGTATTAGAAAACTGAGGGGTTTTTTTGTTTGTTTGTTTATTAATAAAAGAACAAAGCCCTAGGTACCAGTGGGACAAGAATATAACATTGAATACACATATTATCAGAATTCCAGGCACTGAGGACAAAGGATCTTGGGTAGGAAATATATGTGAAGAAACAATGACTGAAAGTCAAACTGGAAGATAAATAAGTGGAACAAACTGCAAGCAAGATTTCTCTCAGAGAAATACACGTCCAGACATATCACAATCAGAGAGCTGAAATGAAAAATAAAGAAAAGTTCTTAATAGCAACAAGATGAAACTAACATGTCACATATTAGGGAATACTGAACTGATTGTAGCCAATTCAAATAACTACATATTTCTCACAAAAAATCATGGCGATTAGAAAATAATGGAGCAATATTGTTTAAGGATTAGAAGCAAAGAACTGTTAATGCATAATTCTATATTCAGTGATACCATATCATTTCAGAAATGATGGGAAAGTCAAAAAATTCTAGGATGAAAGAAAGCCAAGGAGTTTATTGCCAATTGATAAGTTCTAAAAGAAATGCTAAAGAAGATTCAAGTGGAAGAGAAATACTATAGAATGATAAAACTTGGAATTTCAGGAATGAAGAACAACAGTAAGAATTTTAAATGTCTGAATATATATATATAATTATCTCCTCTTAAAATCTTTAAAATATATATTATTGTTAATGTAATAAGCAATAATGAGTAAGGAGATTGAATCAGTAATAAAAAGTCCCTGTCAAAGAAAAGCACAGGATATGAGGATCTCACTGGCAAATTCTACAAAACTTTTAAGAAAAGTTAATACTATTATTTATTTATTTATTTATTTTTGCAGTTTTTGGCTAGACCTGGGTTTGAACCCACCACCTCCGGCATGTGGGGCCGGCACCCTACTCCTTTGAGTGGCAGGTGCCACCCAAAAAGTTAATACTATTAAAATGTCTGTATTACCCAAAGTGTCCTACAGATTCAATGCAATCCCTGTTAAAATATCAATGTCCTGCTTATATAAAGAACAGACCAACCAACCAACCAAGAAACAAAAATGTCAATGTCATTTTTCACAGAAATAGAAAAAAACAATCCTAACATTCATGTAGAATAACAAAAGACCTTGAACAGTCAAAGCCATCTTGAGCAAAGAGAGCAACCGGGAGGCATCACACTACCTACCTCCCTTCAAAATGCACCACTAAGCTCCAGCGTTCAAAATAACACAGAGCCACAGAAAACAGACATATAGGACAATGGAACAGAATGGAAAGCCCAGAAATAAATCCACTCAAAAACCAGCTCACAATGGATCAAAGACCTAAATGTAAGAACCAGCTCACAATGGATCAAAAACCAGCTCACAATGGATCAAAGACCTAAATGTAAGAATCAAATCTCTAAAACTACTAGAAGAAAAGATGGAGAAAAAGCTCCATGACATTGGTCTATACAATGATTGTTTGGATGTGAACCCCAAAGCACAGCCAACAATAGCAAAAATAAACAACTAGGACTACAGAAATCTAAAAAGCTCCTGCATGGTCAAAGAAATAATCAGCAGAACAACAAATACTAAGATAACCTATGAAATGAGAGAAAATGATTGCAAACTATCCATCTAACAATGGGTTAAAAGCCAAAATATACAAGGAACTCAAACAACTCAATAGTAAGAAAACAATCCAATTTTTAAAATGAGCAAATGATCTCAATTAACTTTTCTCAAAAGAAGACATACAAATTGGCAAACAGCCATATGAAAAATTTCTCAATATCCTAATCATCCAAGAAATGCAAATTAAAACCACAATGAGATACCATCTCCTATCTTTCAGAATGGCTATTATAAAAAGCTAAAAGATAACAAGTGATAGAGAGAATGAGGAGAAAAGAGAATTGTTAGTGAGAATGTAAATTAGTATAGCAATTATGGAAAATAGTATTAAAGTTCCTCAAAATATTAAAAATTGAATTATCGTGTGATTCAGCAATCCCATTACTGGGAATCTATCCAAAGAAAATGAAATCAGTATGTAAAAGAGATATCTGGACTCTCATGTCCACTGCAACCTATTTACAATAGCCAAGATATAGATTCAACCTAAGTGTTCATCAACAGATGCATAAATAAAATGTAGCGCATATATATAATAAAAACTATTTGGCATTAAAGAAGAAGGAAGTCCTGCCATTTGCAACAACATGGATAAACCTGGAGGGCATTATGTTAAGTGGAAAAAGCCAAGTACAGAAAGTTCGAGTGCTTACCTGAGAGTAGGAGGCAGGGATAGGAAAATGTTGGCAAGAGGATGCTTATTTCAATTAGATAAGAGGAATGAGGTCAAGAGATCCATTGTGCAACGTGGCAATGATTGCTCATGATGATGTATTATATTCTTAAAATTTGTTGAATGTAAATTTTAAGTGTTCACCCTACAAACAATAATACATGAAGTAATGCGTATGCTGACTAACTCAGTTTAGCTATTCCACAATGTACACATATTTCAAAATAATGTGTTTCATAGGATAAACAGGTACAATTTTTTTCAATAAAATAAAATATAAAATACATTGTCTATATACACAGAGAAACACACACATGAATGTATGCACACACAAAACAGTTTAAAAGCACAACATTTTCTGATGTGGTTATCAATTTATGTTGACCATAACAACGCGAGAGAGGCTGAAGGTGACATGACCTTTGCGGCTGCAAGGTTTCTACATTCCACTGAAGTGGTAAAATATAGATTCTAAGTAGGATGTGAAAAGTTCAATATGAATATTAGATCCCTTGATGAACCACTGGAAAAATATATGAAGTCAAAAAAGTTTGCTAAATAGAAGATGTGAACAAATGATGAGACAGACAATGTTCATTGACTGGAGAACTCAGCAGAGTAAAGATGCCTGTTCTTCCTTATTGATCTATAGATTTAATACAATTGCAGTCAAAATATTACCAGGAGGGGTTTTATTAAGCGATATTTATTACATGAAATAAGAAGTTTATACAATCATTTGAAGAGCTGCCAGAGTTAAGATCAGAATGCCTCTTTCGAGAATTCTCAAAGCATAGCACACACAAGGAAGTTGTAACAAATGATTCAGGCCTTTGTCCCACAGGTGATTCCCAAAAATAAATCCCAGAAGCCAAGGGAGGCTGCCACTCTTGCTTTGAGACTCCTGTTCCCAGTGGCCCCTCTTTTACTCCCCACACCACGTGCTGTTGTTCACTGGCCAAAGCTAAGAGTCCCCCCACTTTCTTTTTTCTTTTTTAATACAAGAGTACAAATGATTAGGTTACCTTGTTTGTGTTTGTTAGGTGTAGTTCAAGTTGTAGTTGAGCCCTTCCCCCAGGGGTCTGTTGCATACCCTACTTGGTGCCCAGTAGGTGGGACATACCAATCCCCCTCCTCCTCCTTTTCCCCCCAACTTGGGTTTAATTCTGTTTTTCTCTCCTGCAGGGGTGCAGTTGTTAATCTAAGTGTAAGAATACAGTCTTAAAAGGTGGTCCACTGACTGATTCCATCTGGATGACACTCCAGAAAAGACAACCCCCTGGGCAGTGAACATGGATCAGTAGTTTCCACTGGAAACTGGAGGAGGAAGGAAGACTGCCTACAAAAGAGCAGCACCAGAATGTTTTTTTTTCTTTTAATTAATAGACCTGTTTCATATTCTGATGGTGGAGGTGGCTACTTAAATCTAAACGTGTGTTAAAATTCATAGAACTCTTTACAAAACAAGTTAATTTTCCAGTATCTTTTTAAGTGAATTTATAATCTTTTTAATGATTGCAACTCTTATTTATACCTCTGGTAAAACCAACAACACTAAAGATTATGCTAAGAAAACTTTCATCTATTTCTTTTTAAAATCTGAATAGACAACCTTGTAAAAATTGAAACAATTAAATATAAATATTTTAGCAGTGCAATCAAGAAAATCATATCAAGTAAAATTTATAACAAAGTTAATTTCACATGCATTACTGTTATGAATCATTATTACTGGATTGCATGGTAATGCAGTCCATTTAAATGACTGTAATTAGTATTCCTTTTCTAGTCAACCCACTTAAAAAATTTCTCCAGTTATCTGTAATCATTGGCAGTATTTTCAGTACTGTTGTCCATCATATATGAAAGTCCCATACTTCTATATGATTCACAAAACATACGTATATTTGGTACAGAAAAGTCAATATATCTCCTATTTGGGAGTATTAAGTAGCAAGAGAAAATTTCATTTGGAAGCACCAAATAATAACAGAAGCCTTGGCTATTTAAAAGAAATGCTGGATTGGGTAGAAAAAGAGTTAAAACTTAAGACTCCTGCTGGCCCACATGATTTATTGCACAACCACTTCATATAAGATAAAGTGTTAGAAATTTTAAGGAATATAGTTGCAAATAATCCAAGATCTCTGACCCTCAAAGAGATTCACAGTCAAGTGAAGAAGATAGCATCCATGAAATGGCAGGTATAAATTTTGTAAATTTTAAAGTGTTATGCATAATAAAAAATAATAAAGGCAGGCTTTGGCACATACTATAACAGAAATAATAACAAAATTCTGTAAGTTTTTATAGAGGAGAGAGATTATTGAGTTGAACAACTTAGAGGCAAGAGCAGAGAATTTCATGCAGAGACAACAGTGAGCTGTGGCAAAGGCAGAGTGTGTGGGGAGCACATGCAGCCGGCACAGCTGCAGGGAAAGAAAGGGGTGAAGGGCACCAGTGGAGGTGGGTGTGAGTGACGCCCAGGAGAGGGAGTTTGATCTTTCCTGTGGGTATGGCTGGGAGACATGAAAGGCTTAGAATCAGCAAATAGCATGCTCGGCCACTGGTCAAGCCAGTCTTGCACCCATGGGAAGGGCAAATTATAAAAGAGACCTGAGAACTCCAGATAAAGGGACCAGGTGCAAAGCTACCCAGGTCACATGAGGTGGAATGATCCCTAATTAGCAGTGTCATTAGGACTGGACAGCAGGGGAAAGTGTTGCAAAGCGGGGTTTGTGGGGTTTGTGGCAGCCTGTTTTGGTCTTGGTAGAAGTGGACATTGAGGCTGACCAGTGGGGACTGGTAATGTCACTAACTGACACAGCACAGAAAAGACGAGGAGTGGGGGACGAAGGACAGGCTGAGTTTCAGGCCTGGGTCAGAGTGAGATACCGCAGAAGCCCAAGACTGAGGTCGGGGAGAGGAAGAAAGTGCACAGAGCTTCAAGTATAATAAAGAAATAGGAGTCAGATGAGACCCTCAAGAAAAGGGTGGAACAAGTAGGAAGAAGGACTGTCAACTGACACCTACCTCATTTGGGTTTTAGAGGAAGGAGCTGGGGAAGGAGACTGAGCAAGAGCTGGAGAGGAAAGGAGAGCAGCGTTCCCTAGAGAGCTGAGAGAAAAACCCTCCTGCATGAAACTGCACAGGATGGTGGCCGCTTACCGCTCAAGGCTAGTGCCCACGGAAGCCAGACTACAGGTAGATAAAGACAGAAGGAGAGACAAGAAAGCAGAAACATGGAGTAAGGAGGTCTTGGGAGATTAAGCATCAAGTGTGAGAGGCTTCCCGAGGACGTGACTCAGTCTCAGGGGATGATAACAGGACCTCAGTGGACAGTCAGGTTGCATAAAACACGGCCCCATTTCTGCTTGGAACAAAGTACCCATCCACACTTTGCCACCAGGATAGAACCACTGAATTGATACCTGTGGCTGTGGCTGGATGGGATTAGGGCCAGCCTAATCTGGGGGAGGGAATATTTTTCTGATGATTTGTGGTCTTTTAGGGAGAAATAACGAAAAGAAACACTGCCCACAGGGCCCGTCTCCAGCAGTGGCCAATTTCCCCACATTGCACCAGGCAAGCTGCATGGGGCCAGCACACTCTCAGATGGGAGCTCTCAAGGCGTCCCACTGCCCAGCCACGAGGGCATAAACAAACATCGCTTCTCTCTCAATTATCCTCTGTCTTTAAGGAAATATTGCTACACCATCCCTAACCAAGTCCTTGCAAAGCCCGTCCTCAGCACACTGGCCTGGTGTTTCTTATTTGCTGTCTCCTTTTCTCTAGACAACCAGAGGCAGAAACGCTCGTCATATCTAGGGGAGGACGGGGTGTATAAGATACACGGGAAGAACCAAATGAGCATCTCTGTGGAGACCTTTCTTTTTTTTTTTTTTCACATGACAGTGGCCCTGTGGGATGGAGCATGACATTTCGTGTCCAAGAAAATTAGTAACAAAACGGCCCCTCTCAGGTCACCCAGCCACTTCCCCAGGACATGGCCACTTCAAGACAATAAAATACCCTCATGAAAACAGGCTAAGTGGGTTGTTCTGATTTGTGTTTTTGTTTCATTTTACTGCAGTTTTATTCTACTTCTGGGGAGACTTGGCTTGAGGGTATTGGATAAATGCTAAATAATAATCAGGCCGAGAAAAAGAAATGGATTTCCCAGCATACTGGGCATAAAGAGAACAGGCTTAATTATCGATTCCTACTCCTGCCTTGTTCACACCTCGGCTCACATTCAAATAACTGGAGGGAGAAAATAGTTCAGAATCTAGTAAAGCAGAAACTATGTGAAGGCTGTTGGCAAGTCGATTCCATCTTTCCTTTAATTTGAAAACGTATTTCTACACCATTGTACTAGATCAATAAAGAAAATACGGGAAGCGAGTTTACCAGTACAGGGTCCTGAGGCTGTAGGTGGGGCACTCCAGATGGAGGCAGAGGAATCAGCCTTGCCCGTGGGAAGTCCTGAAGTCACTTTCCCCAGGGTTTTACCTGATTCCAACTCAGAACTGCTTTTAACTGCCAATCACAAAGGGAAGGGAAATCTTTGTGTGGCAGCGTGGGTCTTTCTTTGGCTTAATATAACAGTGAGTGTTGAATCACTCTAGCTTTTATTAATGGTACCGTATTAAAAATTAAAGTCTTTCCAACTTACAAAACTAGTTCCAAAAAATTCTCAGGGTATGTAAAGGTCAAATCCAATGAGTTCATTTGGTTGGAATGAGATGTCTGATAGGCATATTTATTCTTTCTACTTTCAACAGGAAATAGTGGATTTGGGCTTTTCAGTGAAAAAACAAAAAGCTTGAGCCACCTGAGTAACAGGAACATGTTTGTAATTATTCCACAAGCTTGACTTTCAAGATGTTTCTACAAAAGCACGGTGAAAAAGAGAATGAAGGCAATTACACATTCAATCTGCGTGTCAGCTGAGGTTACCCTGTCCTTTGAGACTTACATGAAATTAACTTCAGCCACCACTTACATCTTTAATAAGGACTCCAATAGTCTCTCTGAGATTTTTGCACACATCTGAAATGTACCTTCTCGCGTTATCTGTGTTTTTTAATTAACTCTTCCCATTGAACTTCCATCTCCCCTTTCATAACTGTGCTTCTCTTGCTGCCCGCTGATAACTCCTACACCAACACGGTCCCTTACCCCTTTGTTTCCTGAGACTCTCCTCTCACAAGGCAGTTATGCACAGCACATAGTGACAGTATGACAGCGACGTACGTAAATAATGTTTAAATCAAATGCATTAGACATACACATTCCTAAAATTCCTTCCACTGCTCCTGCCACAGGAAATACACAATACTCATTGCCTGTAAGTTCTGTGAAACTCTGAACTTCTGTCTCCTTTTCACAGAAGTCTTCCTCTCTTCTGACATTTTGCTTCCCCAAATAGATGTTACCTTTCATGCAAATCCATTGAACTGTCTCTTCATGTCATGGTCTTCTTCTGGGCACAGAAGCTGATCAAAGCATTTTGCTAAACAAAAAGTGATCCTCTCAGAACAGAATCACACCAGTGCCCTAGAAGGCAACATGGTAGTTGTTTATTGTGACTTTTAAAAAATATAAGGTCTCCACACAAAGTTTGTATGCAATTTTAAATTACACACTATTTTAAATTAAATGGGATTGTGGGATCAAATGGAAGGTCTGCTAGACATTTGCACTGGAATGTTCATCGCAGCTCAATTCACAATCGCAGAGATGGCGAACCAACCCAAGTGCCCATCAACACCTGAATGGATTAACAAACTGTGGCATATGTATACCATGGAATACTACTCAGCCTTAAAAAATATGGAGACTTTACATCTTTTGTATCTACCTTGATGGAGTTGAATACATTCTTCTTAGTAAAGTATCACAAAAATGGAAAAGCAAGTATCTGGTATACACAATACTAACAAGTAGGAATGCACTAAGTCCAAAGCTACCCTTTTAATTATGTATTTTTTTAAAAATTTCACTTAGCATACTTAATTTCTTACCCTAAAAATTCTTAGTAATTTTATAAAATTCAAATTCAATTTAAATTGTCTCCCATACTAAGCATTCATACTACTGTTTTCTTCTTTTAATTTCCAGGGATTATTGTCAATAATCCTAGTCTATAATTTGAAATGTATCTTTTCTCCAAATTAAATAATAAGATGGGATTTGTCTATTTCAAAGAAGCCTCTGGCACGGTTCCGTTCCTCATAAGACTTCACAATCCATCTCCCAATTGTTTTCACCATTTGTTTCCTATACTCCGGAAGGAAATTAGTTTATACCAAGCAACATAAACACAATTTCAAGTCTCTTTTCATTTACCAGCTCTGTTGATATTACTATTTCTCGCTCCTCTCTGCCTCCCTTCTTCTCATTTTAAATATTAATATACAGTGTACCCATAAATCCCATGTGCAATCTAAAATAGTTCAACATAGTACACAGCACACAAACTTTATGGAATCCCTGTATTTTATGATTATAAAAAAATAGGGGTAAGTAATAAAAAAGACAGTAAATTCGAGTCTTTTTTAAGAATGGGTTGGCCAGTAGTGTTTCACTATTAGCACAATATTAGCTGTTGATTTCCTATACTCTTTTGCAATTGAAGTCCTGCTCTTCTAAACCCACTGTCTTTAATATGTTTGCGCTTTACTAGAAGGAGGAAGGGAGAGAGGGGAAAAGAAAAGAAAAGAAAGAAAAGAAAAGAAAAGAGAAATTAGGTAGTTTATTGATTGTGATCAAACATGTTAGCATCTTTTCAGATCATTGCGGGTTTTTGGTATGGGACTTGCTGGTATGGAATATTGTAATCATATCTCCTTTGATAATAGATGAGCTTTTTAACCTTAGGGCAAATCCTAGTTGGTGGAGGTGAGCGATTATTTGCAGATACCATTGAATTTGATTTGCTGACAGTGTGAGTCTTGTGTTTGTGTTTCTCGTCTACAGTTTGTCTTTTTCCCTCATGGCAGCCCAGGCTTTGTTGCATCATCTTTTGTGGTCTCCAAGCCTAAGGGATGGGGTTCACTTTGGGGGCAGGATACAAATATTAGAGGGTCCTTATCTGACAAAAGCAATCAATGTAACCTGCTTCTGTGTACCCTCAATGAATCCCAACAATAAAGAAAAGCAAGAAAAGAAAACGATGTGGGCACCGCTCACTCTCCTCCTCGGCACTGCAGGTCAGTGCATGAAGCAGGGATCGTCTGCTCTTTAAAATTCTACCAGTAAAATTATTTCATCATGGGTCTGCTATTCAAAGAGACCTTTTGATCATTTATTTTCTGTTTTTGATCACATCAAATGTTCTTTGTCTTAATTTGGGGCATTTTTTTCCCAAGAAATCAACTATTTAATGTAGTTTTTAAGTTATGTAGTATAATTTGTATGTTCACTTTGAAAAATTACCTGTTATGTCTTCATTTTTTAAAAATATTTTTGTTTTTCCCTTTTGTCTTTGGCTTTGCTTTTTGCCTGTTTCATTGGTATTCCTGTGTTTTGTTTAAAGAAATGGCTCTTGGATTTACTGAGAAATTATATTCTTCGGCTTTTGAATTCATTAAAAATCTTTCTTTGTACTTATTAAATGTTCTCTTCTATTTCCTTAGGTTTATTCTGTGGTTGCTTTTCTAACTTGTTCAGATAATTACTAAATTTCTTTATTTCATCATTATTTTAATAATGAAAGCATTTAGGATTATTGCCTTTGAGAATAACTTTGGCTGTGTGACACTGCAATAATAAGTAATGTGTGTTTTGTTTCTATTATTTCCTAAATAGCCTATCATTGTAATTTTGATTTTTTTGATCCTAATAGGTTTTTGAAAGAATGTTTTAAATTACCAAATTGCTGGGTTTTATTTCTGTTACCTGAAGTTTGATTATTAATTTACAATTTGCTATACATAATCACACAACATTTTCCTGCTCAATTTCTGATTTAAGAATTCTGCTTGTGAGCTAGAATATAATTAAGTTTTATAATTATTCATTGAAACTTAAAAAAGTATGTTCTGCATATAGTACACAAAGTTCAGTATGTCCATGACTTCAGATTTATTATCATGTTCCAACTGTCTTCATGACATATTTTAATGATTCCTATAACAAATGCATTTTAGTCAGGCTCTCTGTGCTCATTTAACATGTTATCAAGCACTGTACCCCCCCCCCCAGGTGTTGGGGACACTGACAGGAACCTGAGGTGGGGGGACTCCTCTGGGCAGGTGCTGAAGACACAGGCACTGAAAGGGAGCAAGAGTGTCTCTGAGGCTGCAGGTGCATGCAGATCGAGGCCCCTTGTTAACAAACATAGAGGGGCTTCCATAAACACTGCAGTTTTTATTCCCGTTTTCCCGTTTTGCTTTGTATCATTTTTCTTTGTGAAGAAAGCCAGGACCAGTAGCCAACCAGGCAGCATTTTCAGCTGGTTTCAGTTCTTCTCCCTTGGTTGTGCCTGGTTTATTCTTTTTTGTTTCCAGTAGAAGTCACTGCTGAACTGCCTTACTTGTCCTCTCTGCTAGTTGTGTATGATAAACCCTCACTGAAGTCACTGCCCTTCTCTGTCACTTGGCCTTGGACAGACCTTCAGGTCATCCAGGTCCTGCCTCTCGCTCTTCTCAATCCTGTCAGCAACCAGCTCCAAGAAGCTCCCCCCAGTCCACAGCCCCCTCTGCTTGGTGCAACCTCCCGGCTCAGCGTCCACCCACTCTGTGGGTAGGTGTGACCCAGTGAGTGTGACCGCAGTAGGCAGTCCTGCCCTCAGCCTGGTACGAGCTGGGAAGCGCAGGGGAATAAACACCCTGGATACCACTGTTGATCGCTGTGGGATGGGGACTGATGGATAACACATGTAACTTTCACTTCTAGGTCAGAGAGACAAGGGATGCTTTTGAAAGGCTCTTCAGCAGGTACCGTGAGGTCTCTCATAACAGGGGCCACCTGTGTGACCCATCCTTGCACACCTTTCCCTCCTTCCCTGTGTCAGACTCTCTGTGCCCGGTGCCTGTGCCTTATGGGATCAGGTCCAAATATATCACCTGCTCACAAGCCTCTGTCCTGGGCTCCACTTACTGGGAAAGCTGGATACCTCTCTGCACACAGCTGTCCAATCTCTTCTTGTTTTTCAGAGCCTCTTCCTGAAATCTCTGTCCTATCTTCATATTTAGGCCATAGAACATCATTTCGGTAGTGTGGGGATGCTCTTCAGACTCCTCCTTGGGGTTTTATTGTCCTTTTTCAATATTTCATACGTGTCTTTTTTCAAGCAGGAGCTCAGCTTGCACAGATACTAGTTAATTTAGATTTATATCTCTTTATCATTAGAATAATGTCTGATCACATGAGGTTTTTCCTTCATTTTTTTTTTAACTTCCCTGTCTCTCTAAGCTGTGTTGTCTTTCAAGCCTCTTTCCTGGGGTTCACACACCCACACACCCACCCGCCTGAGTATTTCTAACTTTGCTGCTCTGGAACGGAGTCTGGGCTTTCAAGAACACTGTATAAGCACTCCCAGCAGGGTCCCTGCCACTCTCATGACAGCAAACAGGTTTCCCTCAATGGTCAGAATTAATGTGGGCAACAATTTGCTCCTGTGACTTCTTTTTCCATTTAAAATACTAAGTAAGAGCATGTCACGTCAGAGCTGTAGGAAGATGCCCCACTCTTAGAAGATTCAGTCTCAAATGCTGCCCGGGCAGCATGGAACTCTCCTGCCAGGTCAGGGTCTCAGATACTTCTCTCTGCCGTGAAGTGTCCACCCACTGTTGCACTGGTATTGATTCTTAGCCTTTAATCTGAGCCTTCCTGTGACTTTTCTTAGAAAGTTCATTTTGTTTCTTCCCATGGCCTTGGTGAGTAATGTGTTTCCATATTCTTCCAGGTGTTTCAGTGACACTCTCTACCATTTGCTCAAAGAATATTATTCTTTTATAATGAGCCAAGATCCAGAAAAACATTTTCTCCTTATTATCAGGGTAGCGAGTGGATTATTTCTCATATCTTCTTTTTAGTAATAATAAAATTAACAACTGCAGTTATAAGTAATTGAGTTTTGCTATGCATCATCCACAATATCTTATATGCATTTTAGAGTTAATTCTTGTAACAACTGTAATAAACAAGGACTCCTGAGTCTGCTTTTCAGTTAAGACCGAGTTCTTATAACTGGTAAGGGGTACATCTACCCATCACTCTAAGTTTGCCTGATTCCAGAAAGGTTGCTCTTTCCACTACTGCAACAAGTTTGATCACAGTTCAGAAGTTGTTTTAATGTCTACTGGTTGTCATTATCATAGGGAAGATGGAAAAAAAGACTTTAAAAAAGCCTAGGTGTCAAGTCCTTGTTAAGTATTCAGGTTCAATAAAGGCATTTTCTACTTGTCTGTTAACTATACTTTTTTCCTTTGTGAAACAAAGTGCTGATACGGGCACACAGGCCAGCAGCGTGCTTTGCCACATGTCATGTCACAGGCACAGTGGCCCTTCAGGTGACACTGTTGGTACTGTGAGGCTCACACATACTGCGGGCCCAGGAAGGGGTCCCGCACCTGCTGGACTGCTCTGGGTGGCTCAGGATGCTGTGGGTTTTGGAAACATTCTGGCTCAGTTCTCTGTTGGAAAATGTCTCAATTTCTTAGGTTTTTGAGTGTCTAATATTTAGCACCCAGTAGCAAAAGTGCAGACAGTAAGATGCACCACTGAGAGTTAATTGATAATGAAAATGTTGAATGTGGTAAAGTGACATCCCCACAGAAGACCTCAGAGTCACAGCCCTCCTGCCCACTTGCAAGTCCTTGAGAAGATGAAACAATTATGATTTCCTTAAATCAATGCCATTTTTACTTGAAGTGTGACTTAATTCTCCCAGAAGTCCAGAGCCTGCACTGGATGCCTGCACTCTCAAATTGAGCCTGCTGAGCCACATGAATGCCAAAGTCAGGCAGCCTTGACTGTTGGTGGAGCTGGTGTGATCAGCTTTGCAGAAGATTTCAGGTCCCATCACTTACTCGATACATGTTCTTCAGCAGGTGACTTCACCTTTCTGTGCCTGAAATTTTTTACCTTCTAAATAACTGTACCTTAATTTTCAAAGCTACCATGTAAATCCACAGGTCTCTTGTGGTCTCAAATATCACTGAGTTGTGTGGTTTGAAAATTAGTGAGGGTTTCTATGGATGTTCTGAGAGTCTCCTTGAACTTCCTATCTCTTGCTACATGTCTACTGTCCTGGGGAGACATCTCTCAGCTCACCACTCTGCTCAGTGCTGGGATCAATTTTTGGACAAGTGTCCATATGGTCACAGACCGCATTCTTTTTGTCTCTGAAATGACTATATTTTGCAGGACCCACCTTTTCTTTCTTGAGAGACAAATTCTTAATGTCCAATAAGCAAGTTATTGGTTTGCTTTTCTTTGCAAAGAAAAGTGAAGCTATACTCTGGTTTTCTAGATGAAACAGGAAAGTAAGTCTACTAAGGACTAATTAACCTTCCAGGGTCATATGGCCAATAAGTTAGTAAACCAGGACTGAAGTCTCCTGGACACCAGACCCTATCTTTTAACAGCTGCACTCCTATTCCTGTGGGAAATCCCTTTGGAAATACATTCACTGAAAAAATGCAAGTGTTATACCACAAAGCAATAAAGTTTAAGAGAAAATTGGATGTTCAGGAGAGTACTGAAATAAGGTGTGGGCAGTGCTACGTGGAATTCCACGTGGCTGAGCAGGGGGTGTGCTTTGTACACTGGGAGCTCTGAGAAAGAAAGTTCCGAGTTACAGCAGCAGCACTAAAGAGGTACATGCTCTCTGAGGACAGAATTAGCCAATTCTACAAATTTTTCTTAGGGCAGTGGTGTGTACTTTATGGTTCTTCTTGGGTCAATACCCAAAACATTATCCAGGAGAGATTTCCCTCTGTTGCCTATATAATTAAACTCCAATTTTACTTCAGGGTGGGGGGAGGAAAAAAAACATGAAGTGCCCAGCAACCACAATTCTTAATAAATATTAATGGATGAAGAGGGGAGAAAGGAATAGAGATAGCAGTGGTATTTGGCCTTGGGACATCACGCAGAACCCACCTCTTTAGTTTCAATATCCCCAATGGAGGAGATACTAGTTTTGCTGCATCGATTGCTGTTTCATAATATAAAATTTAATTATCTCTATTATTTTACAATAAGCTTTTCTGCCTTGGGGCCTCTGGCACAGGGTACAGTTAGTAACAAATCTAATAAATAAAGAAATAAAACACTTCATTTCCTTTTCAGAAAGAAGTTGTGCTTTGCTCTGTATGCTTTGAGCTTAAGGGAATTGGGTTTAGCTTTCCCGAATGTACTAGCTCTTTGGTTCAATGAGGCAAAGGCATCTTCCATGCGTGTGTCAGGAAAGCTGCCATCCTGGACCTCGGGGACTTTAAGCCGTGGGAAACACTGTGCTCTTTCCCCTGGGACCACAGTAAACAAGGTTCATCTCCACATGCTCTCGGGGGCTGCTCCTTACTCATCAGGCTTTTATTACGGGATTCTCCCTCATTATATTTGTTTAGTCCAAGCAGCATAGAATTAAGAGTCCTGACTCTGATTAATTTTTTACCCACTTACACTTGTTTACCCAATTATTTTCTTTTGAGCCAAGATTTCAATATTAGATAGATACAAGTTAGCAAACACAAAACACAGCTTTTGAGAAATGAAAAAATGCTATGCAGAATATAATGGAAGTCAAACTCTAAACAGTGGGCTAGTGAGACGAGAAATAAATGACATGGGTTTAGTACTGAGCTATCCAGGCTTTAGGAGGTGTGCGATAAAGGGTCTGCCATTCAAATACTGTATGTGCTGTGGTTCTCAATATCATGCATTTAACAAGCATTTTATAAGCAGAAATTATGCAATAGGTCTGGTGCTATTGAAGATACAAAAAAAAAGAGAGAGACAACATTCTTCCCTTAAAGGATTAATAAACCAAGGGAAAATACAAGATGAAAAATTGTATTACAAGGCAGAATATAAGAATTGATAGGAAATAAGGAAAAAGTGAATGGTCTACAATTACCTGTACCAACAGGAATCAACAGTGAACCTAACAGTGAGCAAAGAACAGACTCACTAAAGGTATAGTCCATTCCTATACATTTCAAAATTTCAAAGGTTGAAAACATGTTGTTTAGAACACATACATAGATGGAATTAGAAAGAAAAGTAAAAAGATGATTATCACAAAAAAAACAAGAAAGTTATTTTAACTCTGGGGAGATACACTGGGATGAAAGTGGGTTTGGGTGGAACCCACAGGAATGGCTTCTGGGACCTAATAAAAATGATGACACAATCTTAACAAGCTGGTAGTTAATGAATTTTGCTTTATAAATACTCTTAAATTGTTTACAACTCTATACACATATGTAAAACTACATATGTATGACTATATGTGTGTCTGTGTTTTATGTGGACTCTTCCATATGTACAATGTATTTCAAAATAAAAAGGCTAAAATATTCATTTATAATTGCATTTTTTAAATAATATGGTAAAAAGGAAAATGGTTGGCTATTATAAAGATCAAGATATTTGTGATTATAAGATTATATGAGTATTAGAAGTCGATCAGACCTCTAATAAAATGACATTAAATTGAAAATAATAAGGCAACCTGTTTGTTTTTCAGTATAGGGTGTCTCTAACATGTGAACTAAGTTAACAGAGACCCTGAAGTCCAAAGGAAACGTTATTTTTCATAGGCTTTGAGGATGGACAAAGCATACTGGTTAGCAAACACCAACTACCCTAATAAAAAAAGATATTAGAAGGTCATAGGGATCTATCATGAAGTCACAGGGCCTAAATATACTCAGGTCTTGAAAACAGACTTATACTGTTTTTTAACACACACACACACACACATATATATATAATTCACATCCTGATTCAGTTAACTATAACACAGAGTGTCCCAAAGTTGTCTCCATTTTTTAAATCTATACACATCTTTCATGTGTCCTAGAGGTCCTGACCTCTCATTGACTCAGCCTTTCAAAAACCTTTGTCTCTAGTATGCTCCCTGCTTCGTATTTCCATTTCTCCCAGAGCCTCACTCCTGAATGACATGCTCCTGGACTTCACTGGGAATTCTGGTCACAATTCTTCCCATCCACTGTGAACTCACGGAGCTGTTGTTACTTCTCACTGACTAGACCCTGGCAACCATTTTTCTTATACTGTTACTAGCGTCCCAGCACTCACGTTCATGAAATTCTGCCACACATTTGCTATCTCTAAACCTCAGGTAAATGCTACTTTTTGTGTGATAATTCCCATTTGTGTACTGAGTATCAATATTCCATATGGAGCATGTTTGGAATCCAACTGTCTTTTCCCATGCTGTCTCTCTCCCTATTGGTCTAAGTTGGCGATGCTTCTGCACATATAATACAATGTAAAATTTTGTGGGTTTCTGGTACGTAATGGGGCCTCCCACCATTAGACAAGAAGGTTGTACATACACCTTTACTATAGAATCCTATCTCCAGTCCTTGCTTCTGCTGAGATGGCTGAAGACATCCATTTGTTACACACTTAATCTCTTTAGGAAGGGACTGTCCAGACCTTGTCCTCTTCAGAGCATTTCCCCAGCAAGGAACTCCTAATTGTAGCATCTTTTTTCAATTTGAATAAACTAAGAATTTCCCAAATCATCAAGTGTTGGTTCCCTTTTGATTAACTGTTCCTTCCTTGATTCATTGCTTCCCTTTCACATTTTACTATAAGCAAAACAAACAAAACAAAACAAACAGAACCCTAGGCTGCACTTCTTTTGAAAATGTCCTCAGCTGAATATTTAAGTTCTTTGCTTATAAGCTCTGCGTTTCACACAACTGCATGTTGCAACTCAGCCAAGCTTTCTGTCACTGTGTAAGGAGGATTGCCTTTCCTCCAGTTTCCAATCACGTGTTCCTTATTCCCTTGGAATCCCTTATCAGAGTGCTCTTAATGTTCATGTTTATACCAACATTCTGTTCATGTGATACAAACACACATACACACACATTTCATATTAGACTGTAAGATGCTTCAACTATAGAAACTTTCTCTACAGGGCTACTAACTTCTTTCCAAGCCTTGATGAGATAGTCATTAAATTGTCTCCTCAAGGATATCTAGGCTTTTTCTACTATGCTTTTCCAAATCCATCCAGCTTCTAGACATTATTCAATATCAAAGCCAGTTTCACATTTTTGCATATGATGTATTTCTTAGAACAGCACCCTACTTTCCCAGGCCCCAAATCCATACTTGTTCCTTAGGCTCCTGCAACAAATTTCTCCAGACTGGGAGCTTCAAACAACAGAAATGTATTCTCTCACAGTTTGGGATGCCAGGAGTCAGAAAGAGAAGTGTTGGCAGGGCGATTCTCCCTCCAGAATCTTGAGGGAAGTGTCTGTCCAGTGCCCCTCCCCAGCTCCCGTAGCTGTCAGCCATCTTGGACATCCCTTGGCTCACATCTGCATCACTCCAATCTCTGCCTTCATCTTCACATTGCCTTTGCCTTTGTGTAAACATGGCTTTTTTCTTCCCCATCTGTGTGTCTATCTCAAAACGCACTCTACCTCTATTATAAGAATGCAATTGCATTTAGGGTCCTCCAGATAATTCAGGGTAAGTTACTTCTCTCAAGATTGCTAACTTAATTATATCCTTTGTCCTAGACTTGGGCTTTGGCAGGTAGGAGAAGCCATTCCTTTGTGCACAGGAGGGACTTATCTCATGCTGATTCTTCAGGGACAATCTTGGCTGCTGAGTTAGAGCAAACTCTGCGGTTGGGGAGAAGGCCAAGGGGCCATCACAGTGAGTCAGGGGAGAGAGGTGAGGGTTCAGACCAGGCAAGAACTATGTTCATTCCCAATATAGTGGCAGGAATACCTGGATTCTGGGTGGATTTTGGAGGTACAGCTAACAGAAGCTGCCAATAGGGTGCTGGAAAAAGAAGAGTCAAGGATGGTTTGAGCAACTGGAAGGATGGAGCTGTCTCCTCTGAGACGGGGAAGGAGACCAGTTTGAGGGTCGAGTCCTGGATGGCAGTTTGAGGGTCGACTGGACCCAGACATGTAAGTCCTGAATTTGGGGGAGCGTTCTGGACTAGAGATAAAGCTTTCATAGTTCTCTAAATCCTCATCCCATGAGTCGTTTCTCCTTCTAGGACCCAGCAGGTGGTGCCCTTCTCAGTCCTAACACCAAGCTACTCTCCACACTTTTACTTCACTTTATTCCTTTTAAGTGTTTTCTACTTTCTTTTTTTGGATCATGAGGTCCATCATTTTACTTTAGCTTTTTTTCTTGTACCTAAAATTAACTAAAGCCTTTTCTAACCAAACCCCCAAACACCACTCTACCTACATTAGGTAAGAGGTTTTAAGATCTCTCATTCCTGATTCATCATCTTACCTGTCCTCTACCTCATCTGTGCTGGCGTCTCTGCCTGCCTGGAGGGACAGTAAACCAGCACACTCTGCAGGACTTCCTGCCGTCCAGCACCTTAGTGTCCTACTGTGATTTTTTAACTCCTACCACTGAACAAGGAACATGGCAGATAATAGTCCTCTCCTTTCTGCAATAAAAATCTCCACCTATTAGGCTGAAGACATAGGTGTGAGTGGTTCCAAGCAGGAGAAAGGTTAAAAACTGGCCTTTGAGGCTTTAGAATGAACTACAAGAATCCTAACACCTTTGTACTAGCCCCTCTGCTTCAGCCACAGTAATCTCCTTGATAAATTCAAAATGCTCTAAGCTCCAGCCTCGGTTTCTGGGAGTATGCTGCCTACTCTGTGTGGCCCTCCTCCTCTCCAGACAGCCACACCTTCCTCTCTTACTTCACATGGGTCTTTAGTCAAATAGGCACACGTCATGTCTAAGCTAACCTGCTACAGAAACTCCCTTCCCTTTCCTCCGCTTGATATATTTTTCCTTCATTGGCACTTTAATACCTAACATTTCATATACTTAGGAGTTTGTTTTGCTATCTGACTCTCCACACTAAAATGTGAACGTCATGAGAGGAAGGACATTGTTCTCCTGTTTGCTGCCATGTCTCCAGCATTTAAAACAGGCCTGGCATGTAACAGGGTATAATTATTGGGTACATGAATGTGTTTGTGGTTGGAAGATCTTGGTAGATTTAACAGCTTTTGTGTTCAACGCATTGGCAGTAAACCTAGAAAGTACATGCTGTGAATCTCCCCTTCCTTGCTGTTCCTGATGGCCATTAGGATTTTACGTTGGATTGTGAAATAAAATCTTGGGCCCTAATGACTGAATGGAACCCTAGAAATATCCTGAGTTTCTGGCCATGATAAGGGAGGTCAGACATGCCTCATCACGTCCCCTCCCTTCTTAGCAACATCATTGTAAGTCATTAACAGGCCAAACGATATATGAAACAAAGCATAAACCACATCTGCAAGTCATCAATTTACTTAACAGAGCACGTGTGTGTCTACGTATATATCCAGTATTCTCTGATTAGCAGACCTTCTCCTCTTAACTAAGAACATCCCAGGCCTTTAGACAAAGCTTCATTTCTTTAACCAATTACAAATGAAAAAAATGTTTAAATTCACCCATAACCTATACTGCTCCCCTTTGAGATGCCCCGCCTTCTCCAGCCAAAACAAGGTACACTTTTCCTTTCTTGATTTACAACTTTGTGTAATTCCTGTCTCCTTGAAATGTCTAAAGCCAAGCTGAGACCGCTTGCTCAAGATTTCTTGGGTGTGGCTCTCTGAACCAGGGTCACATACATTCAGCTCAGAATAAACCTCTTTATTTTAGAGAGTTTGGGATTTTTCCCATTGACAGGGTGACAAGTGGAACAAAAATATAAGAATAACAGGGCTAAAAAAGAATCTTCCTTTTTACTAGCATCCAGGATTCCTAGGTTATCTGAGAGAGAGAGTTTACCCAGGGAGGACCTAAGGTAGGAATGTCCTTCATTCCTTCAAGGACACACCAGATAGACAAACAATCAAACAATGAAACGTGGCCTGAAGTGCATATGCAGGTTGAGGATGAGTTCCTTCCCAGCCACTCTTCCTGCCTTGACTCCCTTTCAGCAGCAAGATTATCCCTCCAATAAAAAGTGCAAGAGCTACCATCCCTGAAGATATAAGCGGGGTTGTGATTCAGAGGACAGTGGGGAAGACGTATTAAGATGGAGCTCTAACAGGAAAGGCAGCTCCAGTGGGGTGGGGAGAGGGTCTGGAGAGTTGCATAGAAGAAAGGAATTCACGAGGGCAGTGAGAGGGGTTTAGGAGAGATAAGGAGAAAAGTTCGAGGGGCATCAAAGAAGTAAGACTACGAGAAGGTTAGTGAAGGAATCTCCTACTTATTGATGCTATTTTCAACCTTTAGCTCTGCACGTGATAAAGATTCTAGGAGCCTGCCCTTTGCCCTTGTGCCCAGCTGCTCCTTCACTTCTAGCCAGAGTCACATATAAGCAGCTGATGCATTTGGCTTGTTTTCTTTGAGGTTTTATGAGATTTGATTGGTGAGACCATCCCACTGTGTTCACATTCTGTTTACCTATAATACCTCTATATGGTATCCAATCTAAGAGCATTAGAAAAGTGGAATGAAAGAAAATGAAAGCCTGTCCTCACCTTGAATCACATATCAGGAACTGAAATTAAATCCCACCCACTGGGAAGAGAGAGTCTATGTCACCCAACAAAGCTCAGTCCCCATGGCACATCCAAAGTCTCACGTCCCTCCCCCCTGGTCTTTGGCACCAGGGGCTCCATGACTGTGCCCAGGATGAAAGCACTGTCCCCAGCTTGCTTCCAGGCAAAGACAGCCTGTTTTTAATTAGGAGCAGGAGCCGTTATTAGATTTGTATTTTTGTATTTTTTTCCCTTTTTCGGTGCTTGATGGTATGATGTGTGTTACATATTTAATTAAAGAGGATCTAATGAGTACTTCTAACAGCCCTGAGGTCAGAAGAACTGCTGCAGAGACTCATGTAAATGAGCCAGGCTTTGCTGCTCTTCTGGTGAGCAGCACTGATGTTGTCCAACGTGGCAGTCAGTGGGAGCCCATCAGCTTTCCAACTTCCACAGGAAAAACCCAAAGCAGAGGGCAAATGAAGAAGTGGGGAGTAGAATTTGTAGGCTTTGTGTCTGGGCCCAGAACTGAGACTAAGTATATAATGGGGACAAGTCTAAACTTTATGAAATAAACCATACAAACAAGCAAGTTACAACTATGGCCTTGGCCAGGGGGTAACCCAAGAGAACCAAGACTTAGGACACAGGGACACACTTTCAGACATAGGAATGTAATTAGAACAGGAGTGAAGGGCATAAGATATAACAAAATGCACTAAGGCATTTGGACTTCATTTCATGGAAAATGGATCATTGATGTTTTCATGTGTGCCCTCTCCTTACGCAGCTAGAACACCTGTCTTATGATTCACCCAAAGACATTACCTTTCTCCCCATTACATTCTAAACTGATTCCTCAAGACTGAGGACCCCTTTCCTCTCCCACTCCCCTAACTCCTACCATGCTTCCTCTACCATACCAGGTATCTCACTAGATTAGAAATGCCTACTGAGTTTCTGTCTATCCTATCTGATTGAGAGTTGAGTGTAAGAATTTTCTTTTTTTAATATTATTTTTCTCTGATTCATGTCTAGTATCTACCTAGCACAATGCTTGGAATGCTCTGAGCAAGTTTTTGCTGAGTGTATGAATGATCCCAATGTAACCAGTCTGATGTGAGGCCACTCTCAGAATACTCACGGCATCTGAAACAAAGACAGACTGCAGATTTGCCTCTGACAGTATTAGAGAGTTGTTTAGATTTATACTGAAAGTCACTACTCCTGTTTGTGGAGAATGATGAGAATAATCATATTATATATTAGTTATTGTATTATACCACAATATTGCTTAACTATTCTTCTTCAACTAAGGGAATAAGAACTTTAATGCATTGTTCTTGATTGGAACCTAGTTTTGAAAAAAGAAAATTAGCTCCTAAAGATGTTTTTGAGATAATTAGAGGATAATTAGTATTAGATGATATTCAGAAATTATTTTTGTTGGATGATAATGGCATTGTGCTATGTAGAAGATTGTGCTGGTATTTAAATGTAGCTACAAATTCTTTGACAGTCACTTTGGAAAGGCGGGGTCTCTGTCCCTTCTCTGTGAATATGAACACGTTTATGCCGTTTGGCCCACGGGGTTCAGCACAACTACGCTGCAAGGCCTCCATGGGTATAGTGGAAAAGTTCATGTAGGTCCATACAGTTCTCCTGGAACATCACCTCTGAGAGCCCCTTTCTTGAGATCTCCCTCTCAGAAGCCAAAGGCCGCGCTGTGAGATGCTCAAGCCTCATGGAAGGGCAGTATTCTAGTTCTTAGGCCCAGCTAAACCCCAACTTTGAGTCACTCTTAAAGTTATCTGCAAAGACCTCAGATAATGACATCCCAGATATTGCCCACTAGCCACCTCTCTGTGCGTTCCTGATAGCTCAGAGTCTGACCGTAAGAAAACAGTTGTGACTTTGTGCCCTGCAGTTTGGAGTGGTTTGTTAAGCATAAAAGGCTACTGGAACTGTCCTTGATAATTTCAGGGCAAGTGCTGTGATTTATTTTGCTTACTTTTAAGTGATTTCAAATAAATGAGGCCAAATATAGCCACATAGGTAGATGCAACAAATTCCCCAAAACATTGATAATGATCAAGTCTAAATGGCTAACATGCTGTTCTTCATTGAACTATTTGTCAACCTTTATTTCCCTAAGCTTTAAAATTTTCATGATACGATTTTTGCTTTAAGTCCTTTTAAATGTGCCCCGCCACAAGATCCTCCTCCCCCATTTATCACTCACGTATCTCTCTGATCTCTCGAGTCTCTCTCCTCCCTCCTCCAGAGACTCCTTCCTGAGGGCCATGCCTTTCCCAGGGGAAACAGCAAATCAATCTCTCTGCCCTCGGATCTGTCATTCTACCAGGCAGAGGAAGGATTAGAATTGTAATTACTAAAACTATCTTATGTTTTCTTTCAAATTAATAGCATAATTTTTAAAAAGACATAGAAATGACTGAGGTTAGTAAAATGGGATAAAAGACCTTCATTAAATTTAATCTTTATTGGTAAAACTAGGGCAAAAGACTCTCTGCATTCAAAACTTAATTTTTTTTTAAGCACTGCTATGAATTACCATTCTCATCAAAAGAAAGCAAAGCATTTTTTAAACTCATCATATGGCAAATCAAGCAAAAATGATCAGAAGTGTTTCTGCCTCCAACCTAACTCTCAATACTAGGCTTCTTTTACTGCATAAGATACTCTGAACAGCCCAACACAGACTTCCCTGCTTTACCAGCCCCTGGTCACCTCCACAAACAGTTGCTTTCCTCTGCTTTGGGAAGGCCCTGCTCCCCTGAGGGTTAAAACCGGGGTGAACCTAGGGCCCCAATTCTGTATATCCTTTTCAATAATAAGAACAAGCTAACTTTTATTATTTACTACAAAGTGTGTTTAATGCTATTCTTTTTTAGCAATTATTTTAATTAACCTTTACAGCAATGCTGTAGGTGGATTCACCATTATTGCCACTGTAAAGCTGAGGAGACTGAAGCACAGGACAGCTAAGTAGCTCACCCACAACCGTCCAGCTAAGTGACACAACCAGGATGGAAACCCACACTTCGACCATCATGCATCACTGCCCTCCCCAAAAGCCTCTCTCAATAAACTCTGTTTCTGCACTGCACCACCCCCGACCTTGACACCCAGAACCAAAAGAAGGGGTTGGCTTGTGCACATCACAGTGACTAAAACAATGTCCCCCCCCCCCCCAGACAGCTGCTGTTCTTCCTCTTTGAAGCCCACAAGGTACTGCTCCCTTTATCTGCATAGCTCCAGGACGCTCAGAATTTCTTCTTTCAGGTCAATGTGTGAACGCCAGTATGCCTCTGCCACTGCTTCCTGATCCCAGATGCTATAGCCAACATTTGCCATCAATCTTGGAGTTCTCTAGAATTGTCACAGACTATTTACATCACATCATCTTACAGCTCAGCTTATCTATTTACATCACAGCTGCCTGTCACAGGGCTCAGAACCGACTCTTCAACCCCTACATTTTAAACTTGCATCCACTCCTTGCTGGTTTCCCCCTTCTCACCCTCTGCTTCCTTTGCCTCCACTGCCACCACTCTGTCCTCCATTCTGACGAGTTCTGGTAACCCAGCCTGTGCCCACAGTCCCCACCTCCCCCTCAGCTCACACTGTTACGCTGAGCGTCTCACCACCACCTCCACATGCCTCACTCCCCATGCCACTTTCCTCTCAACAGTTCTCAACTTTGGGAAACTGCTCTTTGATTTTTCTATTCTCCCTCCAAGGCTATGAAGCTCACCTGGAGAAGCTCACAAAACAGGCTTAATGTGTGCTGCCCACTTGGTTAAAATGTCAATGAGTCATCTTCACTGAGCTGGGCTGCCCCTTCCATCACATTTGAAACCCACTGCCTCCTCATCTCATGTCAACTCCACATTTTACCCCCTAGAAGTTGCCCCCAATCTTCTGATTTCCCCGCTGTCCCATCACTTGTGTTCTAGCCGATGAGCCTGATGATTGTTTTCCTGGCCTGCCGTAAGCCTAGAATGGCGTCTGTGAACATTCTCAAAGTTCCCTGAACAGAGGCAGCCCAGGCTCTGTCCTGAGACCACGCTCACCAACAACATTCTTTTCCTACTGCTGTTTCCTTTCTCAGAGGCCCCACTCTCTCCAAAATCCATGCATCCATCTTCAGCTCTGTCATCTCTCTACTCTGGTTATTTTTGCACCATTTACAAATGACATCTCTCTTTGCCTCTACAATAAAATGCCCCACTGGTGCCTTGCCAGCCTACTCTTGCTGTCTTCAAGCTGCCAGCCTGTCCCCTCAACACTGCACTCCTCCCTCAGTGGAGAGAACAGCCTCAGTACGCTGACCCCCACTCACCCACTGCCTGTCGCAGGAAGGTCCCAGAGTGACTCTCTTGAGGATGCCAGCGACCTCTCAGTCACCATCTGTTATCGCTCAGTCCCCACTCACTCCCTGACTTTTCTAAGGAATCTGAAACCCCCACTCTTTCTCATAAGATTCTATCCCACATGTATTTCTCCTTTTCTTTCTTCTCTCTTTCCAATTCCTCTTCTTTCTCAAACAAAACAAAACAAAAAAACAAGACCTGTGAGGTATTTTATCTCCTGATCCATAAGATCTTTTCCCTGTTCTAAATTCTGTCAAACTGTCACTTCTATGCAAATTTACAAGCAAATGCACATTGCTGGCCCCCACCATTTCTCTATTTGCCTCGGTCTCCAATCTGGAATTGCCAAAGTGCTTCCAGGTATTTCCATAAATCCCACACACGTTTCAGACTCAACATCAAAACCTGAACTCTCGAATCAAGACTCTTACTGTAACAAGTTGATTTCTACATCATTACACACTGCTCTGTGCAGTAAGCCTCTCAGCCTACCACCTGAGCCTCAGCTCCCCTGCCCCTCCTGTCCCCCCACTGCAGCTGTCCACATGGCACTTCTCTGCTCAGACACTCTTTGCTGCCAGCAAATAAGGCCCAGCCTTCTTGAACTGACAGTCAAGTTCCCCCATGCTACTCCACTCTAATTTTTCAGCCTCATCTCGTTTTTTATCATGTATCCATTCACTTATCTGCTTTGGCAATGTTTGAAGAGTTTAAATTCTTTTTAAAAGTGGGTAGAATTAGGACATGTATAAAACAATGGTATCCATCTTAACACACCTCTGAATACCCCACAGGAGAGTATAGTGATCAAAGGCAGCGGTTCTGTGATTATGTTAAAGCACATTAGAATCCTAGTTCAGTCCATTTGGGAATTACATGCCATGGACGAATTACAAAATCTAAGCCTCAATTTTTCTCATCTCTACAAAGGGTGTGTTAAGAATCAAGGGAAACAGTGCAAGCAAAATGCTGTCCACGGTGTCTAGCACATCTGTGACACTTTAAATACTGTTTTCACCTCGTCAAATTGTTCTATAAAGGTGGATATTTGCTACTTTAACTGGGGCTCACCCAAAGAATCGTTACCCCAAACCAACTTTATAAAGAAGCAATGTTGTATCTTACAATGAAGAATTGAACTGAATCTTATTAGGCCTTGGTTATGAGAACCTGACCAAGGCACTTTAAAAGCCTCTCCCATTGTCAGAGGCCACTTCATCTGGCAAGTAGAACTGTCTATAACCAGCAAATAAGCACTGAAAATGAGTGGGCAAACAGCCTTGCCCACTGCATTTCTTCATCGGTTTCTCAGCTCTGACTCTCCCACCTGCCAGCCAGTGCCCGGCCTCTTTCTGAGTGAGAATCAGGTGTCTGGGTTAGAACCCAGACTAGAGTCATGAGTCTACTAGGAGATCTCTCTGCAACCAGGGTGGCGTAAATACATTCTCTGGGCTTTAGTTTTCTATCTCTAAGATAAAGAAAAGAAGAATTCAAAAAAAAAATGAAGAATTCCCTCTACTCTCACCGAAAAAGCCAAGGAATGGCACATATTCCGTGTGCAATAAACTGTGTGAAATAAAGGGAGAGTTGCTCAGATGCCAAGTGAATTATTAGGAGTGACCACACTTTGAAAAACAAAACAATAATTTCAATTTATATCACAGGTTATTCAGTCTCAGAAGATGAGTACACCAGTCCCCTAGGTTCCAAGGCTTTGGGCATTTTGCTATCCTTCTCTAGCTCCCCAAACCCTCAGCCTCTCATAAAAGCCCTTCCTAAACTCTTTACAGCAGCGGTGTGCAGACAGAGGAGTACGGCAGCCATCCAGTGAACAGGTCTCTGCGGGCTCCCAGTGTTTGGGAATCTAAGGAAACATCAATACTTTCCCCAGGATGCCTGTTACCAGTTCTTTTTAGCATTAGATGAGGCCAGAGAGCAAGGGAGGCTTGTGGGTGCAGCATGCGCTCCCAGCTCCACTCACCTGGTCCGTCTGCTCTGGATGTGACCCCAGCCGGCGAGCCCCTGCCTCCTTCGCACGCGAGCCCCTGAGCCCAGCCTGATTGGCTCAGGAGTCTCAGCTGGAGGCAGTGACTGAGGTAAACCTTGGCACCACAAACCCCACAGCCATAAATTTCACTTACATCTAGTAAAACACAGGCATCCAATTAAACCCATAATCCTATAAACTTGCCAGCAATCAAGCTCACATCTTAAAATGAAGATGGACAGGTGCACTCAATCAATACCACTGAGGCTGCAGCCTGCATTTTGTTGGCTGCTCCTGCCTTGAATCCTCTGTTGTTCTGCTGTTGTTTGTTTTCTGCCTGGGTAGAAATAACAAATGGTCTGGCTTACTCTTCTGTTACACTGTTCTGGGCAGTAGAGTGTGGCTGAGCCCCAAGGCTGGCCAGACTGGGATGTGCAGAACAGCACCCCGTCCTCCCTGGGGGGGCCCTGCTCTGCTGCCCACCCGGCCCTGCCCTGCCTGGTCACTCTCTGGCCAGACTACGGAATTAGACTCTAGTGTCTTGAGGCCCAGTGGGTATTCCTCAGCCTGGAGCGTGGGCCTCTGTGTCAAGGGCCTCACTGATGGTTCCACTGATTTCCTTGGCCCTCTGGCCACCACCACTGGCTGCTGCCCCTGACAGGAACAATTTATGCTATGTTGGGATGCAGATGCTACGATTATCCAGTTTACAGGGAATTCAGTTTAAAGATTAACATATTTGAAGAGCATAAAAAAATAGTTGACCAGTTAACATTTCAACAGTCAGCAGCCTTCTCAAAGTCCAAGGGGAGAAGTGGGGTATGATTTTCAGGAGTCCCGTCTCACCGTGCATCTCCCCCTCCCTGTCCTCATGGAGGCCGTGTGCCCTCTCCTTTGTCTTCTGGGTGGCCCCGGCTCTTTTCTCCTCCCTGGAGAAGGTCTTCTTTTTTCCCTTCCACTTGTTTTTCATTCAACCAATATTTGCTCAGAGTCTGCACAACTTGGCCTGCTTGCACCTTTCTTCCTACACCACCCCCCAAAAACAAAATTTACCTGATAATAGAAAGAACATGAACTTGGAGTTTTGACTTCACTATACTCTATTTTTATAAAGTACAGTATTTATTTTATAAAGCAGCTATAAATGCTTCCCAATAGCCTATGAATTATCTTCCAAAATCTTCCTTATGTCTCTTACCAATTGAGAGAAAGATTCATAATGGGAAATTTAAATGATAAGTAAGAAAAACGCATCTCAGAATCACAGGACCTGTTGTTTGCTAGACTCAAAAGACATTTCAGTAGCTAATGACGTTTTCCTCTGCACATTCCAAGTGGAGCTCCTGGGCTGGCCTTCTGACGACTGGCTTCTCAGATGTGGATGCTTCCTGTTGGCTCAGGTATCTGGGCCCAGCATTTGCCAAGTCGTGCTCACTATCGTGGGGGCCCGAGTCATTACAACATATAGAAGAAATGTTCCTGGCAGAATGCAAGTCTGAGCCCTGCAAGAAACAACCTCAGGGAGACAGGAAGGCTTGGGAAGTGATCCAGGCCTATTTCTCACATAAGCATCGATGCTTCTCTCCTCCATGGGCCGGCAATTCCCAACTCCTCTCAACTTTCCTTGAGGAGAAAAGGTGGGAAGGTGACATAAAAATTGCTAAGAAAGTCCCACCACATAGCAATGTTCTGTCCTGAAACATCATACAACTCACATCCATTAAACAATCACACACATTCTTATACTGAAGTAGATCACTGGAGGAGTTTAGCTTCCTGACCCTTGCTGATCAGATCCTGTCCCACTCTGTACCCTACAGGGCTGCACGCGGACCAGAAAATAAACCCACCCTATCCATCCAAGTCATGGTACTATTTGGACAGAAACAGCTACAGACTGGGTTCTCAGATATCAGAGCGTTCAAAATAATGTAAACAGCAATCAAGCTGTAGACAGAGCGGTGACTTGCAGCTTCACCTCATGTAGTTTTGTTTAATTTTCAAGACAACCACGTCTTGAGTATTATTGTTATTCCTGTTGTGTAGGTGAAATGCTATAGCCAGAACTGAGACACAAATCTGTTCATCTGATTCTGTAGTTTGACTCTGGTCTGGCTTGGGCCGCCTTCACCCAGAAGACAGCTGGTCTACATGCCACTCGGCAAGTGGGCAAGACACGACATTATCTGAAGGCTCAGTCCCAGGAGTGGCAGAGCAGATCTTCCACTCCTGCCTCTCCAGACCTGGTGGCAGGGATGAACTCACAGAGAGGGCAGGCTTCAGCCAGTGTGGGTTGTCTCCAGACACAGATGATGGGGAAAATGCACAGATACAGAGACTCTGTCATTAAAATAGCCCAGGTTTCTGGGCTGCTAATAGGATTATTCAAAATGAGTAAAAGCAAAACCCCAAAGCCTATTTATTGGTTTGCCAAAGAAATGAAGCCCTTTTTTAAAAAAAAAATTAATCTTTCTTTGAATGTTGATTCTGAGTCAGGCAAACATATGGGTACAAGTTTCTCAGCCGGACTGTCAGTCACTCCACACCCCAGGATCTCTTGAGTTGTGTGTTTCACTGGCGTCATCACTAGGCCCTGATGCCTCCACCTCTCTCTTCCTGGACCACCCTGCCCCTTCCTGGAGCCACTGCAGAAACACACAGCATGGAGAGCCAGCTGGGCAGCCTCCTGTGCATGTGCACGTGGGGACTACGGTCAGCGATTTAATTCTTCTCCTTAGCACTCAGCTGGGATGGTGAGACCGGCAGTTGTCTGAATGCCATTTTCTAAGTGCTCAGTCACCTCAAGCTTATAGGTTTCCCAACAACGAGATCTGAAGGGATTTGCGAGCTACGGTAGATTTGCTTCTTTATTCTGGGTAATTCTCTCCCTCTCTCTATCCATTCGATCATCACAACACCTCCTGGATGTCCCACAGGTCGGCATATGCACCACGGGAAATACCACTGACCGGGGGTCAGCCTGGGCAGGGAGAACTGCATGTTATCTGAGGTCATGATCCTAAGTCCAGGGGAATATCACTGAACATCTTTTTGAAAGAAAAGAGAACATCCAGACATTAAAGATGAAGAATGAGAGGCATGGAGACACATGTCCAGAATGGCCAAATGCTAGCAAACACAAGTGGACCAGGTGCTCACTGGAGGACGGTGTGAGGTTGCGCAAAGCAGGGCGCCTCTCCAGACAGACAGTCACCCCACGGGCTTCTTCCACCTCCTCTCCTCTCCTCCCCTCTTCTTTCTTCCCACTCTACATCCTCTTTCTCACCTGTAGCCCCTGCCAAGGCCCACGATGCTGCCGAGATCCCAGCTGGGCATCCCCTCTCCTGGGCTGCCCTCCCTGGGCCTGCTCTGTGCTGCGCACCCCAAGTCCCCACCACTATGCAGCTGTCCCTTCTAGCTCTGGTTCCCAGGTTCCCAGGACACTTTCAGTTACCTCTACTTGCTCTTCTACTATAATCACTTTTTTTTTTTTTCAAATTTCCAGTGCCAAGAACAGAAAGCGAGGTCACAGAGCCCATAAAAAGTGCTCGATGACCCCTGGAGATGTAAGAGAATGAAGGGATTGCCCAGTGAAGCTGACCGGTGAGGCTCACTTGTTCTGGCCAGGTCTCTCCACCTGCCCTTCTCCCACATGTTCCCAGGATACATACAAACTGCTGAAACTGCAGTACCCTGTCCTTCTACTGATGGCCTCAAGTTTTGCAAATAACAGTAGGAAGTTACAGTGTAATAACAGAATTATATTTATTCTTATAATATCACTTCTTTCTGTAACCTTATGATGTATTGTAACTATGTACATATACATATAATTCCACCCAAGGAGATGGTGAAGTTTTTCTGGATTGTTCCAAGGGTTAGGTCACTCATCTGAGAAACATGGGAGTGAGCGTTGATACTGTGGTGAAAGAGGCAATTAATACACAGGGGCATTAAAGTGGCAATAGAAGCAAGGGCTGCTCCACAGTCCCCCAAAGCACAGAGGGGCCCCTCAGATGGGAGGCGGATGTGATGCTGGAAGACACGGGACACACCCCCCATCCTGAGGCTCCTGTGGGTCTGGGGGCAGTAGAATCGGTATCTGGGGAGGCCTCAGAACAAGTCTGCAGCACTCAGACGCCTGCGTTCTTGGTGCTTGTGACACCAAGAGCAGAAAGAGATGGAGAGGCATGAAGAGGAGGAAGGGGATAAAACTGCAGGGGGGCCTGGGAAGGTGGTCACTCTGAGATATGAGAAGGCGGTCACTCCGAGATACGGGAAGGTGGTCACTCTGAGATATGAGAAGG
>NW_003852492.1:1297726-1298420 GCF_000181295.1 Otolemur garnettii | reverse complement strand
GGTCACTCTGAGATATGGGAAGGTGGTCACTCTGAGATATGAGAAGGCGGTCACTCTGAGATATGGCACAGAGCCTGGGGGCAGCAGTTAAGAAGCTAATGGTTTTCAAAACTTTCTTTCTCGACAAAAAAAAATTTTGAACATGGAGTTCACCTTCTATTGAGAAAACAGAAACTATCACACATGAGGCTCCTTGTCCTCCAGAACAGCAAATTGGCAAACCCGTCTTCCCTTTATTTCTCATCTACTCTTCTGTTAAAATGGGAATTTCAACTCATTTACTCAAATATAAAAGGAAATAACCGGTTGTCTTTGATTCCTCATGTTCTGTCATCACCATCAGGTGGGGACAGCAGACCCACGGCAGTGAGGTCCCCATCCCATGCTCTGGACCTGCAGAAGTGGGTCCCTAACCCATGCTCTAGACCCGCAGCAGTGAGTTCCCCATCCCATGCTCTGGACCCGCGGCAGTGAGTTCCCCATTCCATGCTCTGGACCCGCCGCAGTGAGGTTCCTGTCCCATGCTCTGGACCCGCGGCAGTGAGGTCCTCGTCCC
This sequence comes from Otolemur garnettii, assembly GCF_000181295.1. Taxonomy (NCBI): domain Eukaryota; kingdom Metazoa; phylum Chordata; class Mammalia; order Primates; family Galagidae; genus Otolemur; species Otolemur garnettii. The sequence continues at coordinate 1,297,864 of NW_003852492.1, read as the reverse complement.
ATGCTCTGGACCCGCCACAGTGAGGTTCCCGTCCCATGCTCTGGACCCACGGCAGTGAGGTTCCCGTCCCATGCTCTGGACCCGCGGCAGTGAGGTCCCCAGCCCATGCTCTGGACCCGCGACAGTGAGGTTCCCCGT
>NW_003852492.1:1181509-1297606 GCF_000181295.1 Otolemur garnettii | reverse complement strand
CCCGTCCCATGCTCTGGACCCGCGGCAGTGAGGTTCCCGTCCCATGCTCTGGACCCGCGGCAGTGAGGTCCTCGTCCCATGCTCTGGACCCGCCGCAGTGAGGTTCCCCGTCCCATGCTCTGGACTCGCAGCAGTGAGGTGCTCCAAGGTTCTCCACGCTCATTACTCTATCCAGACCCATCCTCTCTTGGGCTGAAATGCTGCTGATGCTTACTCATTTCTCAGTCTTCTTGACTGCACCATCTAAATCCCTTCCACAGCTCTGTCCTTTCCTGCTTTTTGTAGACCTTTCACAGCTCCCTGAGGGCAGGCAGGTGCCACCAGGCCCGTCCTGACCCCCAGGAACCACTGCTGTACCGTGGACATGTGAGGCTTCTGTTTAGTTGAGCAAACTCAGGCGATTTAGTGAATTTAAACAGAAAAGGTGAAAGTCAGGTACTGTATAGAAATGTACTTTTATGACTTTCAGGACGCAGAACACGCTCCTGATGAGCCCTAATTTATTGAGCAGATAAGCCTCATTTATAGCTGGCAGCATCTATCTGTGCCCATCTGCATCCCGCAACGAATGCCAAGATCTTCACAGCAGCCTTTTCCCTCAAGGAGGCAGAATCTGTGTTTAGATTTGATAGAGGTGGACTGGGTTAGACTGTTCTGAATTTTTCTCTAGTTTTCTCACACGTGAGAGTCTTTTCATGCCAATGGTAAGATCTCCAACAGGGAGGGGTTTGCTCCATATTTTCTCTTTTTTGAAACTCTAGAGACTGCAAGCTTTTCTCTCAGCTACCTCTAAACAAATTAACAGGTGTGGGATAAGAGTTTTCTGTGGGTTGGGGTGGAGGGTGTGATTGTGATAACCCACTGCCTTTGTCTGATACAAGTACTGAGTTAGAATCTCATATTATCTTTTAATCCAGGAGAAGATTATATTTCTGCTGTGACTCCCTATTTTCTACTGCTATTCATAATATAATTAATAAGAAAATGTGGCTCAATTTTATATAAATAGTCTAAAATGGGAATCCTTTGAAGGCAGAAGATAAGTCTGTCTGTTCAATGCTGGTTCATCAGCAGCACAGAGCACAATGTGGGTGCATCCTGAAGCTCGGTAATAATAGCTGAGGTGATGGGAGAAGTTCCTTCTGGTCTAGATGACTCCATATATACTATCCTGCATCTCTTCCCAGTCCAGTTCTCTGCTGCCCTCACCACAGGCACCTGCAAAATGAACTCTTGCTGATCTTCCTTGACAGCTTAGATTCTCACAAGTCAATGCCTTCCTCTGGGTCCTGTTCCTCTAGCTAAGCTCTTCTTGGAAGAAAATATCTTCCCAGTAGTTCCTGTGGCTGTGTAGTTTATCTGTTGGCAGTTTTAAAAACAGCCCAAACAAGGAGCCCAGGGACCTGAAAGGATCTTTAATACCACCCAGCTTAGGAGAGCCTCCCGCAGGTCTAAACCCTACAGGGTCCTCAGGGAAGGAACCTGCCCATCTCCGCTCCCTCTGGCACTTCCAGAGTTAACTCTTTTATCATTTATCCCTGCACCTTTTCTATTCTCAGAGAACTCAGAAATGGCTGGATTAAGGATGTCAAACTTGGCCTTTAGGTAATCCTCAGTGCAGAAGGCACCAGAGTTAAATCCAAAGGGGAAAATGGTTAAAGAGAAAGAGGTTCCAAAGCAGTGTGAGGAGCCAGTGCTCGTTTTAGGGCAGCGGTTCTCAACGTGTGTGTGTCGCGACCCACAGGAACTGTATTAAAGGGTTTCAGCATTACGAAGGTTGAGAACCACTGTTTTAGGGGAACCTAAAGACACTTTCCAAAGCCTTGACATCTACTTGGTGGTTCAGCACCTGCTGCCCGACCCCTCCAGGAGGCTGCAGGGCTTTGCATTCTGAAGGAAACCCAGGAGCCCCCCCCACCACATTTGGAAGCCCCCACACATGTGGAATCTCACAGGCAGGAGAAGCTCTCCACGTTGCCAGCTCTGGCTCTTGCTCAGTGCTCCAGGCCTGACACCTGCAAGCTGTGGGATCTTGGACAAACTACTTAACCTCTCAGAACATGTTTCGACCCATAAAATGCAACTGTTAATAATGTCTGTCTTTCAGAGCTGCTGTTATGAGTTCACCCACAATAGTTCCAACAGGCATGGTGGGTGTGAGTGACTTACTGAATGTCACCAATATCATCATCACCATCTTCTCCATCTTCATCCCTAACATTCCTGAGCCCTTGCCTCTGCCTCCACCAGCATCAGGGCACAGCAGTTTGTGGGGAGGACTCTCCTGTTGTCCTTCCTCCTTCTGAGGAGGACTCTCTCTTGTTGTCCTTCCTTCTTCCCACCTCCATCTAGGCACCCACCTCCATCTAGGCACTGGCTCTGGCCTGGCCACCTGGCCTCCTGAACCTCCCACCTCAGATTCTCCTGGTTGCCACTTCCTTTTCATTGTGACTCCAATTGCTCTTCTAGGTGAGTCTGTGCTGCTGTGTTCCACTTGGATGGCTCACTGTCCCCTGTTAGCTCAGACCCATCACTGGGCCCTTGCTTAGCCTTTCCCAACTACCTGGCTGGCCCTCCGTCATATTCTACTTTCTCTATATAAATCCAGTTCAATGTCACTTTCTTTGTGAAACTCTCCCTGACTATCAGCACAGATATCAAACTCTGAATTTTCATAACACTTTATATCTCACTTCTTTCTCTCTCAGAACTTGCTTAATCAGATACCACCTTATTCAAGGTGAACATGGAATGCTGTATTGGGGAGCTGGAAAATCTTATTTCTGTCCACGTGACTTTGGGAATAAGTTACGTAAACTCTCCAGGACTTAATATAACAGATAAAAAATGAAACTGATTCTATGTACCTTGAGTGGCTGTGTGAATGAGCTAACACGAGAGAAGGCGAGCAGCACAGGGCAGGTTCATTTCAGACAGGTGGCAGACAGCAAAGTCCTATCCTGCCAGCATGCATGTCTCGGGACTCCCTCAAAAGCAAGTCTTTTAGACTTCTGTGCATGCTCTGTGCTACCTAGAAAAATGCCAACTTGCCATATGCCCTCACGTTGTGAACATAAACACCTATTTGTTGAATGAAATGGTGGATGTACTGCTCTTCCACCCATAAATCATTTCTTGTCTCAATTAATGCATTTGCCCTGCAGCTTTCCTGGCATTTTCAAAGTGTGTGTGAGAGAGGGTGTGTGTTCACACGTGCATGGGGCACTTGGCAATTCACAACAGACCCAGAGCTCTCTAGGGATCTGAAAACTGGCTTCCAACCAAGGCATCACAAAGACTGAAATTCTGCCATTGGATATATGTTCATGTGGGTTAAGTTCTGGACTCACCCAGCAGGCTTCTGTAAATGCTGAGCTCTGCTTTGAGGTTGCTCATGTCTTAATATTAATTTAATTTTCCTTCCTTTGAGAAGACTAGGTAGCTAGGTGGGGATTGGGGGGGGGTGTGTGTATAGAAATGACAAGCTAGGTCCTGAGCACAAATCTTCCCTGCAAAAATATTGTTGTTGTCCAAGTATGTCGTTCTAATACTCTAAGTTTGTCACTGCAGCTTACACCCAGGCCAGGCGTGGCCCATTAACACTGTTCTTATGAACCACCACATCCTTTAAGTCCTCGTCTCCGGCTACTACTCTAGAACCCAGAGCCAAGGGACAGTGTGATTATCTTCCTGGGACACTGTATAGATCCAAAGCCATGATATCCACCTTCTGCTCTGCTCTAAACACAGGACAGAGATCTCTGCAAGGAAAAGGATATTATTCAGAAGGAAGAAAAACAAAAATTGTGGCCAAGCCCCAGTCTGAGGAGATATTCATAGAACACTGCAGCCCAGAGGGGTCACGTTCCTGCACTCTGTGCTGTCAGCTGTCTGCTCTCTACGCCGTCTTCAACTAAAATCTTCCCATACCTTTATGTGTGCTGTTTATTATGGTGATGCTTTTCCAAAGCATCCCAGCCAGCTGTCTTGTAAAATGCCCCTTGTATTAGTTTTCTGTTGCTGTGAAACAAATTATCTAAATTTAGCCAGTTAAATGGCACAGATGTCCTATCTCTTGAAGGTGCCCTGGTCAGAGGTGGCCTCGGTTAGCTGGTGCTCTACTCAAGGCTTCAGGCACTGAGATAAAGGCTCATCTGAGACTTGGGATGCTCGTCCAAGCACAGGGGTTGGCAAAAGAATTCAGTTCCTTGCCCTTATAGGTCTGTGGCTCCCAGCTTCTAAAAGCCACCGCTGTCCCCTGCTACTCTGCCCCCTCCACAGCCCTGCAGTTTGCTCCTTCCAGGCTGCTTTGTCCTAGGGACAGGGCTCAGCCCTTGTTTAAGATTTTCCTGCTGACACAGTCATTTCTTCCTGGAGAATCTCCTTTCCAACGGGTAGCAGTCATTTTCAGCCTTTTTTATCTCACGGCACACTTGAACCTACAGTTAAACTTCCAAGGCATACTTGAATTATGTTGATCAAAAAAAAAAGTATAAGAGAAAAGAAGAATATACTCATTGTGCTTTGAACTTCTTTCAACAATAATTTAATTAATGATCTTCAAAAATGTTCGTGGCATACCTAAGATCCTCTCATGGCACACCAGTTGAAAATCACTGGATTAGAGAGTTTATTAGGAAAATCCTTTCACTTTGGTTCTGTGTACAACACTCAAGGGGCAGACTGTCCTCTCTATCATAGGCCTTGCCCACTCTCAGGGCTCTCATGGGGGGCAGCACCCGAGGTTCCTGTCTGTCACATCCTCCATTCTAACCTGCCTGATTGGTTCCGTCTGTTTCCTCATGATTAAATTCAAATTAAATTGAATTTGAATTTGTGGAGAAGTTACTGACAAGGTGTTTCAGATGGGTTTTCTGTTTCCAGTATCTCTGGGTTTCCCCCACCTGCCTCCACACACAGACACACTCTACTCATCCTATCAGAGGCCCCAGGGCCTGTCCACTTCTAAGACCATGATGGGAGAGGGAGGCTGCCCACCCTCCAAAGCTGGATTCACTCTCACCCTGAAAGCAGCTGACATGAATGGGCACCTCCTGAGGGGGTCCCCATAAGAGGAATTACCAAGCAGTGATTGAGAGAGCAGACCCCCGAACACTGTCTGAATTCAAATTCTGACTTCAGTACATACCAATAACTAAACTCTCCATTTGAAAAACATAGATATTAATATCCCTACACCTACATCCAACCTACCCTCTCACCTTTGAGGCCTAGAGCAAGAACACAAATGGCAACTTATGACACATGTCAAAACATGTGGAGTAGGGATCAAGCCAACAAATCATCAAATACAATATGTTTTATCCTCCCCTCTTCACAAATATGCTTCTAAAATGACCTAGAAACACAAAGTTTAAGTCTGGAATTCTTGGAGCTCCTCTGAAATGTGGGGAACGGGGGCTTTGCTGATGCCTCCCTCTCCCACCCTTCCTTTTCCATCCCCGGCTCCATTTCCCATCACAAGACATGTGACAGCAGCTTTGCTGACATCCCAGCCCACATGAAACTCTGTCCACAAGCCTCACAGTTGGCCATCTCCCAGCCTAGAGGCCTAAGACCATGCTATGGACACAGCCTGCCATCAGGATGGGCCCAGGGAGGAAGCCTGCTCAGAACCTGGAAGGGCTTGGGGACATTAGGGAAGAGAACTCTGGGTCCCAGGTGCCCAGTGGTTGTCCCCCTGGGCCCCATGGAGCAGCTCCATGGACACAGTTGGAGCACGGCTAGGAGGCCACACAGAGCAGAAGGTGAGGAGCGTCCTCTGCTATCTGAACCTAAGGGCAAAGCTGACCATCTCACAGCGTTATGGAAAGAAATTCACGAGAAAACATGTGTTGAGTACGAAGACCAGGACCTAGAACATGGCAAGCTCTTAGTAGAGGTGAGCTCTTATTATTTTCCAGTCTTCTACGAATTGAGAGATGGAGAAATAGATGGGCATGGAGCCAGTTTCTGCAGCATCTGCCACTGAATCCCTTCCCTGTGCTCCTGCATTTTCTAGCATCTTCTCAACCTCAAGGCAAATAGAGAAGGAAATCTGCAGGCAAGATGTTGTATTTTCAAATCAATTTCTGCAGGCAGCGATGATGTTGTGCTCTAAACCATGCGAGTCGAATTAAAACCCCTCCGTACGTCCCTGTCTCACGCAGAGCCTGCCTGATCAAACCAGTGATCACAGACAGGGACAAAACACACACCTCACCATGTCTGACATCCTGATTCCTTCTTCATTTGGTCTGTGTTCATTCCTTGTCTCTCTGAATTCCTCACTCTGTTTGTGAGCCATCGTTAATTACAGAATAAATCAAGAATACATGCTATTATGGGGGATCTTGTCTTTGAAACGCTTCTTTCTGTGTTCCCAGTTTGCAGAGAGCTGCGCTGGGAGGGCACAGGCACCCCCGGCTGGCAGACTTTGTCTTCCTTAGGATTTAGGTGTGATCTATATTCAAATGACAGTTTAATGAGCCTTTTCCTATTTCCAGAAACCTTATCACATCATTAAAGCGTAGAAATGAATAATACATCTAGCAGCTGAATTAAGCTGAACTTGAGACCTGATGCATCTTCAAAGGGGGGAAAATGGAGCAAAGACAAAACTGAGGGGTGTTGAGATAAAGAGGAGGGATTAAGTGAGCAGGTCAGGAGGGGCTATTTTATTCTGATGTATCAACATAGGTAAATGTCACCAGCATTTTTTAAAGTCTTCAAGTGCCATTTCTATTTCCCGGAGCATGGACTGGAAGAGTTCTGGAAAAGATCTGCCGCCAGCCTCCTTGGCTAAAGATGAAGAGATTCCTGCCAGGACTCCATGGCAAGCAAGCTACAGGCTGCCTGCATCATGCCCAGCCCAGGTCCACCTGTCTTCTCAGGGCCAGCGGAGCCCAGACTGACCAGAGGCCTGAGCCCAAGAATCACATCCCTGCTCTGCCTCCCTGGAGCTCTGTGTCCTTGGGTTGACTAGTTTAGCCTCTGGTCTTTCATCTATAAAATGAAACTAGTAAGTGTAACCTGCTTTGAAGGGTTGTGGAAAGACCCCATAAGTAAACGTAGATTGAAAGCTCAGCATTAGCACAGTGCATGGGCACTGTAAGAGCACAACACCCTCCAGCTACCACGTTTCATCCCTTGGCTTCTTGTTTCCTCCGTGGGAATGACCTTCTTCCTCCTGCCCGTCATTCAAGGCCATGCTCCAGCCTCAACCCCCCCAACCCTTTCCCCTTCTGAGAACTCCTACGCATCCATCCAAACCCAGTAAGCTCATCTCCACCATCATCTTCTTGACACCCCTTATCAGATGATGGGCTTCCGTCTCCAGAACCCCTTCCTTCCCTGGACATGCTTTCATGATCAAATTAACACTTTACTAAGACCTTGTGTTTCATAGTGGATTCTTCATAAATATTCGTTGAATGTAGCCAGATTCACTTTTCTCTTCTCTGGATATCTAGCAATACAGAGGTGATGGCACACTTTCAAGTGGCATCAGGGACACACAGTGCAGACAGATGCTCACAGGGGTGACACAGAGCTCCTCACTGCCCCAGAAGGAGACTCTTTGGTCAGTGTGGCCAAACCAACAGGTGCTAACCCAGCCACACCACACCCAGAGTGCTCCCATGAGTAGGGTGACCAGACGTCCCACTTTTCAACAATTTATCCCACGTCCCGCGGTATTTTAAAAAAGTCCCGATTTTTGGAAAGAATGCACGAACGGGCAGGAAAACAAGAAGGGAATATACGGTTTTTGGCTGCCACGTGGCTATTTCGCCAGAATATGAGTTTTATATTATTTTTGTAAATTTTATAATGTTAAACTGTAATAATAACAAATAATTGCTGAGAAGTGATTATCGAGAACTGCTTATCAAAATTTGCATTGTTGTCAGGCCCTGCTCTGCCCCGCCCCCGGCCCCACCCCCAGGCATGTTGTCCCGCCTTACCGATGTTAAAATCTGGTTACCCTACCCATGAGAATAGCAGAGTGAAGCCCCTCTTGATTTCACAGCCCTGGACTAAATGTCCTAAGAGGTTGTAACCTTATTGCCGCCCACGTGCCACACTGGGGGTGCCGGGTCTGTGGGCTCCACTCACCACATCTCCCCGTCCCCCTCTGCACCCCTCAGCACTCTCCAGAACCCAGTGCTCAATCTCACTTGGGTGTTGTTCTTCTGCTAACTGGCTCCCACCCATCTTCCTGAGGAATAACTCTAATAACATCATTCGCTTACTTTTAAAAATATCTTTTTTTCCCCCTAACAAAAGGAGCCCACACTTCTAGGCTGAGAGTTAGAAAGCCCTCCACACTCTGACCCCAGCTTTCTTTTGAGTTGCATCCTGCTCCTTCCCTCTGTGAATTGTGCGCCCAAGCCGAGCCTCTCTGCCAGAAGAGCCCCACAGCCAGTCATCTTTTAAATGTCCAAGTCCGATTATGCTGCTGCTATGTTTAAAACCTTCCAGGGTCTTATATAATCACATGGGAACACTGGTTGGCAGTTCCCCGATAGCTGAGCATGCGTATGCACTATGACCTTGCAGTTTCTCTTCATACCCAACACAAATCCATGCACCAACTGACCTCAGAAAATGTACAGAGACGTTCAGAGCAACACTCATTGCAATTGCACCGAACTGGAAACTACCTACATCATAGTCACACAATGCTCTACAGCAACAACAATACGTTTTCTAGAGCTATGAGGAACAATCTGGATGAATCTCACATATATAATTTTGAGAAAAACAAAGTCAAACACTAAATGGCACAAACTGAACAATTCCACTTTATAAAACAGAAGACAGGTGAAACAGGGAGGCATTACCGTGAGGAGGATGTTAATTAGAAGGAGAATGATAATTTTATGCCCCCTAAAAGATATGCCTAAGTCTGTACCCAGGTACTTGTGAATGAGCTTATTTGGAAATAGGGCTCTTAGAGGTATAGTTGAGGATCTAAAGATGAGACTACTCTGAATTTAAGGTGGGTCCTACATCAGTGACTGATGCCCTTACAAGAGAAAAGAAAGGGCGATTTGAGCCAGGCAGGAAGACCTAGGGAAGGTGGGGGTGGAGACTAGTGATGAACTGATGAGCCGAGCAGCGCTGAGGATGGCTCAGAGCCCTCCAGGAGGCCAGGAGGGGGGGCGCAGGATGAATTCTCCCTCAGAGCTCCCAGAGGAACCAATGCTGGTAATGCCTTGATTCCAGACTTCTGGCTCCAGATCTGTAGAAGACTAAGTTTGTTGTTTTAAGCCAACCAGTATTTGGAAATTTTTTTAGAAGCCCTAGGAAGATAATACAGGGACACACGAGGAGCTATTTAGATACAGGTAAAATTATGTCTTTTGTTTTGTGTGCGTGTGTATATCAAGTCTATAAAAACTCACTGAGCTGCACCCTTCCCTGCAAGTACACTTTTTAATACATATGTATTTTATATATTTTTTTACTTCAAAAAGCAAAATATATGTATACATAAATACCCTTTATTATACTTTGAAAGAAGCCTTCTTATCACAGTGTAGCAGTCAGAATAAAGTAAGTCATCATACAATAACAAATGGTCCCAAATAACCCGTGATGACACAGGCCTATGTCCTTCCCATGCTATGTGTCTCTGGGGGATCAGCGGAAGCTTTTCTTCAGATCATCTTCATGAACCAAATCAAATTTTAACTCTACATGAAGACTTTCCAGAATTTACTGGCAGATAAGTGACACACCAGAAAGTCTTCCTCTAATTACATCACTTTTATTTTGGCTACTTGCTTACACATTTATCCTGGTAGTAGGTGTGAATGCCCAGATTGCTGGCAGGTCATCTTGGTAGAGGATAACTCCCTGATTGGAAGCAAAGTTTGTACATTAGACTTGATGTCAAATAGACTTGGGTATTGATTCCACCTCTGGTGACCTGAGGCAACCTAATTAATCCCACTTAGGCTCAGTTTCCTCATCCATAAAATAAAGAAAGTACTATTGCTAATGTATAATCTTATGGTGACAATTAGTGATGATAACACGTATTTAAAATTCTTATAAGAACCCAAAGCACATATAAGGTGATCAGTAAACATTACCTGCATATTTAATACTATTGCATGTCTACCACAGGACAGGCTCTGATCTAAGGTTCCAGGTTTAGTGGTGACCAAGACAAAGCCCTGTCCCTTAGTGATCTAGGAAGTTACCGTCACTGTCATTTGCTATCATCTGTCCAATAGCTAGCACAGTGATCAACACACAGTAGGCTCATGATAAATATTGTTGGACAAATGACACTCATCTTTTGACTTCTAAATATCCACCTAGCTCTTGGCTTACTCGTAAATTTTTGCCTTTACCAGATTTCTTCTTAATACTTTTTCTCCCTTGACTCTTATTCTCATTTTTTCCTGAGTCATTCTTTAAAAAAAAAAATAGCTTTTTGGGTGAGTGTTGAGCCTAATCATGTTAGGATTGCATACATAATAATCCATGTTAACAGATGCCCTATTTATGGGGAAATGTAAAGCAATGATGTGGGGAAATTATTCATCTCATGTTTTTGTTGAAGAAGCAAAACACAGTAAATTAAGTCTGGTCTTCTTGAAATTCTGCATTTTAAAGAAGTGTGATAGGAAGCTGGGTGTACACTTTGTACAACGTGGCATTAATTATTCAGTCATTCTGAATAGGTTTCAATTGCATTACATGGAAAAATGTAAGAGCCCTCCAGTGGCCAAATAATCCCTCTCAAATCCCAAGGGTTATTTGCTGCAGACGGCATCTCCAACTGAATGAAATGCCTGCTTTATCTTTTGTAGGTGAAGACAGAGGCCAAGACCTATTAAAGTGCCATTTTCCCATTTTAAAAAGGAGTCTTGTCTCATCTCAAACACTCAGACAAGTTTGAAACAAAGTGTTTTATCTCGTAAATGAGAAGAATCCCTCTTTCTGATAGCTAAGCAATGCAGTGAAAGAACGATTCTTTGTTGGGCATCTCCTGTGACTGTCACATACTCCACTCTTGGGCGTGGTGGAAGAGAATGGCCTAGGAGCAGACGGAAGGGGGCAGAAGGCACCCAGGTCCTGACCTCAAGGCACTCCAGACAGCTGAGGAGACAAAGCGAACTCCTCTGGTCGTTTGAACGATAGAATGATTATGCACAGTGTTAACATTGGTCTTTCATGTCAGAATGCATCTCTGACTCATTCTTCAGGGCTGGAAAAAGAAGGTGCCTCATATGAATAAACATAATTTTATTTGCCACTTACTGAGGGCAGGCAATTTGCGTGGTATTGGGGACAGGGGAGGAAGCAGTATAGACAGTCTATTGGGGGAGGATAACAATGAAAAAGCAGTTTTGTAAGGAGGGATGATAAATCCTAGACTAGGTACATGCAGGAGCCGTGAGGGCATGCAGAGGAAGCCGTCCAAACTGAGCAGGAGAGAGTCTGGGAAGCTTCCTGGAGGAGGTGACATTTAGGCCAGGGCGACCATTAGCCAAGTGATGATGTTGGGCTTAGAATGTCCTAGAAAGACAGAGAAGATAATAGGAAGGCCAGTGGTGGGCAGAGGTCTATTGGAGACTGAAGAACACTCAGTATGGCTTAAGCAGAGGAGCAAAGAGGCATGGAGAGAGAAGAGGTGGGAGCCACATCACGGGAATGGCAGCTACCACCCCATCATGCTGCTTAACGTATTGCCGTCCATGTGCCACACAAAGGCACCTTCCATCATCTCCTGACCACTCGTAATGCTGCTCAATCAGAATTTATCTTTGGTTCTAATTCCCAAATAAATACTTTCATTTCTGATACTGGCTTATTGTCCAAACTCACCCCCATCCTCAGGTCAGCTCCTTGATTCCAACCTGTTCCTGGATCCCAGTCTTCACTTTCACATCTTTTCGAGAAAACTCAATCCTCTTTTCTCACAACTGTTTCTCCATCACTGTTTTGGAGAGTAGAGCCCCCACCAGCCCCTTGCTGCTCCAGGCTCAGGCCATCCTCAGTTCCTCTCCTAGGCCAGTTGGCACTCCTAGGAGGACTCACTAGGGAGGTCCGCAGGCTGCACCAGGCAATGCCCACCCGGCCAGTAGTGCTGAGGTCTCAGCCACTGGGGAGCTCCCAGCTGGTCTCATTCTCACCTGCGAGGATCACTACAGCAACTGAGAGTGGGGGGAATAGTCCAGCCTCACAATCTGCACAACAGAAAAGCAGGGCAGGTCTGGGTGTGTGATTTGTCAGTGGGATGAACAGCAAATCTGCCCTAAGCCTTGGACTTCTCTTCCATATACATGCCTATCAAATGCCACTGTGCATAAGCCCCTCAAAATGAGCTCAACCATAGGAACAGCAAGAGAGGGCAATGGAGGTCTGACACGGTTCTGTGTGGAACCTTTCCCAGACCCATAGACCTCATCCCAGCGGCTATTAAACCCGTCCATGCTTCACTGCCATCCAGAAAAGACCAGGCCTTCAATAGGGGAAAAGAATGGTTCTCAAAGGGAAGTAAACACGTTCTCTTTTTTCCTTACTGAAAACACTTTGCAGAGGTGATGAGGAAGGTTAGACCTTTGAGCTACATTAGCCTGAAGGGTCAGAACGACAAGGTCACTCATTCAAACTTGAGCAGAAAGTAATTTGAGCCCAACCGTTTTTGCTCAGTGGAGGGCAAACCTAGCAATTTCCGTCAGCCTGCCCTGCCTGCGCCTGCTGCCTGATGACTCGTTCTGGCTGTCACAGGCCACAGTGATGTGAAATTGAGCACTTTTATGCCACAAACAGCACCCCCAGAACTCAAGAGTCCCCATGTGGTGACTGCGTGTTGGCTATCACTTCCTACACTCACAACTCTGATGACTTGGACAATTTATTTAAAACTTCAAGTTAGTTTGAAGGTCCATATAATTAGGTTACATAATTTGTGTTAGTAAGGTCCAAATCCGAGCTGCAGCGGAGTCCTTCACCAGGGAAGTGAGCCACACCACCACACTGTGCCTGATGGGTGGGAACCTGCCGAGCCCCCTCCTCCCTCTTCTTAGATTTAATTGTGCTTTTCTCTCGTGTGGGCCTGTAGTTGTTGATTTACCAGTTTCAGATTAGTACTGAGTACATGAGGTGATTGCTTTTCCATTCTTAAGATACTGTACTTAGGAGAATGTTTTCCAAATCCATCCAGGTAAATTCAAAAGATGCAAAGTCTCCATCTTTTTATGGCTGAATAGTATTCCACAGTGTACATAAACCCAGTTTATGCCTCCATTCATGGGTTGATGGGTTGTCTTCATAATTTTTGACTTTGGGGCTGGTTCTATTCTCAGTAACAAGACTGAGCGGGGTGATGGCTGTATGGATTGCAATCCAAACAACTCCAGCCTAATCTCTACGACTCTAGTCTGCAGACCCTGGAAACTAAATGTGGTGCCAATTGAAAAATCCTCCCACTGATTCCATCTCTTCCCCCTTTGACTTCTTTAAATTGTGGTATGAACACTTAACTTGAGATCTACCCCTTACCCGTGTTTCAGTGCACTGTGAGGGACCTTGGGGTTCTGGATCTTATTCATTGCATGTAACTGAAACTCCATACCCACTAATAAAAGCCCCATCCTCCCCTCCCCAGCCCTGGCAACCACTATCCCACTCTCTGTTCTGACAGTGTTGAAGGAACACTTACAACTCAATAGTGATGAAACAAACAGCCCAATTAAAAGGTGGGCAAAGGAACCGAATAAACGTTTCCCCAAAGAAGACATGCTCACGCCAACAGACAATGAAAAGGTGCTGGGCATCGCCAGTCATCAGGAGAACGAAAATCTTCCCCTCAGTCTCTGAGCCATCTGCAGGCCAAAGGAAGAAGAAATGTGCCAATCTCCAGATCTAATGACGTGCACACCCTGTGTGTGCACACATGTGTGTGTGCATGTGTGCGTGTGCACATATGTGTGTAGGATAAGGGAGAGATACGTGTGGGGGTGGTCAGAGAGAGGGACTGGGGAACTGGGGTGAGAGTGGGCAGGGTGTCCCGGAGACTGTTTTATGGATACTGAGAAAGCAAATCCCCTTTCCCCTTGCCAGTCAGAGTTTGGCTTCCCACTTCCCATTTTGTGACCTCAGCCAAATCAAGTGCCCCGCAGCCTCCACTCCTTCAGCTAAGAGCCGTGATGGTGATGCCCGCAGAGTTGCCATGTGAACTTGTATGGCTTCCAATGACTTGGATGGCAACAGGACTCAGGCAGGACAAAAGTTAACCCACCAGAGTGAAATCTAGGAAAACTCGGGCCAGGGAAAGCCAGGAAGTACACTCCCCACACAAAGCATTTTTAATTCAATTTAAAACAAGCCAGTCCATGGGCACCCGCTAGTCAAATGCGGCCCACAGCCCACCAATTTCTATGCCACAAGAAGATGCCTTGCTATGAAAATGAGGCTCAGTTGTTTTGTGATTATTTTATCAGAGGAAATTCCTGCTCAAATACCCTAGACACCACCACCTAAGACTCCTTGGCCTGTGCCACCCCCTGCCCTGGAACTACCTGCTTGCAGGAGCCGGAGCTGAGGGCCTCCTCACTGAGCCAGAGAGGACTTCTGCATCACAGCTGGGCCATGACAATGGCTGGGGACAGTCTCTCTTTCCAGATGCGCCCACAGCTTCTTGGGCTGTAATGGGCTCCGCCTGCCTCCTCCCCCTTACTGTGCTGCAGGCCCATGCCAGGGACCCAGGGACCACAGGCAAGGATGCCTTCCATTTGGAGAGTCAATCCTCAGTTTCCTGGTGCAGGAGTAGATTCATGACATGGTGAGTTTCAGCTGTCACCAGACTCCCATATGGCTTGGCTGAGCCTCTTCTCTTCTTGGTGCTCATGTGTCAAGGCAGGATGTTAAGGGACACAGGAAATGCAGGCAAAGCACCAAAGTACCAGAATTAGGAGTGGGATGGGTGTCTGTGGAGTTCATGCCCCAATGTCATCAACAACACTCCAGCTAAGGATAAAGGAAAGCTGTTGCTGAAACCCCTGGCCGAGCAAGGTTCTTTTCCCTTGCAAAGATTTTGCAAAAAATAAGGGAGGGGGAGGAAGGGAGAAAATGGCTGTATTTGAAGTAGAACCATGAATCTAGAGAGAATGTTTTCAAAGGTTTCTATGATGCATCAGCAGCTCCTTAAAGTAATAGCAAACAGTTTAGATCCATTATTTAGTTTCCGTGGAAAATAAACAACAGGTTCGAGTAGAATAGTAATAGTGGATTTAGCTGCTAGTCCCCATTCATCTCCTGTGCCCGTGCATTTTTAAGACAGGAAAGCATTTTCCCAATTATAGCTGGGCTAGGAAGGGGAGAGGGAGGTGAGCTGGCTGGTCGGGCGCCTTGGCCATGTCTGCAGGGTCAAGGTTGGGACAGATGCTTTGGTGGCAGGACAGCAATTTAGCATTGTGTTTAAGGCATGCGGGAATACCTGGTCCTCTCTAGGCAAGATCAATCCCTGTGTGAGGCTCAGAGGTCAGGGCGTTTTAAGGGCACTTGAGCTGTGCTGGTGCAGCAGAGACTCCATGTGTCTGAGTTGAGGGATCTCAGCACTAGAGCACCTCCAATCCCCAGGCTCTGTACCCCATTCCCCCAGGGTGCCTCCCTCCCATGGGCAGGGGACTCTTGGGGTCTAGATGTGCCTATGCACAAACACTGCCCAGTGGCCCCATAGCCCAGCACATGGGCCTCTGCCTGCCCTGGGATGTCCTCTGCAGGTACACAGTCCTGCGGCTCCGGGAAGGCACAGTGGGGAGACTGGGCTGAGCTCTGCACAGCTCACTGGCTAGGAGAGGGGCTGGCGCCCCTGACTGCGGTCTCTCACTGTCTGACCACACTTCCTTGCTCAAGAATAGAAATGACTTCACAGGTCCAAAATAGCCGTAGCCGTGAAACAAAACGGCGAGCTTCAGACATAGCAGCCAAATGGAAGAATGGAAAACAGAAGATAAAATGAAAATCAGGCATCCGAGGAAGGGCTTCTCTGGGGCTGTGGCTGATGTGCCAAGGCTCTGTGTCTGGAGCCCCCAGATGGGTTTAATTCCAATGAGGCAGCAGGGAACTGGATCTAGTTTTCTAATATCTTGCTTTGGTCATTTTGTAAAAACATTTGAATATGTCAGTTTTAATACTAGATAAAGTTACTGGAGATTTCTCTAAAATCAGGGCCACAGGGCATCAGGAATGCTGAAATACATGCCCTTCTCTGTGCCCAAAGGATCCACCACCCTCTGTCCAGAGGCTTTAACCCTGAGAGGGAGCCAGTGGCTCCAACTGTTCTCATCTCACCTTTCAGGCTAAGTTTCTACCTAGTAATTACTGCCTGTGATTCTGAGCAGGAGAAGGCAGCTGTCAGCAAGCTCTCATCAGAGGGCTGGCAAGGCAGGGCCACCCCACAGCTTCAGAGGAGAGTCCCCCATTCTCACCAAGTTTCTTCGCCTGTGGCTGACATAAAGCAGCATCTCCGCTCCACAGGGCTGTCTGCTAAGCCCATCCCAGGCTTTCCCACCCCTATGACATGTAGGGAAGAATTTTCAAGACTAGCCACCCCCTAAAAGAGCAAAGACATAGGCTTGTTCTTCATTTTAGGGGTAGTACCTCCTCTCTTGGGTTTTTCTTCCCAGACTAACCAGCCTGAATTCTTGCTTTAAAAATAATTATTTTATTTTACTTTTTGAGACAGAGTCTTGTTGTCACCCAGGCTGGAGTACAGTAGCATGATCACAGCTCACTGCATACTCAAACTTCTGGGCTCAAGCAATCCTTCCACCTTAGCCCCTCAAGTAACTGAGACTACAGGTGGGCACCACCATGCCTCACTCATTTTTCTTGTGTTTTGTAGAGGTGGGGTCTTGCTATGTTGCCCAGGCTGCTCTCAAACTCCTGACCTCAAGTCATCCTCCTGTCTCTGCTTCCCAAAGTGCTGGGATTATGGGTGAGGAACTGTACCCAGTCAAATCCTTGTTTTTTAACTGATGAGCTGAATGACTAGGACATATACTTAATCATTTCATGGCTCAATTTCCTCACCTATAAAATGTGGATCAATAATACTACCTCATAAGGCCTTGCAAGAATTAAACTAAATGACACATAGAAAATAAATAGGTCACACAGTAAAGTTTGACTTAACGTAGTATCTTGTGTCTTATCAAAGCTCAGCAGATGGCAGATGATACCATTATTATGACTTTCTGTCAGTTTTGTTATGACATTTGAAGGTACCTGATATTGCATCTGAAACAATACTTGGCACATATGTCCGCTGCTGCCTCCCTTCCCCAGGCCCTTCCTCCAGGCCTCACGCCCACCTGGGCGAGGGCCCTGGATGCTCCACATCACTCCAGCTAAGCCCTCTGTGGCTTCTCCAGTGCTGTGCTCCCAGAATAGGAATTTAACCACTATGCCACTCTCTGAGTGTTAAGGAAAGAGCACTTTTTTCTTTCCTCAGCCTCTGTCTGTGCTTATCTCTCACTATCTGAACCTTGAAGGAGAGGGGTCAGTGGTCAGAACCAAACATTTACAAGACTCCATTTTACCAGCCAGAAACAGCAGTGTCTGTGTCTTTATACAACCCCTTCCCAAGAGAATGTTGTTGTTCCCACATACCATGTTTTTTAAGAGCTTAGTCATGTTTAGCAAATTGTCCTAGGCTGATGGAATAGTTCCATTGTGGAGATAGGGCTGGGCCCTGGGAAAGTGACAGGCCCAGAAGAGAGGACAGGTAAGGACTGTGAGCACCATGCTGGGACGTCCAGTAGTCCCGTCCCCCTCCCGTCCATCAGCTCCAGTATATGCACATGTGGAGATGGCCCTGCCAACACTTCCCCTCCCACCTCCACATGCTATGCCCTGGGCCCTGGAAGCTTCTTGCTGGTATCCATGCCTTTGTCCACTTGTGGATGTGTCTGGAGGAGGCTGTACTCTCCAGTGAGTCACTGGCAGAGGTGACGTGCCATTCTCTTCACCTGCAGAGGGGATGGCCAGGTGAACACAAGTTACTTTGACTTGCTTGTGGCCACCTTCCCCACTCTCCATTTTTACAAACCCCTTTTGATAAGAAACTTGTCCAGTTTTCCTTTGAGTTGGTCATTATCTTTCTTGGTGCCAATAATATCTTCCTACTCCATAGCTCTGACTATAAATCCTCTCCTTTTTCTGATTATGGTTTAATAGGGATTACATACAACTAGGTTACATTGTTTGTGTTTCTAAGATAAAGTCAAAAGTCCGTGTTGTAGTTGAGACCTTCACCCGGGACGTGTGCCATACACCCACAATTCTCTCCTTTTTTTCACTTTCTCCTACTGGACTCAGAATCATGAGGGCCAGAGTTTATGGCTGATTCTTGTTCATAATCATGGCCTGCAGCAACAGGGCTAGCATATATAACAGCAGACATTTAATATACGTTTGTTGAAGAAATTGAGTCTCTTGAATAAAACCTATGAATCCTCAGCATTTACCAGTCCCCTCTGAGTCCCTTGAACACAGACAATGAAGGATGAATTGTTAGAGTAACAGCAATTAAGAATCTAGAAAGAAACTCAAGTAAAGCTAAGGCCTTGTTTCAAGAGTTGTCAGTTTTGCGCAGCCTTCCGAGTGAGCAGGAGGCATTTCCATTCTGTACAGCTACCTGAAAACCCTGACCATCCCCTCTGTGGGTGAAGAGAATGGCACGTCACATCTGCCAGCGACTCACTGGAGAGAGCAGCCTCCTCCAGACACATCCACATGGGCTGAGTCCACCCGAGACAGCAGTCGGGTGTGTGTGGGGTGAGGGGGGAACCCTCCCATCTGATGCTGTGATAGGATGTCCTCGCAGGCACTGCAGGGAGGAGCTTTAGACAGTAGTCCTGGCTGGATCTGTGTGAGCTGCCAAGAACTGTGTGAGTTCCGTGAGGGTGCGCTGGCACAGACGTGCCCGATTCCTATCTTTTTTCTTCTCCTCTTGGTATGTCCTCTATGGCAGCTCCAGGATGCTCACAATTGCCCAATAGCATTGCCCAAAGCCAATCCATGGAAAGGAGATTTTTCAAAGGCTAGAGATTTAGCCAAGTAAACAACACACAGACATGTGGCTGTGACAGCACCAGGACAGACCGTAAAAAGAAGAGAGTGGTCAGGGCAGCAATCCAGGAGAGGGACCCCGTGGGCATTCTGGGGTTTGGTTCACCCTCTCCTAAGAGCATGGACTCAGCACATACCCCATCTTTGAAATTGGGAAAGTAGCCTTCAATAATCACAGTGTAGGAAGGAACCTCCATGATCTGCTAGCAGAAATCCCAAATTTTAAGGAGAGGAGACAAGAGCTCAAAGAGGCAAACTGATGTGCACAGGCTGACACAGCTCTTCATAACAGAGTTAGGATGAGAACCCAAGTCTCCCCTCCACTTCTTGATCACCATGTTTCCTCTGAACAGTGTTTCAGATTCTTAGAAGCCAACTCTTCCCACCAAATAAACTTGTAGTCTTGCTCTGTGCTGTGGGGATTGGGAGAAGGTTAGGTTAAATGCCAGCTCTAGATGGCCAAAGGCTGCTGAGAGCATTTGCTGGGCGTGTGCCTGCCATTTGGGTTTGTGGCTGAATGCTGCATTGAGCATTCTAGCCAGGTAGGCACAGGGAAATATAACAATCAGGTATTTCTGTCCTGGTTCACGCTCTCTAACCCCAAACTTGATGAGGTCCCCAGGGATTTTCCTTCACTGTCATTCCTGAAGCCTCCACAATTTGACTCCCCATCCACTGCTGCCCTGGTCCCCACACCTATGTGCCCACCCACACTTAACAAATAGAAATAATTTTATTAAGCAGCCATGCTACAGACTGCTTCTAAAGAACTGGGCTCAGGACAAAGTGCCGGGGATGAGCTCAGATCAGGAGCTGCCTTCCCTAACACGCGGCTTCTGGATTTGCCCACACCTGGGCTGGATGTTTCAATTAGTGCTGTCAGCTGGTCTGGTCACAGCTCCCTATCCACTGCTCCACTTCTTAAGTGAGTGAGCGAAGACTTTTTTTCAGAGATTGAGTGCTCTGATTTCTAGAAAAAGAAAACTACAGCTGAGGGCAAACGTCTTATTTGTTCATTCATTTTCAACAATGATTTATTGAGGCTCTATTAAGTGTCCAGCATTGGTCCACAGCATGGGAATTCTAAGAGAAATGAAGCATGGCCCTTGTTCATAAGAGAGCACAGATAAGGGACACCAGGATGGATGTGTTATAAACAAGCCATTAGGAGAATTTGTGGATCCCCAAATATTCCCTTTCCCAGGGAGTTAGCCTCAACCCCCTGTATCCTTATTCCTATGGCTACAGTTGCACTTGTACCCTTTGGAGACCAAATCCAAACCTCCAGCTCCTACCTTCCCCCTGGGTCTGGCCACAGATCTTCACCTGAGCTCTTCCCTGGGTAAGTCCAGATGTGAATTCATGACCCCTCCATCAGACCTCTTCTAGCTTAGTGCAGATTTTTTTTTTTTTGAAAACTACATTTTCTTCTTAATCTACCCAATCTTTCAAGATGGAACCTGTAAGTTACCCCTGTGTCCTCTCTTCACCATCAGCTCTCATCTCTCTCCAACTTGTCTCTTCCAATTCAGCTCTTCTGACTCCATCAACTTGCCTGCTGCCCCCATAGCCAATAGCCTTCTGTATGGGGGTCCTGCCACCTGCAACTTCTCCCCTAGACTATTATTTCCAGTGTCAGAGAAAATCTTTCCATCCTGATTCTCCTACCCACGGAATCTTTTCATTGGATCTGCTTCCCTGGTTAAAGTTTTCTCTTGCCTTCAGATTAAAATCCAAAGTTTGAAGACATGGGTGAGTCTTTACAGTCTGCCCCTCACATTGTTTTCCAGCCTTACCATCTACATTTTCATCTGTGAACCCTATGTGGGAGCACACTGTGCCCTTCCATGAGTCAGCATCTTGACAAAACCTGCTCTCTCTGCCTGGAATCCTCCCTGCCCCAGATGGAGCTGGTGTCCTCCTCTGTGCCCACCGCAGTTTGTACTGTTACATATTGTAGGGCGCTCCCTCCTCAGTCAAACTAGGCATCTTAGAAATGGGATCTTTGTCTTATTTACAGCTGTGTACTCAAAGCCTAAGTGAAGTAACTTATACTTAGCAGATACACAAACACCCCAGCAATATCAAATTCAATTCCCTTTCTGGGTTGATTTATAGGTCCGGGAGACCCCATTCAAATGCCATCTCCTCTGTGGAGGCTTCCTTGACTTCCCCAGGCATCATCGCAGTTTATCCAGGTCTTTACTAATCTACTCCTTACACTGAATTATTATTACTTCTTTTATTCATCTACTCTTTGTGTTCCTAAGAGTAGAGAACACCACCTAACACTGTGCCCAGTTCAAAGCTGGGGCTCAGAAAATTACCTATATACGAAAGAATCATCAAATTACAGAAAGGGAAACCAAGATTTGGAGAAGTTGAGCATCCATGAAAAGCCAAATACTAACTATCTAGGACCAACAACTCTTGGCTGTGGGTTCACAAAAACTAGAGGCCCCAACCTCCTATGTTACCACCTCCATGAGCCTCTCCATGCGGTGCCCCTCCTCTGCTGGTGGCAGCCCCTGCAGGGGGGCCTCACATCATAGCACAATACGGCAGCTGCCACCGAGGGGATGGGGGGGGGGGATGGCCTCTCAGTATGCAGCAAATGGGCTTTCCAGTGTCCTCTTGGGAACAACTGAGCCTCCTCAGGCACACACTGAGCCAGACTGTGCTTGTTGTAATCTTGAGCTCAACTTGCATGTGACTGCAGCTCTGCAGTTTACCGGCTTTGTGACCTTGAGCAAGTCACACTGAGCTTGTGTTCACTCAGCCACGGGAATAAAGAAAACTACCCCCCTGACTCTCACGCAGAAAACAGAAGACGGCAGCCGTGGTAATACACACATTTTGCATTATCTTGCTGTTGAAGCTCTGTGAATATATTGGCATAGCAGGAGCCCAATAAATGCTTACCATAAGTGGCACCAAGCTATTCTTGGTCTGTACAACAATCTGTTCTCTTTTCAGTGATTTCTCTGAGCCCTGGATCCTCCTTGACTCTCTTTACTGGCCCCTTAGACCTTGATAATGCAAAGGAAGAAGAATTTTAATTCAAATGAAGAGTGCACTTAGAGCCACCTCCAGGCCCCTGTGGCCCCACCGTGGGTGTGTCATGTTTTGCACAGCTTTGATGATCCACATCATGGCCTGGAGGTCCTCAGCCAAAAAGACATTCAGAACAATTCTATGAGTAAGGAGAGGTGAAAGGAACCCATGTAAAAGGCATTCCTGAGGGTTCAGGCCTTGTTCCAACTGGGCTGCATGGATGCCTCAGCCTTTAAGCTTCTCTGCAGGAAAGGCAGGTACACCCTGGCAGAAATTAAGCCAAATGGTCCAAACATCTGAGAACATGTTAGGTCTGTTTCAAGGAGTCCTCACAGGCTTAGTCACCCCAACTTCTATATGCCTAATATTACAAACCAACTCATGAGCCAAGTGCCATTGAAAGATACAAAGTCATTGCAACCACTTTCAAATTTGAGAGCTCATTAAGTGTCATCTCTTGCCTGAAAAAAAAAAAAAACAAAAAAACCCCCAGTACTTTGCAAATACACCCCACTTATTTTATTTCCAAGTGTATGATATATTATTATAAATAAAATGTGTCTATATGAAATCGTTACTGAGTTCACAATAGCTATGATACCTCTATGCATTTGCCTACATGTGTGTTAAAGGGATTAGTAACAACATAAAATTTTATCATGGGAAATTGACAAGGGGGGTGTGCTGCAAAATATTTGCCATAGACAGCAATGTCAATACTAAAGAAGTTGGGGAGTCACTCTCATGAATGAGAACCCAGAATACTGGCTTCTAACTGAGACCCATGAGCACCCAGAAGGCAGCCACCAGAGCAGCTCAGAAGCAGCGTGTGTTACAGGGTGACCTTGGGGAAAATGCTCCTGCTCCTAAGGATGAAGCTATTCGGGTCTCTCTGCCAGCCTAATCCCCAGCACAGCCCTGGCACGAGATGCAAGGAGAGCTCATCTTTCCTCCATGCAGCTGGGGGCCTTGGGGCCGGGTGCGGGGGTGGAGTGGAGCAGCAGCTGCCAGATGAGGGCCAACAGGAGGCTGAGCAGGAAGGGGCAAAGGCAGCACCACCCAGGAAGATATGAGCATCCCTCTCCTCTCCTGTCCTCCCAGATCCTTCTCTATCAACTCCAGATGACAAGGCTCCAGCAGAAAGTAAGCCTGGCAAGCATACGGCCATGAAAACACAGCGGTAAAGAGAAGGTGACTAACCTCATCCAGCCATCACAAATTAAATGCTGTCTGTGCGGGAGAGTTCATACTAGCTTGCTCTGGGAACAGGGAGACAGGGTTTTTCGTGCTCTGGCCAGATAAGAGGCCGCAAGCCAGCCCGTCGGCCCAGGGCAGGAAGACACGCACGGATTGCGCGCTCAGCAGGCTTTATGTTAGATCGGCAACTAATTGCCATCGGTACACACCAGTCACTTGGGCAGGTCACTGCTGCCACTTTAGTGACACAGAAGTGGAGCCTAGTAAACTGAGTGAGGCTTCTTTCTTCCCCAATGAGTGGCAATTTCAGAATAACAAGTTACTGCAAGAGCCGCAGAGCTGTGCTATCCCTGGGTGTGCATGCCAGACAGAGCCACTACAAAAAATACCTGCTTCCCTTCCACAGGAGGGGCCGGATGCTTAATTAAGTGTGGTTTGAGAAGTGCTCTGAAGTTGCCTGATGAAAACTGAGCTCTGAGTGCAAACTACTATTGCTAATTAATTATTGTCAACAGAATTATTTACTCTGTTTTCAGGTCTGGGAGCTCTTGTTTACTGGTAAAGAAAAAAGTCTTTCTTCCTCTACTTCCTATCCGCTCCTACCCACCTGGCCTATCATCCCTCTCAGTCTTTCTCCCCTCCCTGGCTTCCTTGTTGCCTTCTCATGGCCCTCACAGGAGAGCAAAGCATTCGGCCTCCTCATCCACGCTGGACATAAACAGGCTTTCATAGGGAGATGAAGAGAAATCCTTATTAATGTAAATGTAAGCTGGAAAATAAGAGGGGATCTGAAACAAAAGATGTGTAGTGTCAGCTAGAAATGGGAAACACAAAGGCCCTCTGGGGAAAATATACAATTAATCCTAGGCAGAGTGCAGAGCTGAAATATGGAAGTCTTTCTGCTAAGGTAGTTTCTGCCAGTTCATGGTCATGACCTCTGAAGAGCAAGGATGCCAGCGGTCAGAAGGTATTTGAAATGCTTGGAGTCAGGAGCCTGTTGACAAGGACAGAAGTCCTTCTTCTCACCACCTGACCGTCCCCAAAGCCAGATGATTTTTGTTTTCAATTAGTTAGGATAACAATCGCACAGAATGCCTAGAATAATGTGCAACTCTGAGATTAAAAAGAGGGGGACCAGAGGCCTTGGGGGACAGAGCCCCCAGGTGGAACAATGTGTGTCTCCCTCCTTGGCTAGCACCTGGCGCTCACCACATGGTGTCTGAGTAAAGGACATTGTGCATTCAAGACAAGAGGGTCCCCAGGGAGCCACAGCTTTTATGAATAAATTGTACTGGCCAAAATTGGCCAGTTGTTTGTGGACATTGATTTATTTTCTCTGATTCCTTCTGATTGTTATATTTTGGATGGTGCTTACTGATGTGAAAAAGCCATCTAGTACTGCTGATAAATCTAGAGATAACGGCAGAGGTCAAAAAAGTGGGAAGCAAAGAAAAGTAGGCATGCTTGCCTCGCAGCGGTGAAACTTTCCCATGTGAAGAGCAATCCCGCACATCTCCTTCAATGCCAGGCTGCCTTATACTGTAATTGTGAAATTAGTCGGGTCATTTGCTTCTGTTTATTTTTCCTTCTTTAGTTAAGGAAAGAACAGAAAGCAGAGTGGAAGGACTTTGTTTGATCTGAGTGTTCCTTCCTGGCTCCTTTTCCGTCTTCTCTTACCTTGACTCTGAACACACGCAGGTGTGTACACACATGTGCATGCATGTGGGTGATTTTGTTTATATACAGAGAAAGAGGGAGGTATGCAGAGAGGGAGGCAGGGAAGGGCAGAGAACCTGGGAGAGGGAGCCTTCAGCATAGCATGGCTGGCACTGCTGGAGAATGGGCCATTTTTCTCATACTGCTCCAATGTGCACACCTAACATTTTCAAGGTCATGTGGATGCAAGCATTCAGAGCCTTCAAGGTGAGCCAGAGCCTCTCTAATTCACATGTTACCAGTGCTCCTCTCCACTGGAGTCCTAATGCCAAGCTCGCATCTGGCAGGATTTCTATAAAAAGAGCACTGAACTCAGTTTAACTTCCAGGTGGGATCGTCAGGCTACCAAGGAGGAAATCTGGGGAGAAGCAAGGACTGGATGGGTGGCAAGATGCAGCCGATCCACCTTTGGATCAGAGCTCTTAACACATTACACCTAAAATAGGTCAACTGGGATTTGGGATAAAGTGGGATAAGCTTGAGTTAATTATCCCAAGGAGCAGAATGCCTGCCTTTAGTAACAAATCCTGAGTTGTATTTAATCACACAAGCTGGGCAGATCTTCCAACATCCAAATCCATTTGAAAATTGACTGGAGGGGCACTCCATCCAAAGAGATAGCTTGTTCAGTGAAAGGGTCACACACACAACAGTTGCACAGAGCTGGGAACTCACTGGGGATCGGAGCTGTCTCCCGGTGTCATGTCTGGTAGCATCGCAGCAGACAGAATTAAGACACAAATACTGGCCAGATCGTTGTTCCACATCCTCCCTGTCAGGCTGAGTCTCCTGCCCAGAACAAACCTCAAATTCAATACAACAGAGACACAGGAGAGATAAGAAACACCTGCAGTCGATCAGTGAGGCGACACTACTGATGGAAATGCTGGAGATGGGGAAGGGGAGGTACTGCCCGATGAAACATCAAGGCACATTGATATTTAGAGTGATGTTACCTTTTCAATAGCCGTGCATGAATGAGGGCACAGGGTGGCCCACTCATTTTAAAGAATATGAGCCCTCCTTGGGCAAATTGCTGCTAAGACAGCTACCATTTGCCATAGATCTAATAACAAGTTTATATGTTTCAAAATAATCTGAAAACTTCCATAGAAAACAGTTTGAATTAACCACTACTGATAGGTTTTTAATAAAGGTTTTTCCCTTTCTCTTAATGGGTACAGAGGCCTCCAGAGCAGAACTTCCCATGGATTCTTTCCTGGACCATCTCAGTGATGACATAACTCATCCTCCACTCAGACAGGGAGTGTCTAAAGTAAGTCTCATGTGGAAACTCCACCACCAGCTCTCATA
The DNA here is from genome assembly GCF_000181295.1 of Otolemur garnettii. Taxonomy (NCBI): domain Eukaryota; kingdom Metazoa; phylum Chordata; class Mammalia; order Primates; family Galagidae; genus Otolemur; species Otolemur garnettii. The sequence continues at coordinate 1,271,227 of NW_003852492.1, read as the reverse complement.
TTGGTTGGTTGAATTTATGTTTTAAATACGGGTATTTTCCTTTGTCCACCCCCTTGCTACACATCCCAAATTTCATGTTTGCAGAGGTCAAGGTTCAAATCCATTTAGGTTTTTGTGGTTCAAAATCTCAAAAAGTACTGCTGTTGCTGTGAAGAATGCTAGGCATATGGCCGATAATTAGTGGTGGTAATGAAATAAATTGCTCTGACAAACATTTATTGAGCACCCAGTATGCAAAAGGCCTTTCAATGCTTACAAAAGTTTTAGAGTTCTTATCCTCAAAGAGCTTGCAAGCCAATGAAATATAGGAAAGTAAGCAGAAGATGTGAGTATGATAGGAAATAAAATTAAACAATGCTTTATTAGTGGTCCAAATAACATGCTCTCAGTATATGAAAGTGAGAAGAGAACTGACTAGGAAGATGGATGGAGGGCTTCGCAGAGAAGGTGGTATATTGAATGAACTTTTAAAAAATATTAGGGCTATGGTAGAATCTATCAGTAAAGGGATTTCAGGCTTCCAAATCTAGAAAAATAATAGTACAGAGTAGTCAAAGTGATGATAAGGCCTGGCAATGGCTCTAGACTAATGTCTACTTCAACATAAGGCACCCAGACAGATGTGGTGAGAATCAACTACAAGTTTTCTCTGCAGAATCATTTCACTGGTCTTCTTCTACAATTAAGGACTTCTTTGCTGTTTCTCCAGTGTTGGTCTACATGAAGTACTGGTCTGAAAACTTCTTACAGAGCTGGTCTTATGTTCGCAAATTTCCTCAACATTTGCTTTCAGTAAAAGATTTGATTTCTCCATCAAATATGAAACTTAGTTTAGCAGGGTACAGAATCCTAGGCTGAAAGTTGTTTTATTTAAGAAGATTGAAGACAGGTAACAACTCTCTTCTGGCTTGGAAGGTTTCCACTGAAAAGTCCACTGTCAACCTAAGGTTTTTACCCTTATAGGTAAGTTGTTGCTGCTGACAGAACTTTATCTCTCACTTTGACATTGACCAAGCTAATTGCTGTGCATCCAGGAGATGTTTTGCTGAACTGTGTCACCCTGGAGTTCTGTAGCTCTCTAGTATCCATGTGTTTGGGTTTCTGGCAATGCTTGGGAAATTCTCCACTATGGTGTTCTCAAGTAGAGCTTCCATGCATTTGGTATTCTATTCTTCTCCTTCAAGGATACCTTGGAGTATATATTTGTATGCTTGTGTAGTCCCACATCTCTCCAAGAGATTGCTCTGCTTTTACTCTCTCTTTTCTGCCTCTTTAAAGGACTGGATTAGCTCCAAGTCTTGTCTTCAGGTTCTGAGATTCTTTCTTATTCATGTTCTAATCTATTGCTGTAACTCTCTACTGTGTTTTGAAACTCCTGGAATGCCCCTTTCAATTCTTTAAGCTTAATTATATCCTCCTTAAGCTTAATTATATATGTCCAACTAATTTGGACATAATTAGTTATGTCCAAATTCTTGGCAACTTTGTCTTTAGTTTCATTGATCTCTTCAGACAATTTTTGGACTTCTTTTTCTACCTTCTCTTCAATTCCATTCATCATATCACCCTGATCCCAAAATCAGGAAAGGACCCAACACATACACAAAAACCTATAGACCAATGGCATTAATTAATATCAATGCAAAAATACTCAATAAAATCCAAGCAAATAGAATATAGCTAAACATCAAAATAGTTATACATCACAATCAAATGGGCTTCATCCTATGGATGCAAGAGTGGTTCAAGATATGAAAATCCATAAATGTAATTTAGCATATAAATAGAAGCATATGAAACTCTCAACAGATGCAGAAAAAGCATTTGACAAAATTCAACATCCTATTCTGAGAAGAAAACTTTATAGGCGTAGATGGGAGATTTCTTAAACTGATAGAAGCCATCTATGACAAACCCATAGAAAATATAATAATGAATGGAGTAAAACTGAAAGGATTTGAACTTAAAACTGGAACCAGAAAAGGATGTCCACTATTGCCATCACTGTTCAACATAGTGCTGGAAGTCCTAGCCAATGCAATCAAGCAAGAAAAGGAGATCAAGGTTGTCCAAATGGGGAAAGAAAAGGCGAAACTATTGCTTTTTGCTGATGATATATATATTCTTATACTTAGAAAGGACCCGACCACAAAACTCCTGGAAGTGATCATATCTTGGCATATGAAATCCATGTTCACAAATTGGTAGCTTTCATCTACACCAATAACAGTCAGGCTGAGAACCAAATCAAAGACACAATGCCCTTCTCAGTTCAATGCACATTGATTGAGTAGATGTTACTCATTTTGTATCGTGTCACACTGACAGATATTAACAAATGGAAGAACATATCATGCTCATGGATGGGAATAATCAATATTGTTAAAATGTCTATATTACCCAAGCAATCTACAGATTTAATCAAACACCAAGTTCTCATTCAAGCACCATTGTCACACTCTGAAGTACTTGAAAAAAATAATTCTTCAATTATTTCAATTTTCAATTACTTGAAAAAACAGTTCTTCGATTCATATGGAATGAGACAAAGCCCTGAATAGCCAACACAATCCTACGAAATAAAAACAAATCAGGAGGCATCATGTTATATGACTTCAAATTATAGTACATGTTTACAGTGATCAAAACAGCATGGTTTGGGCATAAAAATAGAGACATAGGAACAGAATGAAGAACCTAGAGATGAAAATAGCCTCATGTCACCATCTAAATCTTTCACAAAACAAAAAGAAGCATACACAGGGGAAAAGAATCCCTACTTAATAAATGGTGCTGGAAGAACTGGTTAGCCACATGTAAGAGGCTGAAAATGGACCTGTACCTCTCACCACTCACAAAAATCAATTCACGCTGGACAAAAGATTTAAATCTAATACAAGAAATGATGTAAAGTGTGGGAAAACCTCTTAATGATATTGGCTTTGGGTAAGAATTCATGAAAAAGAACCCATTTGAACTGTAGCAAAAACAAAAATAAATAAATGGGACCTGATCAAATTAAAAATCTCACCTAAGAGATTAAAAAGCAATTAAAAAGCACACCTAAGGACACAATCAACCAAGCAAATAGACAACCTTCAAAATGGAAGAAGATATTTTCATGTTACAAACTGGACAGAGTGCTAGTGACCAGAATATACAAAGAACTCAAGCAAATCAACAAGAAAAGAGCAAACAATCCCATCTGTCATTGGACAAGTGACATGAATAGAACCTTTTCTCAAGAAGACAGACAAATGACACCCCACCCCACCCAAAAAAAACCATGAAAAATGCTCATAGCCCCAAATCATCAAAGAAAAGCAAATCAAAACCACCCTGGGATATCACCTAAACCCAGTAAGATTAGCCCATATCATAAGGTCCCAAAGCTGCAGATGCTGGGGAGGGTGCACAGAGAGGGATACACTTAGGTACCATTGGTAGGATTGGAAACTAGTACAGTTTTTTTTGGAAAAAAGTATGGAGAATCCCCCAAAAGCTAACGTAATCCCATATTAGGTATCTACCCACAAAAAAAAATCATTTTACCATAAGGACATTTGCATTCAAATGTTTTTAGCAGCTCAATTCATAATTACAAAGATGTGGAAATAACCCAAGTGCCCATCAACCCATGAGTGGGTCAGTAAACTGTGTATGAAGACCATAGAATACTATTTAGCTAAAAAAAGACAAAAGGTGTAATCCTTTGTACTTACCTGGAAGAATTTGGAGAACAAGTTCTAAAGTATCTCAAAAATGGAAAAGCAAGCATCCCATGTACTCAATACTAACATGGAAACGAGTAGATCAACAACCACAGGCCCACATGAGAGAAAAACACAATTAAATCCAAGAATGGGGGAGAAGGAAGGGCGTCTGCAAGTTCCCACCTACAGGGCACAATGTAGGGGAAGTGGCTCACTTCCCAGGTGAAGGACTCAACAGCAGCTCAGACTTTGGACTTTTCATTACAAACACAAGTAATGTAACCTAACCATATGTACCTTCATACTAACCCTAAATAAAAATAATAAAGAAGCAATAGGAAAGAAAAAGAAGAATTCTCAACACCCAGGAATCAGAGAAATCACACGGTTACTCCAGGGTGGAGTCCATCAATTGGCGGTGGGGTCCAGATTCTCAAATATCATGCCTGAGAGGACCCTGGACTTCCCAGACCTCGTGCCTATTAAATCCCTGTCCCCCACCTCACGGGGCCTTTGAGAGGTCTTACACAGTCCCAGATACAGAGCTTTCTGCCAGACATTCAAAACTAGCATTTCACCTCAGAGATGTGAGAGCAGATATGAGAAATTTTAGCCCAAAGAGTGATTTTCCCCCAAGGCTGTGATGAGCACCTGAAGACGGGGTTTATAATGGAGGTGCCATCACAGCTGCAACTACATTGCTGTGGAATTGTGATGCTGTCCTTAAGCACAAGCTAAAATAAGCAGCAGCGTTGAAACCAGGCTTGGAAGAGCAGCCAGGACCTGTAGTCGTCTTTTTCGAGATCATCACCTCTCCTGGTCTCTTCCATTTCCAGCTAAAAAGACACAGAAGTTTCATTGGGGGGGAACTTAGTGCAAGAACAGGAAGTTTTGTAACCGGAGAAAAATCAATTATGAAGGAAGTTGGTCTCTGACTGGAGGCAACTGTCACACGGCAGCTGCAATAACCTGAGGGCTCTCGGAGAGTTCACCAGAGTTCAATTCCCTGCTGGCCAGCCCTGAGCCTGCGAGCAAGGCCCAGGTATTGTCCCAGAGCCAGTCATCTTAACATTCCACTGGAGTTTAGAATCAAGGCCACGGGATCTGCCGTCTCCCATCACATAGTGCAGCATAAAACACAACTCTTTGTGAAGGATCGGTAGCCAATGTTAATACAAAAGGAGGCTTCTCCAAAAGTACATAAACCACTTACTTCACGGATCTGCTTCCATATATCAAGATGACATGGAGCTTCACAGTATTAATAAAAATGTTCCAAGTCACAGGAGGGAAAATTTGAGATTGAGATTCACACAGGACATCAGGTAGAAAAAAACAAGCAGAAAATTAAATTTATCCTTTCATAATCGGGATACTATATTGTGTGTGTGTGTGTGTGTGTGTGAGAGAGAGAGAGAGAGAGAGTGTGCCTGCACCCATATGTGTGTGTATAAACGTACATACACATACATGGCATGTACATCGGTGCAAGGCTATAAACAAGTCCCCAGGCTGCGTGTGCCTATGCAGAAACCGTTTAGTACCACAGGATGCTCTGCCAAAGCTGTCAATCTTCCTTTCCCTCAAGCTAACTGGGTACAACTTAGCTAATCGTTGTGTGACTTCCTTCCCATTAGCAGAGCTCCAGTCCTCTTCCCGCTAATTTAAAGACTAACAACCCCTCCTCCACCCACAGCTCTGATGCACACTTCAGGAGTTCAATGCCCACAAGGTCTGGGAGGTTTGCATCCCTGGCAGCAATGCCAGGGAATGTCTATACCTTGTCAGCTGAAGATAATTTGCAAAAAGAAAACATGGACTTTTCCAGACTTTTTCACCGTAGTCTTTCCCATCTTGATTTTAATTATTTTCCTGACATTGTGATTATTCACAGGAATACACATGGTGAATGCCAGTGTGAAGCCAGTATGTGTGCTGCATGCGCTGGATTGTGACGGGGGTAGCAGGACAGGCTGGGCGCTGAGGAGGCCCAGAACTTCCCGGCTTTGCGCTGCCACGCGCAGGCTCTCACACAAGAGAAACACATCTGGCCTGCCGCCCTCCCTTGTGGGGTCTTTTCCCTTCCCTATGGGGAAGCTGGGGCAGTGACACACCTCAGGACCCCTCCAGCCTGCCTGGGTCCTGGTGATGTTTTGGCAGTGCCTGTGATAGTGCAGCCTCTAGACTTTCCTCTCCAAATGGATGAAGTTTTTTCATTTCATCTCTCACCCCTGTATCTACCCTTCAAAGGGTCTCAAACTTGGGAGAACAGAAGGGTAGTTATTGGCCCTCTGCATTTAAGTGACAACAAAAATGCTTTTCCTCTCAAAATCTAATAGCATTGATTCATATACCACAATAATGAGCTTATTTCATGGGGGTACCATTCAGCCTGGCCATAGAATGATCTCAGGATGGCAGGGAGAACACAGGGAAAGATCCCCAAAGCAATGCTACTAACACATGAAATAAATTATTCACTGGCCTATAAATGCTTGAATTATATTCTGCAGAATATAATTTTAATCCCTTTAAAAACTTTAAATGCCTCTGTGAAGAGTACATAGGAAGCTTTCAGAGACAGTCCTGCTCTGACATGAATAAGCTGGTCACATCCTTTCCTAGAAGCTGGGCTGGAAGAAGAGGAGCAGCAGCAAATCAGGGCGTAGTCCCAGATGAAGAAGTGGGGGGCCAATACTCAGAAAAGATAGCCTGACCCAGGCCAGCCACATGCTATGCCCTTTCCTGGTCACATGCCTGTTGGTGCTTCCAAGGAAATCCATCCCCGTTTTCCATGGATAAATTATTTCTATTATGCAGGAACAAATTTTTATTACATAATAATGCTACATAATATCTGAAGTGAAGGTCTCTTTCTCACGAGTGTACATAAACGCAGGAAGCCCAGCTAGCTCCCAGGGCTAAGCCTGCTGCCATGCTGGGAAAGGAAGGTGGGCATGGGGACCAGAAAACCTAGCTCAGGTCCAGCTCCACTGCTTTGGAAGTGTACTTATCTTGGGCAGGAAACTTCTCTCTAACCTCAGTTTCTTCATCTGGGATATTATTAATGGGACTCATCATGTGCAATTGTTCCATGGGACTAAGAAAAGATAGAACTCATGCAAAAGACTCAGCACACTTTTTTAGCAAACAATCTAAGTGGATAAATGTTGGCTGTTAATATTAGCACTCGTAGTGGTTGTACCACTAGCAGCCACTGCAACTGCATCTACATTTCTTAACTAGACACTTGGGATACATATTCTATGGATGGTTGCTCAGCAGGATAATCTTCATATTCAAAAATGTCTTTAAGCTTATTACTCCCAATGCATGTACAAGGAGACCAAGGCTCAGGGAGTTAGTAATGTATCCAAGGTCAAGGTCACCGTTAACTGGGGGAGACTGACTCCAAACCCTGAACCCTGTGGTGGTATAACTCCCACCATGCACCCTGCTCTCCTAACCCACCAGGTCTAACCCAGCACACTACCTGGGTTAGACCAGGTTAGACCAGGCACAGCCACCCAAGATGCAGGTCATGTCCAATAACAGGTTCTCAGCGGATACTTCTGTAGGTACAATAGACTCGCTGCCGCCACGTAGACTTGAAAAATTAAGAAAACACTTTGATCTGATAACACTACATTGCCTTCTGTACTGTGATATTCTCAATTACCTAATTTCTTAGTCATTAAAAGAAATTGATAAGGCCAGAAAGTTTTCCACTTGCTTGCTTCGATTTTGATGAGACACACTTTCTCCCACCTATTCTGGGCTGGATTTTATTTATCACTACGATTTTACTTGCCAGCATCCCTGGCTCCTGTTTGGGCAACTGCCTTGTTCTGGAAAGTTTTGTAGCTGTGTTTCATTAAGATGAACACTTATACCTCTCCCGCTGGCCGTGCAACAGGATGGGCATCACTTTGCACTTGGATAAACCGACCGTTGACACTCAGCAAATGATCACTTAACTGAATCTCTTCAGGCCCTGGCTTCTTCCTCTGAGTAAAAGACTTGTCAGTCTGCCCTTAAACTTTCCTGTAGGAAACAGGGCCTAAGAATCTGAACTAAACTTTCTCCTTACTAATAGCTTCTAGAATGGGGGAGCTGTGTTGTATTAATGCAGTGGTCCTTAACTAAGGGCACTTTTGCTCCCCAGGGGACATTTCACAATGTATGGAGATATTTTTGTTTGTCACAGCCAGGGGAGCTGCTGGCATCTGATGGGTTAAGGACAGGATGTTGTGTGAAATCCTGTAATCTCAGGGCAGCCCTCTTTCCTCAAACAGAATTATCTGGCCCAAAATATCAATACTGCCAAGGTTGAGAAACTCCGTATTAATATGATATTCTAGAAACCACAGACATTTGCAAAGCACTTTAAAATTTACAAAAGGCTTTGAGCATACTCCCTCCCTTGATCTTACAACATTTCTCTGAAGTAAGAAGAACAGATTTCCCAATATTCATTTAGCTGATAAAGAACTAGCTGGTGATGGCAATCCCTCTGAGACGGCACAGATGCGGCGTCCACATCAGGACCCATGGGTCCAGACACCAGGGCTGTGCCTCAGGCTCAGCCCTCCTTTGTTACGTGGCCATGTTCTTATATATGTGATACAGTCTGACTTTCCAGAAGAGTGATGTTGTTACAAACTCTTCCAATAGCCTGTGAAAGTAACAGGGACCAAATGTTTCTTTCCCTCTCAGTGGTATGATGGAACCTAATAATTTGGAGTTTATGAGGCATATCTTCATGCACAGATAAAAGTTCTAAAATTGATCCTTCAACTAATGAGCACAGCCTTCTTGGCTAGCAGATAGATTTTAATAGTTGCCTCTCTTCCTTCCATAGCACTCTTATTGGCAAGTAGAAAAAATGTTGTTGGTCTATCTATCAGACTTTAAAAAATTCCTGCCCATGAAGGGACCTTCAATTTTAAAGGAAGCCTACATGCACAGCCTCTGTGGTCACAGCCCAGTCCCAGGGGCCTGGCTCCCTCTCACCAGCCGGTGCACATGCCACCTGCCTATTTGGGTGAGAACATGAGTAGAATGATAATGTTTTTTCATTTCCACCAGGAGCCTTCCTAGTGAAAGGAATTTCTACCAGGTTTCTCCAGTTTTCACAGTGAAAGAGAGTATGGAAGGATTAATACAAATTCATCTTAAGTGTAGCGTTTGTGATGTGATTTGAGGATTATCTTCTGAACAGTCCCCAGCCAGAGACGACATTAATTCCTCAAAATTGAAGTTCCATCACCCAATATTCACTAGTCCCTTCTCTTTCACTTCAGTTTGAGGGAACTGCTGGGTACCATGGTGCCTATAGCTAACAGTGCTGTATTGCACACTTAAGTATTTGTTGAGAGGATAGAACTGATGTTAAATGTTCTTAATGCAACTCATTTTTTTAATATAAAATCTCCTTAAAAATCATCAGTGATCTTGGAGAAGAAGATCACAAATATAGGCTTCAACAAAACTTTGCACTAGGCACTTAACTCTGTCAGACGCTGCACGTGCTCTGCAAGCAAAGGAGCCTCAGTTCAAATCTCATGTCTCCCACTGAGATGAGATTCAAACATACATACAAGTATGCATAATTTGAGACAGATGAAGCTAAAATGGCATGTGACCGACATGTGACCACATGTGACGACATGTGATGACATCTGACACTGCGCTTGTAAACGTTATGAGCCAATAATCAGACTGCTGATGTGAGGGGCCACCCCAGCCCCAGATGTGAGAGACAGAGCAGACAGCTCTCACTGAAGAAGTGAAAGGTTTGGGGGACACTGTGGCTGTGTCTGCAGGACCAAGTGGCGTGCTCCTTCTTAGAGCAAACAAGACAGCAGGATCCGGCCTGTCACCTCCATATCTCTGCCTGAGCTCATTCTGGCCAAATAGATCCCCAGGCCTTGATCTCCACCCTCTGCATTAGAATATTTCCTAGGACATTGAGAAGGCTGAGAAAGGTACAGAATCAGCTCCAAACAGCTCTGCTCTGAGACACAGGTGGACTGGGCAGGCCAGGCAGGCCTCCCCATGCAGTGCCCTCTGGGGGCAGCAGCCCCGCCCAGCCTTGGGAAGCCAGGCTCGCAGAGTTCATCATTTAAAGTCTCTAACATCTGCTGGGCAGCCTCATTATAAATTCATAATGAATATATGTGACAATCACATCTGTATAAGGAAAAAAATAGCATTTCTGTGATTTAGGTTCAAGCTGATGCTCTTTGTGCAAAGAAGCATATATTTGAGGGGAAATTTATGTTTTTTGTTTTTATTTGTTTGTTTTTCTCCTAATGTTTGAGAAAATGCTTGCCACAGACAAGTATTACTTTTAAATTCTGCCATTAGGCTTAAAGTAATAAAAAATGAGATGCTCGAGTTCCTTGCCCTACGAAGAAAAAATAAAACAAAATGAAATAAAAACCAGGCTCCCAACAAAGAATTACGACTGAGTCAGGATGCAGGAAATACTCATTCTGGAGAGCACAGGCTACGGGTCTGACGGTGAGGTCATGCATCTCTGCCCAACACGCCCCCACTGTGGGGACCCGGACAGGCTGCTCCAGGCCTTACCACTCCCCTCTGCATGACAGCAGTAATAGCAGCTCTGTCATTGTGCCACCAGGGGCAAGAGGAGCCCAGGTCATCAGCACAGTGCCAGGCACGCGGGAAGGGCAGGTGGACAGCAGCTTCCACCCTGGGTCTCAGTTTCTGGAGCTGTGCAGTGGGAGGAGGGCTGACGTGGATAAATAGAAACAGATCTGACTCTCTCATTCTAGAGGCCTACAGTTCTAAAAAGACAAACTAGAGGCTTTGAAACCCAGACAGATGTTTTATTAGATCTGTGTGGGGGTGGGTAGATAGACAGATGTATGATGATTATAGACGGACAGATGGACATACAGATGTGTTTTCACATAGGAAGCAATTAGAAACACATACAACATGTTAATCATGATTACCTTTGACAGTGTGATTGGAAAGACAGGGGAAGGAGAAAGTTTAGGAAAAAAAAAAAAATCAACCTGAATAGTGGCTATAGGCAGATCCAGAGACCAGTGTCCTGAAGAGCCAGGGCTCAACACGTGGGTGACCATACCCGAGATTGGGTCTCTGTGCCTGGCAGGGAGGATAGGGAGATTTCACAGAATGCTCTGGATGACATGCATGTCTGTAAGCCAGGTTATGTAAAAAGGAAACAGTTTTAAAACGTGGGAAACAGGATTCCCCACCTCCCTCACACATCCCTCAGGCTAGTTTGCTAATTTGAAAGAGCACACACATTAATCTTCTCCTGCTGGTAGGCGCAGGGGGGCTGCACAGGGCTGGGAAACTGACTTCACAGCCCCCATTGCTCTCAGGATGTGCTGGAGTCCACGGCGACACCTGTGCAGGCCCTGGCGCTAGTTAATCTCATCTGAGCATCAGTGACGGGTGTGTGCCCCCTGGAAGCAAGTAGAAAGGACCCGTGACATGCTCATACCACACGGGGCAGGTTTAATGAGCTTAATGCTTCCGTCAGTCGCTTCTGCCCCAAAAGCAAAGATAAAGCTTGGGGCCACCTGGTGAATGGTAATTGCTGGCTCTCCATCCAAGAGCGGGTTAGGTACAACAATAATACATTCCTTTCTGCCTGAGAAGAGGCAGCAGTGGACAGCTGGCAGCACTCAGCCACTCCCGGCTCTGTGCCACTAGTTAGCCAGTGGCCAGGTTGGGGACCTGGTGCACCAGGCCCTGCGAGGGGAGTGGGAGGTGACCCTTGGCTAGTGTGGCAGCAACAGTGACACTTGAGGAGTCAGAGTCTGTTAACAGTGGCTCGTGTTAGAGCCTCAGTGTGTCCCACCCTTCACCTCTTTCCTTCTAGACATGCAGCCAGTGGAGACACACAGAGATCACCAGCAAATCAGAACTGAACAGCCCCCTGTCACCTGGGGCAGTTGCCCTGCATCCCACAACACCCGTTGTGGGTGAATGTTATTGTACGACACATGCACACGTTACTGTCCTTGCTGAAATCAAAATAAGCATCCTACTTCCTGCCCCATATCAACACCTTGTCCGGGTGGACCTGCCTGGAAGTGACAGAGTCCCCCAGCACCTGAGTCCAGAGGAAGACGACCTTGGGAAAGGGGTGCTGCAGCACTGACCCACATTTGAGGAGTGTGACTCCACCCACAGCAAAATGACCTGTTGACCTCCAGCTGGGAACTTTGAACCATTCCTCATCCTGTGGGGAGGGGAGCAGTGGATAAAAGGATGTGGGAAGGGATTTTCCCAACATTTCTCTTGTGTGGGGAGAGGCAGCAAATAGGTCCTCCTTTCTAGAATGGAAAACAGGGAAGATAAATTTCCCTTTTCAACACGGCCAACCCAACCAGTCAGCAGTTAAGCAGACGATTGGGGCAGCCTAGAGGGTCCACTACCCATTGCCTCACGTTGCTGCCTAGACAGCCACTTCAGGGCTGGAGCCTTCCTTCTCCCTCTGCTGGCCCCAGACTCCTTCTTCCTCCCAAAGTGCTTCTACCATGTAGAAAAACAGGTGCACAAAGGGAAAGGAGCAGCCATACAGCCAGGGCGGAGGAGACTCCGAAATTCAAAATGAGGCCTCGCTTGTTTGGGAGTCAATTCAAGGGTTTATCTGTAGGGAGGACTTCCTAATGTGATCACTTATGTGTGTGAAGAAACCCACATCATCTTGTATTTGTTTTTGTACTAGAAGCTGGGTAACAGTGCTACAGCTGCACCTGAACAGGCCCCAGCTCAATCCTCCTCCCTAATTTGTAGATAAGAGAAACTAGTCCTCCTCAGAGGTGAGACGCATTGTTGAAGTTCACAAAAAAGTTAAAGTGAGCTGCAGAGCCAGCTGCCCACACCTCTGAGTGTCCTTACTGCTCTCACCTTTTTGTCTATCGCTTTCCATTTTTGAGGGATTAACTCTTATTTATTAAGCTCTCAAATTCCCGCTTCACTCAGAAATGAGATGAAGACTCTGGCCTGATTAATCTGGGGCAGAATGCTGGGGAGAGCAGGTGAAGTCATACTGTTTTCCCTCAGTCATGTTTTAAAATTACAGTTGAAATACACTAGAACAAGCCCTTCACTGGATGTTTTCCTGCCTGGTTGCTCCACCTCCTGCCTCCTCTCCCTCCATACTACCTGCATCTCCGACCCTGTGGGTCCCTGATTATTTATCTTCAGTGAATCTCTATTTGAACAAGTCTTGGCACTTGAGGGTCTTCAGATATAATTCAACAGTTTTAGGGATACTTTTACACTTATGTTTTTATTTCTGATAGTATAACAATTAATGGGAGCATATTCTGGGTCATCAGGATGCTCGATGTTCACCTCATACCAAGAGACTGCCTCCTTTCTAGAATAGAATTGTAGGAAGCAATTAAAGTGCTTGGAATCGTTTGTGTTTACAAGAGTGATGGTGACAAGTCGTACTTCTTTAATACCAAAAGCTAATGAGAAAAGAACAGAGGCCAACTAAATACATAAATTATTCTTTTTTTTCAAAGTGAAGTTCAAATGACCTCAATGTTCACTGTACGAATAAAGGTATTTCAGTCATTTGAGCAGAGGGGTGTGGTGTAAGAATCAAGTCATCACTGCATGCAGTAACTAAGACACACCAAACTCAGAGGCCCACATCTCGGCAGGCAGACAGCCTCATGTCCAACACCAGAGTCTGCTCTTAACTTACGCATTATTGGGTTTTAGTCTCATGTATACTTAGTAATATATTTCTTTTTATTTTATAGCATTACTAAAACTATATACATGGCATTCCTTACTAATTATTGTATTTTAATTCTTTAACACACTTTAGGAAGTTAAAGCACATTAAAGTACTATGTGTACTTTATAGGTACCACACATAGTGCATTTCTGAGCATATGTGTATAAAGCTACACCATAATAAAATATTTCAATCAACATTGAAGGCCAGTGTGCCAACTGGTCAGGGTTCCCACAAGAGAAAGATAGCATGTGTAAAAGACTTACCTGAAAAGGACGTAATGATGGAGCTATGTACACAGATGTGCGTGGGGTTAGGAGGCCAGCAGAGGTTGGTGAGGGACCCAGGAACAAGTCACAGTGAGAACCATCACCACCCTGGTCCAGAAGGGGCAAACGGAGAGCGGAGGGCACCAAAGCAACCTGCCTAGAGGCTGAACCTGAGAAGCAGGACCATGTCCAGGGCACACCAAGGCCATGAAAGTGCCGTGAAGTCCACAGGCATCCATGCTGGCACTCAGAACAGCACAGAGACGCTTCTCTTTAGCACCAGACACCAAGTTCCTGGAGGGACAGATACATATCTAAATTATCTTTTTATTCACATCAATTAAGAGAGCCTGCTATATAATAGAACTCAATAGGAGGACAGAAGGGAGGGGACAGGAAATTGGACCATGTGTGTACCTAAGTTTTGTCATTACATGAGCTTGGGCATGTCTCTCTGGGTTGCCACACCCTTATCAATAAAATGAAGAGAAGAATATCAAAGTTCTCGTGGATCTGGAGAATACTTAATGAGGAAAGAAAAGCGCAAGTAGCTTCCTTACTGGAGACAAATAAAAATGCTCATTTGTCTGTTCATCCACATATCCACTGTCATCTAGAAAATGAAAACATTTGCAACTCAGATCCAGCCAGTTATCTAGACCTACTCCCAGAACTGAGAAAATCCTGGTAGATAGATCTGCCCATGGGTGCTTGCATTACCCCTGGGTTAAAAAAATGCCATTTCCTTATTATCCACATATAATAAGCAGCTCATATGTGGATAGAAAGATGTGTTCTTCCTGACGAAAAGCAGAACTCACAGCTATTTCCTCTTCTTGCATGACTGGTGCCCCTGCTGCCCAGCCATTATTTATGGAGGGAAACCCATAGGAACATGTGGCTGTATGGGAAGCAATGGAAAGACACTGACACCCACTGCCTAACATCTAGTCAAATCAACTTATCCACTAAGCTCTCACCTACCAGGTCATTCTCTGCTCCAAGAGAATCTCCCAACAACCATTCAGAACAGGACTGGGATAAACCTACAACAAGAATTTTAATAGGCCCTAAACTCATTCATGAGTTCTGGCTTTCCATATGACTTCCTAAATGTCCACTGTACCTCTATTCAGTGATGCATTTTTGCCAAAAGTTCCTAAATGAATGTGAAGTGTCCCTCCTCTAGTAGAAAAGGACTTGCCCCAGCCTCATTCTACTGGAAACTTTGATCTAACTTCATGAGCTTCAGTAGTAATGGGAAAACTCTGCAAATATCCATGTTATTTTTTAGTAGACTCAACATCTATTACAGCTCAAACTATTTGCATTGGCCAAGTAGACAACTGATTAGTCTATGAAACTTGAGTTTCAGACATGTGTTAGACGTGCCAATCCGGTTAACAGCGCCTCCTGTTGGACAGGTGTCTCACTGCAGCTCAGATTTATGTGATGTGAAGGACGCGGTGTGAGAATAAACCACCTGAGTAAAGAAGGAATGAGGGAGGAAATTCCTCTGACCAAATATATGTGAGTTTGCTACCTTTTATATCTGTTTTTCTACATTTTCTCTAAAATTCCCTATGTAAAACCCTAATAACAAAGGGCAAACTCTCATGGAAAGATTACCTCAACACCGTACAGTATCTTGGTTCCTTTACTTCCGTCCCACTCAAGTCCCATATCACTGACTCGCCTGCTGCTGGGGGTGGGGTTGGCCCTTCAGGTTTTTGCTTCCATCCTTCCCAGGTCTGCCACATCCTAAATTTCTATTTGATTCTATGCCCTTGAACATACTACTCTGTACCTCTTCCTTTTGAGTTTTGCTACAGTTCTGATTTGTCAAGTTCATTTTGAATTTCCTTTTTTCTTTCTTTGCAACCAAGTGTGTGATAGGATTATTTTCACATTTTCTCACTCTGTACTTGAGACCTGCAGTAACTAGACTATCATCTAGACCCCTGTTGAAATGCCACTTGAAATGTGCCTCTGGCCTACCTACAGGTTGACAATGACTGCCTCTTTGGAATGGTCTTAAAAAGAATGATTCATCCAGGAATTGAATTCACAATTTTTAAACCTAGTTGAAATATCATATTCAACACAATGAGAACCTTAGTGAGATTAGATCTTTGTCTACTTCATCTGAGAGTCATCACATCTAGAGGACTCGGCTTTAAGGCCTATGGCCAGGTAGTGGCATCACCTCTGGTAAGTGTCTTAGAGGTGCAGAATCTCAAGCACCACCTGACACCTACTGAATTAAAACCTACATTTAACAAGATCCTGTTGACTCATCAGGATATTCAAGTTTGAGAACCACTGCTCTAAATTTTTTTTAAACAAAGTATTCTATGCTTTCCTGAGAGATTGTAAATTGATAGGTTAATGATTTGCATTATGATTGCCCAGATAGTGATGGAACTGCAATTTTCAAGGTAATTGTTTTTCAAGGATGGTGTCACTATTGCCCTCTTTAAGTAATTTTCTAGTCCTATATGATTGCCTTATAGAAATGTTTAGAAGTTCTGCTTTATAAACTTAACATATTTCACTTCCCACACTCAGAGGACCACTTTGAATGGTTAAACATGTTATCCAAGGAAAAGAAAATAAGATTATTTACTTAGCACAGGCACCAAGTGCAAAATGTTTAACTGATTGTGAAAAGCAATGTTTAGGAAAATACACACATGCATTCACATTGACACACATGGTGATTTCATCCTGGATCTTATAATAAGCTATCTATGATCTCATGAGCCATCGTTCCACTTCTCTGGACCACTGGAACTTCACTGTGTAATGTTGACAGTGTGGGGAGGACTTAGAGCTTATAATGCTGACTTAGTTACTTATTGTGTGATCTTTGGCATATTGCTCAATCTCCCTATGTTTCTGATTTACCATCTGTAAGATAGAAATAATGTTAATAATGCCTACTTTATATGTGCAGGTATTTGTGAAAATCAAAGAATGCATGAGAAAGTACCTCTCTAGATCATATGAAGCACACAAAAATAGTGTTGTCTTTTTTCAAAAGAAAATCAAATATCAGCAAGGTCCCTAAAGATTAAGAATCCCAAATTCAGTTAATTTTGTAACCCCAGTATCTGGCATTTAGCAGGAGCTCATGATATATGGATTAAATTAATTACTAAACAAGTGATGGAAAGATGAATGGATGGATGGATCTGGAATTCATAATACATACAATAGGAAAATTAAACTAAAAGATTACCAAATTTTCTTCTAATTATGAAATTTTGATCTATTATATACCTAAACTCTGGGTTTGGGTTTAGCACTGATTTCCAAATATGTCTGAACCTTAAAAATAAGGCATGTTTAGGATAAAAATTATGCTATAAGCTTATGATAAAGTTACTAAGCATTCTAGGGAAAACCAAGGGACAAAACAGTGGCACTATGGGGAGCACGTCCAGCCAGTCATTCTGGTTCTGAATGTCATCCATTGTTTCTTTCAGCAAACCAGGGATCCAGAAAATAGGTAAGTGCTAATGACCCCAAGGAGAAAGCAGCCTATCTATTTTCATACGCACACCTAGAAGAAATTACACCTTCCTGACAACTTGATTTAGATGAAATGTCATGAGAAAAAGAATGTGCTCAATTTTTCAACAGGGAAGAAAAGGAAAATCCAGTGGGGAACTCTGCAGGTCTTAGGGGTGAAATGTTCTTGATATTAAGCTGATGATGCCCTGTGTATAATAACAGCCCTTTGACTTTTATTTGTATAAAAATAGTTTTCTTGGCAAGCTCAGTCATTTGCAGGCATTGCCCATGCCTGGACCTATGCACAGCGAGAGCACAGGAAACATACCTTGGAGGGAATTATCTCATTTAACCCTCATACTGCAGTTCTGGGTAGTAGATACAACAGATTGTGATGTTTTTATTTTACAGAACCACATAACAAGGCTCTAAGAGATTAAAAGTATCTCAAACGCACTTGGTAAATATTTGTAAAGTCAAGTTGGGAACCCACTGACTTTCGTTCCAAAGTCAATGCATTTACCAGTGTATCACTTTGCCTTCATAAAAGCCTGAGAGTTCATTGGAAACCAGGATTCATTTATTCTAGAAACATTTATTGAGTGCATACTGGGTGATAAATATATAATGATAAACAAATCAAACATAGTTGCTGTCCCAGGTAAAGATGTTAAAGAGATAAAGCTGGAAAAGAACAAAAAAAAATATTTCCTACCTTCCACCAGGGCTATCCTTTGACAATTAGATAAGCTATCTTAAATAGCTTAGAAAAACCTAGAACTCCTCAAAGGACCCAGTGATGGACCTTCAAGTGACCAGGTAGGTTGATGTGTGCCACTTCAACCTCTACCCCTTGCAGGGTAAAAGAGGTTAACTTTTATGAACATCAATTTTGTCATCTGCAAAAATAGGCATATAATGTAAATTTGAGGAATGGTGAGAATTAAATGAACTTTACTACTCACACAAAAAATCCTCCAAGGTAGGAATTATCACTTAACAGGAGCTCAGTAGATTTTCATTTTCTTCCCCTTATCACTTTCCATCCTAAAAGTCAATGAAAAGTGCACAAAAAAGGAATGGAAAGGAGAAGGAGAGTGACTGGATGTGCATGTAACCAGAGTAGGACTCTGTATTTCAACAAAGGAGGCTGGAGGGCATCTGCTCAGCAGCCTCTGAGAGGCCTGAACATGTGCCAGTGAGGGTCATAGGTCAGCCTCCCCTACAGAGCCTCAGCGCAGGGACAGCCATGACTTCAGACCTCAGGGCTATAGGGATGGCTGACCCCAGAATCAAGTTGTAGGGTTGACAATCACCAAGGATCTCTGTGCCCACATAGAATGCTGAGGCTCTTCGATAACATTATGCTTATTAAAAACTATTACAGAGTTTCTGTGATTTGTTCCTAACATCCTGCTCCATCTGCCCTACTTCATTCCTTCTTTAATAACCTATACTCAACCCAAACTGAATTACTTGATTTTCCTTCAATTTGCTCTGAGTTTTCATGGCTTGAATCGTGCTACGTCCTCCCCATGGAATAACTTCTTCCTTTGCTACTTCAAATCCTATCTGTCCAACAAGACCCTGACAGAACATTCCTCTTCCAATTGAATGTTCCCTGAAATACACACCTCTTATCCTTCTGCCAGCCAAAATTAAACTTTCCTGCTCAGTTCTCTCATTCCACTTCATACCTATTTCTTGCCACACTCTCATTTTCTGTCTTGTATTAATGTCATTTTTGTACGTGTTTTATCCTCCCTTTTAGATTTGAACTTATCTGAGTCTGGAAACCACAGTGGATTTGTTTTTATATTCTGATGGAACCAGATACAGTGACTAATAAAGAAGGATTGGTGGTATCAGTGGAAATGAGGACGGCTGTGATGATGATGATGATGGGGGGGTTGGGGGGTGACAGGGATGATGGTTAATTTTCATTATAGGTTTACTGTGTGTTAGAAACCATTGTTGGGTTCTTTATGTCACTTACTTCATTGAATCCACTCAGCAATTGTTTGCTATAGCTACAGTTATTACCTTTGCTTAATAGATTATAATACTGAGGCTCAAAGATGCTGAATTATTTACACACAGTTACACAGCTAGAAACAAGAAGAACAAGGATTTTAACCAAGTCATATTTCTTTAGAGGAAGTATTAAGAACTATAATAATTACCTGGTTTACCTCTTTTCTTGTCCTCATGTTCCCATAATTTTAGAAAAGCACTCCTAGAATTTTAAAATTATGTAGCCTCTGGAGGGAAAAATAAAAACCTTTCAGATTCCTTTATTTCCTTTCTTCTTTATCTTCTTTTCCCCTCTCAGTTTCAAAAATAAGGCTTTTAACAACCACTTAATGAAAGGACATTTGTGGTCAATTCCGACTAGAGCAGGACTCAGAGGACAGCCCCGCTGTGCGGACACAAGCCTTTGATGCATACTGGGTTCTGGCTGAGTTAAGTGCTTTCAACTTCCCTTTAAAAGGACTCATTCCCACAGGATTCTATTTAAAGCCCTGCAGATATTCACAAAAGCAGACAGCATGAAGCAGTGCTACATCCCTTGAGGATGGCTGGAGAGGAGGGGATCCCCAATTCCCCCATCACCCCACAGGTCAAGTTAACACACTAAGTCTGGCTGTGGAGTGTCAACACCCAAAAGAAATTGGGTACCAGCCTAATGAGCAGATGCGAGTCGACCAAAGGCCAGAGCAGGTGGTTCTGGTAAGCTGCAAGAAGAATAACTAGGGAAGAGAAGAGAAAATTATAAAAGTGTAGTCTGGGCACTGGCATAAATTAGGAATGTTGATGGAGAGGTGCAGGATAACAGGATTCTGGAATCCTACGCTCTCTACTACTCAGCTTCCCTGTCTGGAAGGGTCTTCAGGGATCTCTCAAAGAGGAAGCCATATCGGGTGGGGGTTTGTTAAAATGGTGGAAGCTGAGCTTCTGTTAAAGTTCTTAGTGCACAGAGGACAAGGGTCTCAGTCATTTTCTGCCTTCCCCAACCTTCTTTCACTCCATATCCCATGGTCTCACTTTTCACTGGGTTCACTTTTTAATCCAGGGTCCCATTTTCTCCATATCCTGAGTGTTCTTAGCCATACCCCCTTATTCTGTTCATACATGAACACATGGCCTTATACTTTGCAGGTGCTCAAGACACATTTCTGAGGGCTGATTTGTCAAAGATATCTAGGCTTTGTATCCTTGGCATACAGTACATGATCAATAAACGCTGATTGGAATGGCACGAGCAGTGTGTGGCCAAAGAAGGCTCTTCTGAAGCTTCATGAGCTCAATTGCTGGATAGCTGTTGTGCCTTGGCAAGAAGATACCCATTTCCAAATCAAAAACATAAATTCCATTTAATTAGAGGCATGGACTGGATGGCCACAGCTGCTGTTTCTCACAGTGGCCAAGGGCCTGGGGGTAGCGGGGAGTGGCGGCAGTGAGCGAGGAGTGAATGAAGCAGGTGGGGAGTGAGGCACAGCAGGCACAGACAGGCCCTGTAGACTCCCTCTGCTCAGCCCCCGGGAAGATGCCAGAGCTGCAGAGGCATGAGGCCCTTGGCACTTTGGCCCTTAGATTCTCCACAGAAGGGTCTTGAAAGCGTAGGAAACTTTCATTTCTTTTACTCTCCAAAACAGGTACTAACATACAAAGAGGATTTCTGAAGCAGTACAGTTCAGGGGCTAATCACAGAAACTGGAATCAAAAGTCTGAGATGAGCACTCGACTTAGCTGCGCACACTAGCCTTGTGCCCTTACTGGCTGAGAGCCTTAGCTTTCTAACCTGTTAAATGGGAGTAACAGTTCTAGTCCTACCTAACTTCACAGTATATTCCAGTTATCAAATAAGTTCCTATATAGATACACATTTAGTAAAGAATGATATATAAATGAAGATGAATTACCAGAAAGGACTCTAATTAGGACCGTCTCATTCAATAATCACATCCATGTCCCCAAAACCTCTGTGCAGTTAGTATTATTCAAATCTACATGGGAAGGAACTGAAAAATTGTTTCCCAGTAATCACATAGCACACACATCTGGATTTATAACACCTTACTACCTTTCAACCCTTTCCATCCAGTCTTCTTGTCCTGGCTCAAGTGTAAAGAGAGCCACTAGCCCTGACCCTCCCTATTCCCCTCCGAGGTTCACACATGGGCACTAACCCCTGAACAGCCCTCCTGAAATCCAGGCATGGCTCATTCTGCTCTTCACTCCAGGCCTGGCACTTTGCAGAAGGCAGTATCTTAGCCTCTGTGGAAGATTTCGAAATGTATCAGCAGTAGTATTTTCCCTCAGGGAGCTTGCACTGGAGGAAGCAATGACAGCACATACCACAGATGCCAATGGCCACGTCAGTGGTGCTGGGTGTTCACTGCATCCACTACACACTGAGCTCTCCCATACATTGTGCACTCACTGCAGAACTAAACAAAGACCATCCTGATGAGAACAAGCAATTTATTCAAAGCTTGCTGTAACAAGGGAGGCAGCCACCATTACTTGTGTTCAGCAGAGACTCAAATGGAGGCAGAGGGATAGAAAAGCTTCGGAGGGAAAAGGAGAGGTTTAGGTGTGACCTGAGTGGAGCTTGGTATGGCAGAGCTGCATGGAAATGGGAAGCCCTGTGATTGGTTAGGGGTGTATTCGTTTCTGAAGTTGAAAGTAGGGGAAAAATTAGGAAAGTTGGCAGGTGTTGAGTAAATCTTGGGCATCTGGAGCCAGTAGTTACAAAGTCAAGTTGGGGCTTCTGGGCTATCACGGCAGGCTGTGCGTCTGACTTCTATTTTTATACAAGGCTAGCCATTATCTGTTTGTGTACTCAGTCTCTCATAATTCATTTAAGCCTTATAGCAATCATATGACACAAACACTATGATACCTAGAGGAAATGGAAGCACAGAGAGACTAATTAACCTGCCCAATGTCACCAACTAGTAAGAGGTAGAACATTATTCTACCCAGAGAGTCTCCTCCAGAACCCGGGCCCTTGCCCACTATAATAATACAGTTCAACAGAAAAAAATCAACAGTATGAATGGAAGTGGGCAAAGGATGTGAGCCACAAAAAAAGAAGGTCAATGACTTAATATTACAAAAAAGGCTGTTCAGACTCAATCAAATTAAGGGAAATAGAAAATAAAATTATAATCAGATATCATTATTCACTGATTGGTTGGAAAATATAAAAAAGTTTGATGATACATATTATGGGTGACCTTGAAAATTAAAAAATCTGTGAAAATAATTCTGAGAACATCTATCAAAATTATAGATATCCCTCTTTGACTCAATAATTCTTATTCCTAAGCATTTATTATACAGATATATTCATGTATGAGTTTAATGGCACACATACAGACATTGTCACTTTCAGAAGTGCAAACACTGTGAATGACCTGAGGGACTATCAGCCTGAGCTTATGGCACATGCATGACAACAGGAACAGACTCATGCTGCCGTGCAGGGGCCTAACATGTACTGATTTGCTTAATCCTCATCTCAGTCCTATGTGGTAGGGATTTTCATGACGCCAATTTTTCAGATGTGTCAATGCAGGCACAAAGAAGTTAAGCTGCCCAAGGTCACACAAGACAGATTTGAACTCAGGCAGTGTACCTACAGAGATCCTGCCCTTAACCACCATGTTATGCTGACAACCCTGCAGCTGGTAAATAAATGGCATGGTTCTGTATGTGCTGACATGCAGTAACCTCCAAGATGTGTTGTACAGGAGAGGAAAACGGGGGCCTACTGCAGAACAGTGTATGTGTGTTAGTGACACATACCCAAATTGTGGATATTTCATAGGACATATTCGGAAGAATATACATCTATCATCATGGCAAGGAAACTGTGAGGCTGATGGGAAGGGATAAGGAGACACTTTCACCATAAAATCTTTCATTTTATAAATTTTGAACCATAGACATGGTTTTATATTCAAAACACAATTATCAAAATTAAATTAGCATGTGTTACTTTGGTGCTAAAATCTCTAACTACTTCTTATTACACTTAGAACAACTCTAAACTCCACAGCATCATGGTCAACACCTCTTCATCTAGAACAGCGTTTCTCAACATTTTTTATCTCACAATACACTTGAACCTATAGTTAAACTTCTGCAGGACACTTAAATTAGTTGATCAAAAAAAAAAAGTAAAAAAAGAATACACTTACTGTGTTTTGAACTTCTTTCAAAAATAATTTAATTAATGATCTTTACAATTTTTCATAGCACACCTAAGATCCTCTCAAGGCACACCAGTGTGCCAGGGTGCACCAGTTGCAAATCACCAGTGTAGCCCTCCCATTGGGGGCACCTGCCCAGCTCTGGCAGAGTGGACACACAACAAGCCCTTCCCACCTCAGGGCCTTTGCACCAGATGTTCCTTCTGCCTAATATTTCCTCTCCCAGGTTCTGCAACTGCTCGGCTGCTTCTCATCCTGTAGACCAGCACATAGCTTCCTGAACATTCCATTTAAACATTTACCCCACGCCCATTATTCTCTCTCACAGTAACACTGTTTAGTTTCAGGGTTTTTAAGTAGCACTACTCATATGCTATAATGATTTATTTTGCCTTTACTTTATCAATTCCTTTAAAAATCTGTTATTTCCTTTTCCAGAACATAACTTTGTCTTCTTTCACATGCTAGTACCAGCCTCTAGCACAGTGCATGGCAAGGAGTAGGCACTCACCAGTATTTGTCTAATTATTTAACTAATTAACCTGCCATTCATGTAGAAGGAAGCCCAACGTGTAAGGAGACTGGAAGGAAAGGATTTCCTTTGTCCGTGCACAGCACAGAAGCAAAAGACAGGATGGTATTCGTGAGAAATCCTTCATTCGCTTTCTGAAAAAGACCCAAAAATCTTGAACTGAAGTCATCATAGGTCTGTGGGGGGAAGATAAATGCATAAGCTTTGAAGTTAGACTGGCCAGAATGAAATTCCTGTCTAGCTACAAGTTGTGTAGCTTTGGGTGAAATGACTTAATACCTATGCAACCGAATTGCATCATCTGCAAAATTAGGATGATGGAAATATTATGAGGCCTGAATAAAATGAAATTTGTAAATCTTGCCTTGTGGCAGTCCCTCAACTAGCAATAATAACCACATCCTCCTCCATCCCCTTCCTAAGTGCACAGATGCCTTCTGGGGCCAGAGAAAGCAACTGCTGACAGCGAAGCCCACCTCGGGGCTTCACATCCCCTGAACCTGGAAAGAGGGTCTGCCCCCAAGACCGCTTTTATGCTGTTCCTCTGGGCCTGTTGGTGAGGACAGGGGGATGACAAACCCTCCAGTGGAAGGGTCCTTCCCCCACTCAGGCTCCATTGTGTTCCCTGCACCACAGAGCCACATTTCCATAAACAGTGCATTGTGTCCTCACAGATTGCTATTTCATTAGTATTACCCAGGTTCTGTTGTAGTAATAAATTTGGAGCACAATGACTACATGTCAGTTCCTTTCAAATGCTTTGATTAAAGAGGAATTGAATGTCATTTTTTTTCTCTTATTATTCCATTTCTCCTTGGGCTGTGGAACCAAAGTTGGCCAGATCCTACAAGGCAACCGGGTTACCCCCAATTTGCCTTTTCCCCCCATCCCAGAAGGCCAGGAGGTTGAGAAAAGCCCAGAACAGGCTGGCCGTAGAGGCAAGCTGGGCCTGAGAAGGGCATGAGCCGCTTATACACATGATGCCCCCTTACTATCTGTTCGTCATGACTGAGGGGAATTAGCAGAGCTAAGAGCTCTCTGTGGCCATGTCCTTGGAGGTGATGTCCTCACAGCCCTTCTGGGAAGGTATAGTAAAGACTTCGGGGGAGAAGAAGGAAGCTGAAATTTCCTGAACAAACTCATGCAATGCCAGAGGCAGGGCCTGGCCCCCTGCTGGGCGATCTTCTGAAGTCAGTCTTCCAGGCATCTCAGACTCTTCCCAGACTCCCAGGAGGAAGTGCTAAGTCAGAGCCAGTCAAAGAAGAAAGGAAGGACCCTGCCAGCCAAACTCATCGGTCTGTCTTCAGGCTCTGAGAGCATGAAATGGAAATGGATGGTGTCCAGGGAGCCTGCTCTGATTTTGTTGTTTCAAAATCCTCTGGACACAGATTAACTCTCTTGCCTGGTGGTTAGCTTTTTTGGTTTTCTTTTCCTTTCTCTTTCTTCCTCTAGGGAACGGGGAAACAATTCTGAATGATCTGAACACAAGCCCTTGACATCTCTTGTCCTTCTGGACAGGAGTGTTCCACTTCAGAGCCATGCCCCCTCTCCCTGTCAGCCTGACACCTCCTTCAGGGCCACCCAGAGCAGGCAGGAGGGAGCAAGGGTAATAGCAGGTGAATATGCCTCTCTGTGCAGGGTGGTGACACATAGCAATCTCCAGCAGGCTGTTTCCCATCCCGTTAGGGATTCTGTCCACTTTATGGGATGCAGACAGTCTTTCTTCAGCAGGAACCCTGACAGGGTGTGGACTACCTAGGATGAGTGATGACATTGGCCTCCTCCAAACTGTAGCTGGGAAGAGTCACACTGAACAGCCCAGGCAGCATCTGTATAGGATATAGGTGTCTGGGAAGCAGATAGCTCATCCTGCAGAGCAGTGCAGTGGTACCAAGGGTCAGCCAGGGCTAGCAGGGCAGAGGAGGGTCTCCAAGTGCCTGCGTCCTCCTGTGTCAATACCAAACTCTTTTGAGTTCTTGAGAATATTTTTAAGTCTCAGTTTCTCCGTCTATTAAACAAACTGACTCCAAACTGCAAAAACAGCATTATTTGTTTCTTGGACATTTATCTCAGAATGTTTCCGATCTTTGGCTTTTTTAAATGTGTGCAAAACCTCCTCTAAGTCAGCCGCGCAGTGTAGTGAGAAAGGCAGTCAAGTAAAGACAATACCAATTCAGCTATTTGTGGAATGACCTTGAACAAATGAGTTTACTTCTTTATGCCTCTGTTTTTTCAGTTATAAGATGGAGATTGGAATCATCAACTTTGGGTCCAATGAGACGGTGAATTTAAATGGCCCCACTTAGGTATTCTGAGAGTGGTAGCCCCTCTGTCGTCCACCAAGGAACTTACTTTACATAAATCTCCAGTCCTCTTTCATGCCTAGCAGTGTTGGCATATAGTAGACACTCAGTAAATATTTGCTAATTGTTATACTTTCCAGCTTTAAGGCAGAACAGAACTGTATCCACTAATGGTGTCATTCTTGCTGAATGATTTTATAACCCCATTAGTGTAAGAGAGCTAAATGGAGCTAAAAATGTTCACGTCAAAGTTCTAGTATCCACCCGACTAAAACATTTGATTTTCTCCTTTTTGCTGTCAAGTGCCAACACGTGAGGGAATTCATCTCTACTCCCCATTTTGATGTCTGTCTTGATGCGAAACCCATTCTGGGAATGAGCTGATGACACCCAAACCGTATCCTATTAACACATCTTCCTTTCAGAAACTGCTGCTATTTTATGGAATGCCTTTGGGTACATTGCATGGAAAATGCCTGTGACAAAGGCACCCAGGCTTTGATCAGAATTGTTTTCCTTCGCACTTCTTCTAGGCACTGCAGGAAGTTTACTCTCACAACAGATTGACACAGTTACTGGAGATTCTCACAAAAACCGTGTTAAAGAATTGCTGCTGTTACACTGCCAGAATCTCTGGTTGAGAATGCTGCCCCTGCAGCTAGCTGGCCAGGAACACTCTTGTCCTGAGTGTGCACTGCCCTCCTCTGATCCCTCTGCCACCGAAAGTAAACCTTTGGCTTACTTCTCAAACTATGAGGATTCCTGACCTGCAAGGCTTGGTCCACATTGCCACCATCTGTAGGTTTTTCCCTGAGACTGATCTGTCCCCGGCAAGATCTGTCCCCTCATTCCCTGCCCCCCAATTCAGCATCTGGCCAGTATTTTTACATTTCCCATCTTGATACAGACAGTCTACAAATAAAAAGCCTGAATTTTCTCAGTTATTTCTCCAGTCAGGTAGAAAGCCTTTGTGTTCGAGCCCTACCCAGTGCCTCCTAGCCCTGCCTGGGCAGCCCACCTGAAGCTGTGCCATCTTCCCAAAATTGGCACAGGGCTACCGATCCCAGCGGACACACCAGTTACTGTGGGCAATCTGGGGCAGGGGAGGGCTTTATGAAGGAGTTGGTGAGAGTAGGATGGTGTAAAAAGGTTATTTTAGGCAGACAAAATAGCAGGAATGAGGAATTAGAATTGACGACCAAATGAGCACAGCCCCTGGGAGAGCATCCAGCAAGCCTGCCCAGCATCACGCCAGTTTCCAGAGCTCCTACCCTGATGATGCCCTGATGACATGGCCAGGACTGGAAGGATTAGGAGAGGAAACTAGCAAAGGAGACAAGGCCTGACCACCAGCACTGCAGGGCACATGACAGATGCCAGAGGTGGGTTACCTGAGAAAGGGAAAGCAGAGCTGTGACATAAGGGTGAGATGGGAAGGCCAGTCTAGAAGTAGAAATAACTTGCTTAACTAAAATCTGGTGTGGAACATTGTAAAGTGAATTCAATATCCAGGATGCCTTCCCAGCAGGGTAGGCAAGGATGAGTGCTGAGTAACACAGCACTCCTGGCAGGGAGGTGCTCCATGGTCAAGGCCTTGCCAGCCAGTCTCGGTGCCCAGCCTGGCTTTCACTGGACTCCTGCTATTCAAAACAAGGTCTGGGGCACAGCATCACCTCTGTGAAACTCCTGCCAATAATACATACCTAAGTCTAATTAAAAGGAGACATCAGACAACCTCAAACTGAGGGACATTCTACAAAATAACTGGCCTATACTATTCAAAATTTTCAAGGTCAAGAAAGACAGTAACAACTGAGCAATTGGTACAAATTACAGAAGACTCAAGAGACACACAAACACAGAGCCAAAAGCACATCCGATCTCTGTTTGGGTCCCTGATCAAAGGAGGAAAATTGCCATGGAGAACAGTATTGGAGCAATTGACATTCAAATATGGCCTGTGGATAAAATAATAGTATTATAACAGTGTTCAATTTCCCAACTGTGATAAATGTAAAAGACCTGATCTTAGGAAATATATATGGAAGAATTTATGGGTAGAGGGCCACAATGTCAACAACCTACCTTCAAAAACTTCAGAATAATGTCATCTATAAATATGCAGAGACTAAACAAAATAGGGCAAAATGTAAATATTGGTGTCTTTGAAATTGAGTAAAAGCATATAGGAGTTTCTTGTACTATACCTGCAATTTTTATCTGAATTTGAAATTAATATAAGATGGTTTTTAGTTATTAAAACATACTTAAGAGACAAGAAAAAAGAGTGACTCTTTTTTATTATTGTTGTTTCAGATTAATTTGAGGGTATAAATAATTAGGTTACAATGTTTCAATTTGTTTGGTAGAGTTCCTCTTATAATTGTGTCCTGTACCCAAGAGGTGCACAATACAGCTAAGCATTGTGCCCATTAAGTGGGAGCACACCCATCCCTGCTCCCCACTCCCTTGGTTCCCTGCGCCCTCATTCCCTGGCCCCCACCTTGAATTGATTTGAGTTTTCTCTTATGTTGACATGTATTAGATTGTCTACTGGCTTCATATTAATATTAAGTACATTGGATTCTTCTCCATTCTTGTGATACTTTACTAAGAAGAATGTGTTTTGACTCCATCTAGGTCAATACAAAAGATGTAAAGTCTCCATTTTTTAATGGCTGAATAATATTCCATGGTATACATATACCATGGTTTGTTAATCCACTCCTTGGTGGGCATTTAGGTGGTTTCTATATCTTGGTGACTGTAATTGAGCTGCAAGAACCAATCTAGTGCAAATGTCCTTATAATAAAAAATAAATAATTTTTTTCTTCTGGGTATATAATGTAGTAATGGGATTGCAGGGTCAAATGGGCCTAATTTGAGTTCTTTGAGGATTCTCCATACTTCTTTCCAAGGAGGCTATATCAGTTTGCAGTCCCACCAACTGTATCAAAGTGTTCCCCTCTCTCTACATCTGCACCAGCTTTGAGACTTTATGATGTGAGATGTTCTCACTGGGGTTAGGTGATATCTCAGGGTGGTTATGATTTGCATTTCTCTGACAATCAGGTATAATAAGCATTTTCTCAGAAGTTTATTAGCCATAAATCTGTCTTCTCAGAGAAGGTTCTGTTCATATCTCTTGCCCAGTGGTAGACGGGATTGTTTGCTCTTTTTCTTGTTGTTGATTAATTTGAGTTCTCCTTAGATTCTAGTCATCAACTCTCTGCCATACTTGTTCCATGCAAATATCTTTTCCCATTCTGAATGTTGTCTTTTTGCTTTAGTTGTTGTGCCCTTAGCTGTGTAGAAACTTTTCAGTTTACTTAAGTCCCATTTGTTTATTTTTGTTGTTGTAATTGCCACTGAAATCTTCGTCATAAAATCTTTCCCAGTCTGACACTGTCAGGAGTTTTTCCCACACTTCCTTCTAAGATTTACATCATTTCACCTCTGAGAATTATATCTTTTGTCCATCTTGAGTCAATTTTTGTAAGTAGTGAAAGGTGTGGGTCCAGCTTCAGTCTTTTATGTGTGGTTATCCAGTTCTCCCAGAACACTTATTGATATGGATTCTTTTCCTCAGTGTATGCTTTGTTTGGTTTATCGAAGATCAGATGGCAACTAGAGACTGGTTTCATCTCTTGGTTTTCTATTCTGATCCATATGTCTATGCCTCTCTTTTTGTACCAATACCATGCTGTTTTGATCACTATGGACTTTTAATATAACCTTAAGTCTGGTAGAGTGATGCCTCCAGCTTTGTTTTTATTACTAAGAATAGCCTTAGCTATATGGGGTATTTCTGGTTCCACACAAAATGAAGTACTATTTTTTCCAGTTCTTCAAAATATGTTGGCATTTTAATGGGGATTGCAATGAATCTATATACTGCTTTGGGTAGAATAGACATTTTGACAATGTTGATTCTTTCCATCCAAGAGCATGGTATGTTCTTCCATTTGTTAGTGTCTTCTGCTATTTCTTTTCTTAGGGTTTCATCATTCTCTTTGTAAAGATCCTTCACCTCTTTTGTTAGGTATATTCCTAGGTTATTTCATCTTTTTTCAGAGTTACTATGAAGAGAATTGTGTCCTTAATTTGCTTCTCAACTTGGCTGTTATTGGCATATACAAAGGCTACTGATTTGTGGACATTGATTTTATACCCTGAGACATTACTGTATTTCTTGATCACTTCCAGGAGTTTTGTGGTTGAGTCTCTGGGGTTTTCTAAGGATAAAATAATATCATCAGCAAAGAGCAAGAGTTTGAACTTCTCTGCCCTGATTTGGATGCTGTTTATTTCCTTCACTTGCCTGATTTCATTGGCTAGAAATTCTATCACAATGTTGAACATTGTGGCAATAAAGAACAACATTGTCTGGTTCCAGTTGTAAGTGGAAAAACTTCCAGTTTTACACCATTCAGTATAATATTAATTATGGTTTATTATCGATGGCTTCAATCACCTAAAGAAATGTCACCTATGCCTATTTTCTTAAGTGTTCTTGTCAGAAAAGGATGCTGAATTTTATCAAATGATTTTTTTCTGCATCTATTGAGAGAATCATATGGTCTTTGTTCTTATTTTTATTGATATGGTGAATTACATTTATGTATTTGTGTATGTTAAAACAGCCTGGCATTCCTGAGATGAAGTCTCTACTATCTATTGATCATGATGTATATTTTTTAAAATATGTATCTGGAATCTATTAGCTAAGATTTTGGTGAGTATTTTTGCATTGATATTCATTAGTGAAATTGGTCTGTAGTTCTTTGTATTGGGTCCTTTCCTGGTATTTGAGTAAGGGTTATGGTTGCTTCATAAACTCTGTTAGAGAAGGTTCCTTCCTTCTCAATGTTTTGGAATAAGTTATGCAGTATAGGTACAAACTCATCTGTGAAGATTTTATAGAATTGTGGTGTGAAGCTATCTTGTCCTGGGCTTTTGTTGTTGTTGTTGGAAGACTTTTTATTGTTTCTTTGATGTCAGTGCTTGATTTTGGTTTGTTCAAGAGATCTATTTCTTCCTGGTTGAGGCTTAGGAAATGATGTGATTTTAGGTATTGGTCCATTTCCTCCACATTGTCCAATTTCTGGGCAGAGTTTCTGGTAGTAGTCAGAAATAATCTCTTGTATCTCTGTGGTTTTAGCTGTTATTTCCCCCATTTTCATTTATGACTGAGATTATTGAATAATTTACTTTTATATTTCTAGTTAGTCTGGCCAATTGTTTATCAATTTATCTTTTTGAGGAATCAACTTTTTGTTTCATTAATTTATGAATGATTCTTTTGTTTTCAAGTTTATTTATTTCTGATTTAGTTTTGATTATTTCTTTTCTTCTGCTAGGTTTGGGGTGAGATTGCTTTTCCATTTCCCTTTCTTTAAGATGATTCATTAGGTTGTTAATGTGCTCTCTTTCGGTTTTTCAGATGTGCGCATCTAATGCAATAAATTTACCGCTTAGGACTACTTTTGCAGTATACCACAGGTTTTTGAAGCTTGTGTCTTCATTGTTGTTATGTTCGAGGAAGTCAACACTTTCCTCCTTTATCTCCTCTTTGACCTGTAATTTAGCATAAGGTTGTTTAGTTTCCATGCCTCTGTGTGGGGATGAAAAATTTTGTTGGAGTTGAGTTTCAGCTTTATTGCCTTGTGGTCTGGGAAGATATAAGGTATGATTTCATTTCCTTTAATTTTGTTGAGGTTTGATTTATATCCTAAGATACGATCTATTTTGAAGAATGCTGCATGGGCTGATGAGAAGAATGTATATTCCTTAGTTTGGGGATGGTGTGTTCTGTATATGTCTATTAAGCACAGTAGTTCGAGGGTCACATTTAAGTGTCTGGTATCTTTGTTTAGTTTCCGTTTAGAGCAGCAGTCCTCAACCTGTGGGTTGCGACCCCTTTTTAACAATGAAAATACATTGCAGCATTAGGAAGGTTGAGAATCACTGGTTTAGAGGCTCTTTCTAGCTCTATAAGAGGGATATTAAAGTCCCTAGAAGAGGCATCCCTGGGATGAAGTCTCTACTATCTATTGATCATGATGTATATTTTTAAAAATATGTATCTGGAATCTATTAGTCCTCTTACAGGGACTTTAATATCATATCATATTGTTCAGACCAATTGAGGTCTGTTTCATAAATCTGGGAACATGTAAGTTGGGTGCATAAATATTTAGGATCGAAATATATTCTTATTGTATTGTTCCATTGACTACTATAAAGTGACCATCTTTTTTTTTCCACTTTAGTTGCCTTAAATCCACTTGTATCTGAAAATAATGTTGCAACCCCTCCTTTCTTCTGATTTCCATTTGCCTAAAATACCGTTTTCACACCCTGAGTCTTACTTTGTCAAGGTTAGGTGTGTTTCCTACAGGCAGCATTTGGATGGGTTGTGTTTTTTTATATCCAATCAGCCAGCCTGTGCCTCTTCAGTGGGGAATTCAAGCCATTAACATTTATTGAGAGAACTGATAAGTATGGTGGAGAAACTCCATTGCTTAGTTTAATCTTTTATGTCATTTTGTCCTTTAGTTTCTGGATGTTTAGTTTGCTAGTGGTCTCTTGTGATGGTCAGTGTGGAGCATAGGTCTAAATATTTCCTGTAGGGCTGGTCTTGTTGTGGTAAATTTCCTCAAAGTTTGCATATCAGTAAAAGATTTGATTTCTCCATCAATTTTAAAGCTTAGCAGGATACAGAATTCTGGGCTCAAAATTGTTTTAAGGTGGATGACTACTCTCTTTTGGCTCGAAAGTTTCATTTGAGAAGTCTATGGTCAAGCTGATAGATTTGCCCTTGTAGGTCAATTGGTACTTATTCTTGGCAGCTTGTAGAATCTTCTCTTTCATCTTGACTTTGGATAGGTTCATGACAATGTGTTGGAATCTTTGATGATACTTGGGAAATTTACAGTTATGGTATCCTCTAGTAGGGCTTCCACTCCTCTGGGGCATTCTTCTTCTCCTTCTGGGATACCTATAATTCATATGTTTGAACATTTCTTGAAGTCCCATAATTCTCTGAGTGAATATTTTGTTTTCTCTCTCTTCTTTTCTGCCTCTTTAACTGCCATGTTAGCTCAAGAGCTTTATCTTCTAGCTCCAAGATTCTTTCTTCTGCATGGTATAATCTGTTATTGATATCTTCTACTGCACCTTTAAGTTCCCCAATTGACTCCTTCAATTCCTTAAGCTCTGCCATATCCTTTCTATATTCTTCATATCTGTCATCCCTTATTTAGTTCTGTTTTGGATTTCCTTTTGGCTATTTTCTACTTTCTCAGAAATTTCTTTCATTGTTTTTGCCATCAATATTTTCAACTCCCTTTCTGTCATTTTGATCATTTCTTTATAGTTGGAATCATCTGCAGTAGTTACCTCATAATCCTGGGTGAGGGGAGTTACTCTGTTGTGGCTTTTCATGTTGTCTGAAGCTCTCAACAGTCTACTTAATAGACATGCCTCAACCTTTCTAAACAGTGTCCCTTGGCCATGCAGCGGCTTTCCCAGGAAAGCAGGTTTCACTCAAGTCTCCCCATGGGTGGCTGCCCAGCTCAGCAGGTGTGCCAGAACCTCACACTCAGATCCTGTGGGTTATTCTTCCCAGGCAGTTCTCCCACAATGGCTGCACCCAGCCTGTAGCCAAATGAAGAAAGCTCTGCTCTGCCCAGTGGCTCACTCCTGGCCCCTGGACGCTGTTCAAGATCACTCGTTCACCCAAGCTCTCCAAAGGTAACTCCACCAAGTGCCCAGGTCCAACAAAAACAGTCTGTAGGGCAGGCCTTCTTCTGTCTGAAAACTGTCAAGGAACTGACCAACTTCTGCTGGCATGTAAGTACTCACCTAGGCTGGTTCTTCATGCTCCTGACCTCTTTGTTGGCTCCTAGAGTCCCCTGATGCCTCCCTGTTCCCCTGAACAATGTTTCTGTGCATGGCCCCCCAGCCAGAAGTGATTAGAATAGTCCCTCCCTGATCTGACCATGAGTGGCTGCAAAGAAGATGCCTCTAGTCTGCCACCCTGCTCCCTATTTCAAAGAGTAACTTTTTAATCAGCAATTCATTAGGAAGGAACCCTCTCAAGCCCCATTCCAGACTCACAGAATCAGATTCTACATTTTAACAAGATGCGCAAATGATTTATTTATATGGTCGTTTAACTTTATTTAAATGACCAATGAATTGTTCCTATAACAATGATTTCCCAGGTCATAAAGCCAGTGGAAATTATATGTGGTTTTTGCTTTATTTCATCCAGGGCTAGGCCCTGCTCTAGCTGGCAGGCACATCAATCACAAATCCTCTACACATCATATCCCAACTCCTATTCACTCCTCAAAACACAACTCATAAATCATCTTCTCTCTGAAAATGTTTCTTACCCTTGCCCAGAGTTTCATGCTAAAATATTATGCTGTATTCAATGCTTCCCATGGAAATTTTGTATTGTTTCCCTGTTTGCACATTATATTAAAATTCAGTTGCATTTTCCTGTTAGACTGAGAGGTAGCTATTCCTTCTTGTATCCTCAGCACTGAGCTGGGAAAATGCTAGGACTTGAGAAACTATTGAGTGAATGAATGAACTAACTCTCTGTGTTTTCCACCCCATGTTATATTCATGGCTCCAGAAAAATACTGCTGGTGTCCCAGCATGGATAAGAGGTAATTTAGGTTTGAGCAGACACCAGCAGGGAATAAATAAGTTGGTAGGAAAAGGAATCATCATACACACATACACAGCCTCTAACTCAATGCTGCTCCCATGCACTACAAAGACAACATTTCAAATTGCGTAACAACTCTTAGCAGTTGTACAAATTTCCACTGGCTTTATGACCCTGGAAAGCATTGTTATAGTAACAATTCATTGGTCATGTACACTTGCCACAAGATGTGCTGGTGTTACGAAAATATACTAAATAACAAAAGATACGCTTGGCCAGTGTAATGGTCAAATAGCAGTTACTAGGGGGAAAAGAAGAAAGGCCAGAGCTACAGGTATTAGGAGAGCCTCGTTTGAAAGCATGGGCATTGTTATCCTCAAGACAGCTCTTTCTCTCAGCTCTGGCAGGTACTGATGGAGACATAGGACAAGACATCAGAAAGCTCCAATGATTGAAAGGAAAGGCAAGGCTTTGCTTTGGGAAGAATGGTCTCCCCTCTTGCCTTCAAATGCACAATAAGGAATGGATTTATAATGAGCTTCTTCTAGCAAAGCAACTTTAAAAGAACCTACTAGTTACAATTCAGCCTCCCTGGTGCTTTTAGTGAAAGGATAATTTGGGATATCAAACTGCAGCGTCCATGAGCATGGAACGCTGCATGGACCCCAGGACTTTTCAGCACAGACGAGGTCTGCTGCCACAGTACTCACAGAAGAAATGTTTTATTTTAACTCAACATGGGACTTTTTAAGAATTCCCTCAGGAACAGGGTTTTGCCAAAAAACAGAGCTTAATTTAATGAGGGTGAAAAGTTTAAGAAATACAAAAGAAAACTACTAAAAGGACAGAAGCAGCTTGGAGTGGGGACCTGTGCCCGACCAGCCAACAAACAGCAGTGGTAGTAAGCAGATCCAAGCCACTGTGAAGTCCTGCACCTTTTGGGGGATTTTCAGCACAATTATCATAAGCGAGCTGCATGTGCAGGATGCCTCTAAAGTGAGGCATGGAACAGTCTTGGAATTACTCAAGGGCCTTTCTTTTATTTATTTAAACACTTACTATGTGCCAGTTAACATTTGAGTTTGGGAAGTGGGCAGTGTGACCTTCATTCCTCAGTTGCAGCAGTGCTCTGGCACTCAGACCAGCCTGAGAACAGACAGATGGTTTCCAGAAAGGTCCCACTTCCTAGCTTAGGGGAGGCCATCTGGCCCTTGAAAGAGCTGTTTCTTTGTTTATAATCAAGCCACATCTCCTGGGACCTCTTCCTTCTTGCCCTCTGCACTTTGCCCTGTCTGATTGCAGATACGTTCTGTGACCCTTCACATTGCTCTGCTTTGCCTCTGCCTGGTCTCCTGTGGATGTGTCACGTCAGTCCCCTCCTATGCTCCAAAGTCCACCTTTACCCATGATGTGCCATCAGTTTCCTCTGGGTCCTCTGGCAGCAGCTGAGACTTCACCCACCATCTCCCCTGCCTCCTCCTGATGCTTAGAGCACTAGTCGGAATAGTGCAGACTTCTGGCCCACAGTGAACAAGATTCAAATCCAGATGTTCATTCCAAACCCAGGTTTATTCTCTTGTGCCATGAATCTTCTGGACATGTGGGATTTTGTTTCCAAACAGAACAACAATTAATGCTAAGTCAACAGGATCAAGATTATAATGAACTAGTGAGATCTTACATTTGGACAAGACTGGTTAAGAATGCAGAACTACTCCAGTGTTGGCAAGGCTAAAACTTACTTTAGTTCTGTTTGTGAGGGTAAAAAAAAAGAAAAAAAAAAAGTCTGTCAAGGAATGAATTATATATACTCTGACAAAAGGGAGAAGAAAAGAAGAGTGTGGGAAAGGGTTCAGCTCATTTTACAGGATGGGGCAATCTGGGACTGCTCAGATCAAGGGGTCCATACTAGGGTCTGATACTCTCACAGAAAGGGGAGTAAGAAGGGAGAGAGCCAGGAAATCAGGGGCAACTTGTTGACTTACGCCAGGGAGAAAAAAAGATTTTGAAATATTGTACATTTTATTTCTTAATTATTCAAATAATCATTCATTTTAGTTCTAAGAAGAAAACTGAAAGTTTTGATTTGCGCAATGCTATGGTTTGAATGTATGTCCTCAAAAAAACACATATGGTAGAATCCTAACCCCCAAGGTACTCGTATTAGGAGGTAAGCTATGGGAAGATCGTTAGGTAACAAGTACCGAGCTCATGAAAGAGATTAGTGCCCTTATGAAAGAGGCCTCAGCGTTCTGGCCTCTTCTATCATGTCAGGACCAAGAGAGAAAAGGGCTATCTGTAAAGCAGAAATGAGGCCCTCAATCTTGGACTTCCCAACCTCCAGAACCATGAGAAATAAATTTCTGTTGTTTATAAGCTATCCTGTTTGTGTTATTCTGTTATAGCAGCCCACTGGACCTGACGCACACTAACCTCCTATTTTGTAGCATGTCTGTGCCCCTTGGTGCCCAAAGCACATGTTGGATGGAGAGCTCTGGCCCAGCCCGCACATGATAACCACCCAGGGGTGAGCAAGTGTTATCATCATTAAATTATGCATTAGTAATTATATTGCTTCTTTAATTTCTTCCTCTGTATATACCACAAACCTGTAAGCCTTAGGAGGTGAGGGCCATGTTCCACTGCCTTCCTTCCTCAGAACCAGCCGGAGTGCCACACAAGACAGAAGTGACTTGCTGGACATGATAAACCACTGATGACACAGATGGGCATTCAAGATACTTAAACTGACCCAGTCCAGCCTGAATAAAATAATGTCCCATTAACCCATTTGCTAAACCCTGCACTTTGCTCCAGCCAAATCAGCGTTATTAGTTGCCAAGTATCCCATGAGCAGCTCTGTCTCATGCATTTGCATGTTTTAGGTCCCAAGATAAAAGGCCATTCCCCTTGCATTATTTTTTTTAGCTTTATGGAGGTATAGTTGACAAATGCAAATTGCATATATTCAAGGTATACATGATATTCTGATACACATTTACACTGTGGAACACACACTACCACAGTCAAGCTGATTAACAAACCCATTAATTCATGTAGTTACATTTCTGTGTATGGTGCAAAGACTCAATATCTACCCTCATAGTAAATTTCAAGGACACAAGACACTACTATTAACTATGTCACCATGCTACACGTGATATCTCCAGATCTAAGCCACCTTATAACTGGAAGTTTGTACCCACTAACATCTCCCCATTTCTCTCACCCTCCCACCCTGCTCATCACCCTCTAATTTCTGTTTCTATGTATTTTACTATTTAAGATTCTCCATATAAATGAGATTATGCAGCTTTTTTCTTACTGTTCCTGGCTTATTTCACTTAGTACAATGTCCTCCAGGTTCATCTGTGTTGTTGCAAAGGGCAAAGTCTCCTTTTGTAAGGCTGAATAATATTCATACATACATACTGGGTAGACATAAAGTTAGTGTGCAGTTTGAATTGCACTGCATGTTCACCCTGTATATATTACAATTTCTTTGCCCATTCATCCATCAACAAAAACTCAGAATCTTAAGTTGCTTCCATAGGTTGGCTGTTCTGTATAACACTGCAACAAACATGGGAGCACATACACCTCTCTGGGACACTAATGTCTTTGTCCTTGGGCATATACCCAGAAGAGGGGCTGCTGGATCATATTATAGTTCTAAAATGGCCATTCTGTCTTCCATACTGTCTGAACCAATTTACATACACACAAGCAGTGTGTAAGAGCCTCCTCTCTCCACATCCTCACCAGCACTTATTATCATTTCCCTTTTCTGTAACAGCCATCCTAACAGGTTTGTGTTGACATCTCTCTGCAGTTTTGATTGCATCTCCCAGATGATTAGTGACATTGAACATCTTTTCAAATACCTGTTGACCATTGATATGTTTTCTTTGGAAAGTGTCTATTCAGGTCTTTTTGCCCATGTTTTTTATTTTTAGAGACAGAGTCTCACTTTATCACCCTCCGTAGAGTGCTATGGCATCACAGCTCACGGCAACCTCCAGCTCTTGGGCTTAGCTGATTCTCTTGCCTCAGCCTCCCGAGTAGCTGAGACTACAGGTGCCTACCACAATGCATGGCTATTTTTTGTTGTTGTTGCAGTTTGGGCAGGGCTGGGTTAGAACCCGCCACACTCAGTATATGAGGCTGACACCCTACTCACTAAGCCACAGGTGCTGCCCGGATATTAACACTATTAACACAGATATATGGTCTGCAAATATTTTCTCTCAATCTGTAAATTAACTTTTCATTTTGGTGATTTCTGTACTTTTAATTTGATGTAGTACCATTTTTTAAATTTTTGTTTGTTTTCTCTGAGGTTTATATATACATAAACAGATTTATATTAAGATGGGCTCTTACTATGTTGCTCAAGCTGGTCTTGAACATGTGGGCTCAAGTGATCCTTCTGCCTCAGCTTCTTGAATAGCTGACATTACAGGTATGCATCACCTCACCTGGTTGGATTATTTTATTTTCCTTTGTTGAACAGATTGTTATTAGTTCAAAGAAACAAAGCCGATTTTTGTACTTTGAATTTAAATCCTGTGACCACACTGAATTTGTTTATTAGTTCAAATAGGATTTTTTTTTAATCTTTAGGGTGTTCTATATAGAGTATCATGCCATCTGCAAAAAGAGATGCCTTTACTTCTTTCTAATTTGAATGTACATTATTTCTCTTCTTGTCTGATTCCTCTTGTTAGTACTTCCA
This sequence comes from Otolemur garnettii, assembly GCF_000181295.1. Lineage (NCBI taxonomy): Eukaryota > Metazoa > Chordata > Mammalia > Primates > Galagidae > Otolemur > Otolemur garnettii. The sequence goes on along the minus strand of NW_003852492.1, from coordinate 1,231,485 downwards.
GGACTATGCAGAATAAAAGTAGTGAGAGTGGGCATCTTTTCCCTTAGAGGAAAAGCTTTCAGTTTTCCCCCAATAATTATGTGATCTGTGGGCTTTTTATATACCACCTTTATTTTGTTGAAGAATTTTTTTTTCCCTGTGTATTTTGTTGGGAGTTTTTATCATGAAAGTATGTTGAACTTTATCAAGTGCTTTGTCTGCATCTGTTGAAATGATCATGTGATTTTATCTTTGATTGTGCTAATGTGGTATAGCATATTGATTTGCATATGTTAAATTAACCTTGCATACCAGAGACAAATTCCACTTGGTCATGGTATATAAACTTTTTGATGTGTTGTTGAATTTAGTTGGCTGGCATTTTATTGAGGACATTTGCATCTATGTTTGTCAGAGATATTGGCCTGTAGTTTTCCTTTCTGACGGTGTTTTTGTCTGGCTTTGGTATCTAGGTGATGCTGTTGGCCTCATCAAATTACTTTGGAAGTATTTCCTCTACTACTATTTTTGGAAGAGTGTAAGAAGCATTCCATACCAATCCTTTTTGGTAGAATTCAACCATGAAGCCATCTGGTCCTAGGGTTTTCTTTGTTGGAAGGTTTTCCCAACAGTCTGCTCAGACTGTCTGTTTTTTCTTTTATTTCTTCTTGATTTATTCTAGGTAGGTTGCATGTTTCTAGGAATTAATCCATTTCCTCCAGGTTATCTAAAATGTTAACATGTTGTTGTTCAAAATAATCCCTTATGATCCTTTCTATTGCCGAGCATCCATTGTAATGCTTCCTCTTTAATTTCTGGTTTTATTTAAAGCATCTCTCTTCTTTAATACTGAGTCTGGTTGAGTATCTGTCAAGTCATTTGTCTAATAACTAGCTGCCCTCCTTAGGCTGTGTGCAGTGGTCCTCCTCCTGCTCCTCCTCTTGGATTATTGACACAAGTTTCTAGGGGAATGCTTAAAAGTCACATTCCTTATGAAGCCTCATCTGATTTTCCCCAACAGAATAAATCACCTCCTCTGAGCTACGGAGGGAGGCTCATACAGTCCTCCTAACCTCAGGGCATCACTTCTTGAGTCATGGTTGTCTGTATCATGCCTGTTCTTCCACTGGATGGTGAACAACGTGAGTGAAAGGAACTCTCCTTCCTTCCCTCCTCTCACCTTCCCCTTCATGTACAGTAGAACTTCTGTAAGGTGACCACCCAAGGGACTAACTGGTCCTCATATAGAGGTGGTCACCATAAGGAGCTAGGCCTGCTGTGCTGATATGAACATGTGGTACACATCCAGTCTGTGGAAATCAGGTCAACTTAAGGAGGTGGTCAGTGTAGGGAGGTGGCCAGCTATGGAGGTTCTACTGTGTTTGAAGAACATTTCCTGTGTGCTGCTGCTGGGCTTCAGAAGAAAGGTCCAATAATGTTCTGAGTTTAAGGAGCACAACTGTCTTTGGGAAGAGAGACTTGTACATAGGAAATTAAAATGCAATGTTATGTGGACTGTGGTACATAAATTGAGTTTTATCACATTTTATAACAAACTGCTTCGTCAGTGTATTGGGATTCACTATAGAAAAGAAAAGACTTTGCTATTATAAATCTTTCTCCATTTTTTTCTTTCATCCTAACCAACCATTCTTATGAATTTGAAAAAAAATAAAATCTTTTCTTTCAGGTAAGTGTTCATTTTTATTCATTTCAAGATTTTTTTTTAATTCCATTCTAATTTCTTCTTTGATCCAGTTTTCCCCATGTAGTCTGACTAGCAAAGCTCTGTTCTTCAAGTTTCACCTCCATGAGTTTCCCTGGACCAGTTTTCTCAACACCTTTGCTGATAAAATCTCTTTGCCATGTAGGTTAAGCTGTCTTGCAAGTTCCTTTATCTTTTTTAATGCATGTCTGGTCTGGAAGAAATATGGCAACAAGAACCAGGGCTGTATTTCTTTACACATGAGCAGACCTGAAATGGAACTAAGCAAACGGCAAGAATTTGATAATTTTGTTATGTTGGAGATTACAGAAATAAAACTAGATTTGTGTCATTGTAAATTCAAAATGTATCATATCTAATGTTCAAATTAGGACTCCTAAGTTATTATAAATTGCTCCAAGACCCTGTAAAAGGTATAACAGTTAAACTAGAAAAGTTAATTTGCAATGTTGCTGTATCATTGTTTAAATATCCTTTTTTTTTTTTTTTAAGTTCTGCATTCCCCATTTCCCTTCTCCTCAGTGTCACCTGAGAACGTCCTGTGCTCTCTCTTCTCTGTGGCTGAGTAATCAAACATATTGATGTCACTTCTCTGCTACTCTCAGGAACTTACCTTCCAACAAAGCCTAATTCTTTAAAGTCTCACAAATCAGATCCAAGAATTTTCCTGCTCATAACCCATTGTTTCACAAACTGCTTAAGACCCAAGTGATGTTCCATCATAAACTCCATAATATACCATATAATCTGAGCCTGGATACAATTCAAGCCTACAAAATAAAAAGACATAAAATACTCATCCCTTCACTAACAAAGGTGCAAGTCTTCCAACATTCAAGGTGTGAGAGCTGGGTACTGGCAGACAGGGAATTAAACTGATGAGTCAGAATTCATTTAACTCACAGTCTTTTGTTTCCCAAGAAATTCAGTTTCTATGAGCGTGGGCAGTAGAAACTCCTAAAACTGCAGTAGGAGTGTGCCAAAGACTGGGTGCCAACTAGGTCCCTGCCCTCACCATGCTTCTTTATAAATGTCACCTTTAATTTTTTTCACACTAGGTTTCTCCACAGCAACTGGTGCTTCCAGGATGCATATCTTTTCATCTTTACAGCCAGAGTGTAAGATAGTCTCTTTCCTTAAATTCATTTCAAATGAAGGACCCAGAGAAATATTCTAATTGGCTGAGCTAGGTCACATGACCATCCCTCCACCTCCCCTACTACAATTCAATAGTGGTGACTCATGGATGGCATTTCATGGCAGTTCCACAGAAGAGGTAAGACATACCTCACGGAAAAAAACAGTTAACCTTCATGATATGCCTGAAGGAGAAAAGTGGTGGTGTTGGGTTTTTCTAGTTCATAAAAGTTGTTGCTTAGAATGGAAGAAAAAAGAGAGAAATTTTGTACTTTTCTTACAATTGTGTATTCCTCCCTTTCCTATAGTGAACCCCATGAAGCACTTTGTTATAATAGATAAAACTCAAGTTGATATCTACCACAGTCCACACAATATTGCATTATAACTATGGACAAGACTCTTCCCAAGGACAATTAAGTCTTTTAAGCTCATGATGCTATCATATCTTACCTCTTAAAGCCAAGCCCAGCACCAGCATCAGGAGAAGATTTTCTCTAGACATATGTATAGGGGTTAGGGGGTGGCAAGAGGAGGGGAAGGAAGGAGGGGTCCTTGCACCCAAGTTGCTCACCATCCAGTGGAAAACCAGGCATGACACAGACAACCAGGTCTCGGAGAGGATCAATCAGGCACGAGCAGAATTGTAAAAACCTCCCTCACTAGCACAGCAGAAGTGACTTATTCTTCTGGGGAATCTAGATGAAGCTTCATAAGGAAGCTGGTTTTTGAGCATTCCCAAAGAAGCTCAAGTTGGTAACCCCAAAAGGGGAGATGGTGTTCAGATCGTGAGCCACAGGTTGGAGCACTGCAGGCAGCCTTAGAGAGGGCAGCTGTACCTCCCAGCTGAGACACATAGTGGGATGATTCCAGGGGCCCAAAAATGACCCCCTCTCCCTTACCCTCATAAAACAATCACCCTTACCTACTCATGCTGCCTGAGAATTCTTTACGAAGAACCATGTCTTTCGATCCATAGATAATGTTAAGGTTAAAAATGCAAATATTCCTCAGAATAAAAAGAAAATAGTTTCTAGCAAGGAGTAAATGACTGATAACTCAGCCTTTCACAGACACAAGTTATGACAGAAGGAAGATGAAGGGTGGGAGGGAGGCATTAGGCATGCTGCCGAGGGGAAGCTGCCGTACACTTACTCACAAAGGCAATGAAAGAGAGAACACAGGACCGAGCCTAGGCCAGCACACCGCATCACCCACGGGCTGGGAGCCCACAGTGACGCTCCTACAGATGCCAACCACCAGCCCCTCCCCTAAGGAATAAAAAGAGCAAGTATTAGCCCCCACTCTGACTCAGTGTCAGCTCATCTAAGTCCTAGTAGATAGGGACGTAGCTGGTGCTGGACTCTGAGCCACACCCTGGCAGTGGGGATCAGGCTGTTAGAAGAATCTAATTGGGTCTTAAACAGTAAGGCAATGTTTTGGCTTAGTATATCTTTTTAAGCAATAGTGAGATATAACAAATTTAGGCACTTAAAAGTAAACTCTCATCATTGTTCACAGGTACATGGTGTGATAGTTAATTTTATGCAGCAACTTGGCTGGGTTGTGATGCCCAGTTGTTTAGTCTAACACCAGCTTAGACATCTCTGGAAAACGTTTTTTGGATGTGATTAACATTTACAATCAGATTTTAAATAGAGTAGATTATCTTCCATAATGTGACTGGGTCTCATTAAATCAGCTGAAGGCATTAAACCCAAAGACTGAAGTTTTATACAGGCCCCAAAGTTCTCAGTAGTCCTGTAGTTATGACCTCTAATGCAATTTGATGACTGCTAACCCCTCTACTAAGAGTTGACAAGGGGCATGTGGCTATCCTCTGAGTCCTCCTTGAATAATATTTGCAGCCTAGCAGTGAAAAGACCTAAGTGCTGTCAGGTCAAAGTCCTTTGAACATAATATATTGATTTTATAAGTCTATATATTGATGCAGCACTCAGAAGTTTACAAAGCATTTTGACATTCATTGTCGGCCTTGACACCTAAGACTGATGAAATGCTAAGTGTGTAACTAGCATGGAACTAAGGCACAAATAAGCTAACGAGAGGAAGGAGTAAGCAGAGAGTGGCATTGAGGCCCAGAGCATTTCAGCCTAAAGACAAATGCTAGGGAGCTGCTGCTGGGAGGTACTGTGGATCTATGGGACAATTCTGAACTGGGTTTAGAGATGGATAGTGAACCGATGAAGATGGCGGACGAGGTAAGGGGGAGTATATGGCACCAAGTCCTGGAGCAAGAGACAAAAACAATCTCTCTGAAAGAGGAATTTAAAGAAGAAAGCCTTCATAGGTGTAAGAAAAAGTACATTACATGAGGATATGTTGTTAATTATTTGGAATATATTTATTTCTACCTCTCTCTTCTTTCTTGGAGAAAGGAGCTATGGTAAGGGGATGCGAGGTGCACACAGAGAGTACAGGCAGGGCGGGAAAGCTGGGTTGAGGTCAGCCAAGCTTCACTCTGGAATGAGAGAGAATTAGGCAGATGTGTTGAGAGTTTGAATATCACTGCCCCAGTTAGCATGATGATGGAACTCCCCTAACAGCCATCCCCAGAGGAAGGTCAAGTGTTAAAAACGTACCCAGGATAGAACTGTCTGATCACAGCACGCAGGCTCTTTCCATTGCTCAGGAATATCAGGACAGCAGTTTGATGTTTATTAAACATCAGCAGGGTCTCTACTAGAGTATGATCCCTGGGAACGCTCAGCCCCCTCTCGGAGAAATCTTAAAGGCACAGAGCTATACCCAGGTCTGGGCAGCCACCATCACCATGAAGTCAGGATGAACTTTTATGATCTGGCAGGGAAGGAGTCTGCTTTTAGAATGGGATGTATTATTAACTGTCACCTTCTTAAAAACCTTTCTACAGTCAGCCATCAGAAAGAGCACGAGATGATCAGGAAAGACAAAGCACTTTCCAAAGTGGAAAGTGTGAAGGGGACTGGAAATAGGTGGTGTGAGGGGGCAGTGAGGGCCACAGTCCACCCATCCCAGCATCTTCGCCAGCCACACGCATTAGTGAAAGTCATCAGGCTGGAGAAAGAGGCTCTGAGGAGGGCAGAGAAAGGGAAAAACTAGGCTAAGTGAAACCAGACAAGAAAAGTCCATATACGAAAACCCAAAGAATGAGACATAATTTGTAAAAATATCTCCAGTGCTGCAGACTCAAATAAACGTGCGCACAGTATGATACAGGAAAAGAGAACAAAACTGGCAATTGGAAGGAATCGGTTCAAATTCTGGCTCTAGCCTGAGTAATAGTTTCACCCTAGTAATTGGGTTAATAACCCTAACTTATATGATTATTTTGAGTATCAAAGGAGAAAAGACCTAAGAATGTGCCTAGTAAGCTACAATGTAGCTATTCAAATGTTTATGTCCATTAATTGGGATTATGGTCATTTTTGATTTTAAAAAAAGTGATTCTGACACATGTATTTGCATACTCATTATAAGGTATGAGAATGCTGATGTTGTAACTGTATGGCACTGCTGAGAATCCGGTAGCAGTCCAGGTCTGTCAGAAAGAAAATTACAGAAACACGACTCAACTAGACCTGCCCTCCCTCTAAAGCTGATAAGAAAAATGAAAAACGGACCATATCCTTAGCAAGAACGTCCCTTTTACTGTCTTCAAACTCAATATTCATTCTTGCCAACTCTCAAAGCTATTCTGAAACAAAGCAGAGATCACAGTTTATCTCCTGGGCTTTTAATATCCCTCATTTGTATGGATTGAAAAATTGAGGCACATGGAAATATAAAGCCTCTTGTACCAAATCTGTGTCTTCGGGAAGCAGTCTGGCCTTTTCTACCCGAGAGAATGCCCCTCAGAAAGCCCAGGCTTGGGGCTGGGAGCAAAGCACAGAAAAGATGTGAAACATTAAACAAATGAAGACCAAGCAGGGGAAAGAAAAAGACCATATTCTCAGGCATATTTTCAAAATAAGAGAGATAAATTCTGAAAATGAAACAGGTTGGGAGAACAAGACAAATGCTGAAATAAATATGAAAAGAAGACAAATTTCTTCTCATAGAAACATGGAAAGTCAGTCTCTAAAATGTTAGACAATGGCTTAAGAAAAGGTAAAACTGGGAAAGGAAGATAAACACCAAAGGGCAATAAATCACAGAAATAACACATCTGAGGATCGTTGTGAATAAAACACACCCCACCAAGTGAGCCTGCAAGACCAAGACAAATGCAACATGACTAACAAATACAGATATCACAGCCAGGATGGAAGCTACCAGAGAAGATGAACGCCTAGGGCACCGCTGACCTCCTGGCCTTCCCGGGGGAATCCCATTCACATGTGTTTCCCTAAACAAGTCCTCCAAGCTGCTGTCCCGCCTTCCTCTACTCAGTACATGAGCGAAGGTCACCTCTCCTGTACCTGATAGTAGCGGGCACAGTCCCCTTAGGAGAGGCTGTTCTCCTTCTGTCACTGATAATTTCTCCCTCATAAAAAAAGCTGGAATCCTGCTCCTTTATTCCCACACCTGAGCCTTGTGACACAGAGGTAAGCAACTTTAAATATGGCTGTCATCACCATGCAACTGGCCCCTGCCCAGCCTTAATGCAGTGCTGTCAGTGTCCACGCTGTGGGTTAAAGCTCATCACCAGAGCTTCCTGGGACAGTCCCTGGGTGAGAGAGAGAAAGGGTGCCTAGTCATAAAGGGACCCAGGTAGGCTCTGAAGGCAGATATTCCGGGCGACCAGGAGGTCTCTCTGGAAAGTACTGAGCTTACTCTGCCTCATCTCTGAGATGGGAATAATACTTAATACCCTGCAGTAACTAGGAAAGCACACATAAAACCTCTAATGGCTCTTAGAATTCAAAAATAATAGCTTGTGCACTTCCCTGCCCTTGATTCAACACAACCACAATTTTTTCCTAAATGTTGGATCTGGGTTTTGATGGCCTGGGAGCTCAGCACCACAGAAAGATCAAAAGGTTAGGACAGGGAGTCACATACCTTACCCCTTGAAGTAGTAGTGAGCCAAATTAAGGCAATGAGCAAGGATTCCAGTGAGAGCCACTATGCCTAACCTCTGCATCACCCATTGCAATTCACTGAACGCTTTTGATCAAAAGAGGCTTAGAATTTGGAAGCTGGACATAAAAAACAGAACAGAGGGCCTCTCGTGTGGACTGTGTTTTAATGCTGGGAAGTAGTTTCATGTCTATTATCTAACACGATCACAACCACTCTGTAAAGTAAAGGGTGCAAGGATTATTCATCTCATTCTCATATATGAGACAGAGACAGGAGGCCCAAAGAGGCTGTGACCAGCCCGAAGTTATATAAAGTCATGTGACCAGCAGGTAGCAACTAGTAAATGGCTCCATACCTCCCAGGCATGACCATTTCCTAGAAAGGGAAACATTTTCACTGTGCTTCATCAAGAGATGCTGCTGAAACAATCTCATGCAAATGAGTCCTCCTCATGGGAAATAGTAAAAAGAGGCACAATCAGTGAGGGAACGAAAGCATGTGACTCGGCCAGGAGCTGGGCCACTGCCTCTTTCTTGTCACTGAGTGTGGTTTTCAAAGCAGCAGCACATGGGGCACTTTTGTGCTCATAAAATTGCAGACTCTGGGGGTCCACTTCAGACCTGCTGAATCAGAATCTGCATTTCAACACAATCCTCAGTACATGGAGATTAATATTTGAGAAGCACTGGTCCAGAATGATTTAGAGAGGAAATTATTTTGCTGTGGATATAAATTCAGGATTCACCTTACCTGGGAAAATCTCTACCTTATAAGATGACTTGAAGGGTCTACCTACCCAAGTGCCCACATTCACCCCTTCCATGAGCACGTCCGGCCAATGTCTCTATCATTTGTCCACCTCGGTCTCTCTCCCCCTCACTGGCTTGCCCTGACAAAGCATATCCAAAGAGTCCTCAACTAGGGGAAGCTTTGCCTCAGATATAAACTTCAAACCTGAAAGGTCTGTGTATCTGAAATCCCAAGCCTACGTGTCTGTGCTGCATTGTGGGTGTGAGCTCCTTACTCTACATTGTTGTCAAGAGGACATTTACTTGCCCTACAACGGACACATTTGGCCTTTTAACCTATTTTCCCACGTGGCTGATGATAAATAAAACTGAATGCTAATAGATTCATGTATGGTATGAGAGAAAAAAGAAGTCATGATGAGACGGTGCTGTGGCCTGAGTAAATACGGGGCAGGCTATTTCTGAATGAGTGAGGATGACTGTGAGAGGGGCAGCTTTGAGGAGGAAGTTCGGGGTTTCCGCTGCAGACGTATTAAACACCCAGGATGTGGAGCTAAGGGCAGACTTCTGGACTGGCAAGACACACTGGGGGCCACTAACATGCACATCTAAGGCCATGGTGCTGCGTGCGATCACTAGTGATGGGTGTAGGTAGAGAATAGGAGGGACTCAGGCTCAAGTTCTGGGATACTCAGCTGTTTAGAGATCAGGGAACTGAGGGGAACAAACTGAGAAAGATCCACTGGTGAGGTTAAAAATCCCCAAACCCCACAAATGTCCTTTTGAATCCCTGAGGACTGACGAAGAAAGTGCACTGAGGGAGCAAGTGTTCCAGGCTATCAGAAGCTGTCAGCAGCTCAGGCAAACTGAGGACTGAAACCGAGAAGCTGGTCTGGCCACCTGCTGGCCACTGTTCACCTCCACAAGAGCAGTGTGGTTGCAGGGGGCGCGGTGTGAAAGCAGGATCGGAAAATGTTCAAGAAGGAAGAGAAGAAAAATTGGAGACAGTGGGTAGAGATACTCCTTCCAGGGCCTTTTGCTGCAAAGGCCTGCACCACCCAGGAGTGGCGATGTGACTCATAGCCAGACGGGTGGTTTGAACAGCAGCAGTCCTGTGCCTCAGTGCTCCTCATGGGGTTGGGATGTAAGCAGACACCGGTTTAGGGAGCTCTCTGATAGCACTTGGAGCAATGGGAAGCAAGGCTGCCAGCTAAGAATATAAAAAAGGAGGAGTCGCTGGGGGTTTGGAAAGAAAACAAAGTATGAAGGGTCACCTGCTCCTGTTGATTATTTATTTATAGACAGAGCCTCACTTGTCGCCCAGGCAGGAGTTCAGTGGCACGACCACAGCTCACTGAAGCCTCCTACTCCTGAGCTCAGGCAGTCTTCTACCCAAGCCTCCTGAGTAGCAGGGACTACAGATATGCCACCATGCCTGGCTAATTTTCCAAATGTTTTTAGAGGCAACGTCTCACTATGTGGCTCAGGATGGCCAACCTCACGTGCCTGACCATTATTTTTTGTTTTCTGAGGATGACAATGTATAAGAAGAAACCTCCAATGAACTCTGCATCTGTCATGGACTGTATGGAGAGTCCCTCAACAGTTACCATCTCCACATGGTCACTCCTATTTGCCTTGCTACATCTGAGATCTAGAGGAACGGTTCTCTCAGAATATTCTTGGGAGAAGCATGCTCTATCTGTGACCCAGTTTTCTTTCTTTCTTTCTTTTTTGAAAAATATGGCAGCTATACCTGGCTCTCCTCTAGCAATGTGGGGCCACATTATATCATGTGTGGGGAGGGCACCAAGGGTCTCACAAAGGCAAACCATCATCACACAGTATTATTATCTTATTGCCCCTCAATTAAAGTAAGTGGCACTTCAGGATGCAGGAACAGCTATTCCCAGCAGCATCGCCTTGTAATGCAATTGTGTTCTCAGTTTTCCCTTTTTCCTACAGCCTCTTACATCTTTGTTTAAGCTGTGCTTCACACTCACCATTGTGAAATCCACGGGAATCCAAGGTATGAAATGATCAATCCAATTCAAAACTAACAACAACAAAAAACAAATAAAAAAACAGCTGAAAGACAAGAAAATGCTACACAGTTCTTATACTTGGACCCTGACGGCTCCTTGCCCTGGGAGCATTTTGCAGCAGTAGCTGCCAGAGCCTCCTGTGATGCAATCAAACCTGCAAGCTTCTGAGCAACGGGCTAGAAACTGTGGGTTTGGTTTCCATGACCCCATCTTCTGGTTCAATCTTTTTCTAGAATGGTTCACAAAATTCAGGAAAGCCTTCACTTATGTGTATTATGAAAGGTCTTAGAAAGGACACACATGAACAGTCAGGTAGCAGAGATGCATAGGGCAGGGAGTGGAGAAGGGCTCCAGCTTCCCAGCCCTCCCTGGGCACAGCACCTTCTAGCACCTCCCCACACTGGGCACCGACACTCTCCAATCCTGACCTTTGGGGTTGTTGTAGATGGTTCATTACATAAGCATGATTATTTACATCCCTCTCCCCTCTAGGAGGTTGGGGATGATGAGTCACAGCTCTCAGGGTAACCAGCCCCATCCTGACATAGGACAGGACCCCAGCATCAGCCGTCTCCTGAGCCCACAGAAACACAAAGAGATCCCAGGGGTTGTCATAGCTGTGCCAGAAAACAGGAGAAAGACTGAAATATGTATTTTTACTATAAAACACAAAATCGTTACCAAACAAAACTCAGCAAAGCCAGACGCCAAAGCAGAGAGCAGCCCGGGAGAGAGTGGCTCAGAAGTCCAGAGGCCTGGGCTTGGGATGGTGTCTGAAGTGGGAGCTGATTTGTAGGAGTGAATTGAATTAAACTGAGTGACACTCCACTGGGGTCCCCTGAAGAACTTTTGAGCATGTGGGGAAGAAAACAGATACATGGCAGGAGAAGGGTGAGAGTAGACTAAGAGAACACAGTTCATTGGAGGTTTCTTCTCATACAGCATCACCCACAGAAAACAAAAAATACAGATCAGGTACGTGAGGTTGGCCAGCCTGAGCCACACAGTGAGACCTTGCCTCTAAAAACATTTTGAAAATAAGCCAGGCATGGTGGCATACTTGTGGTTCCCACTACTCAGGAGGCTTGGGTAGAGGACTGCCTGAGCCCAGGAGTGGGAGGCTGCAGTGAGCTGTGGTCATGCCACTGCACTCCTGCATCCCCACTCTTGGGTGGTGCAGGCCTTTGCAGCAAAAGGCCCTGGAAGGAGTATCTCTACCCACTGTCTCCAATTTTTCTTCTCTTCCTTCCTGAACATTTTCTGATCCTGCTTTCACACCGCACCCCCTGCAACCACACTGCTCTTGTGGAGGTGAACAGTGGCCAGCAGGTGGCCAGACCAGCTTCTCGGTTTCAGTCCTCAGTTTGCCTGAGCTGCTGACAGCTTCTGATAGCCTGGAACACTTGTTCCCTCAGTGCACTTTCTTCGTCAGTCCTCAGGGATTCAAAAGGACATTTGTGGGGTTTGGGGATTTTTAACCTCACCAGTGGATCTTTCTCAGTTTGTTCCCCTCAGTTCCCTGATCTCTAAACAGCTGAGTATCCCAGAACTTGAGCCTGAGTCCCTCCTATTCTCTACCTACACCCATCACTAGTGATCGCACGCAGCACCATGGCCTTAGATGTGCATGTTAGTGGCCCCCAGTGTGTCTTGCCAGTCCAGAAGTCTGCCCTTAGCTCCACATCCTGGGTGTTTAATACGTCTGCAGCGGAAACCCCGAACTTCCTCCTCAAAGCCGCCCCTCTCACAGTCATCCTCACTCATTCAGAAACAGCCCGCCCTGTATTTACTCAGGCCACAGCACGGTCTCGTCATGACCTCTTTTTTCTCTCATACCTTACTCTAATATATTAGAATTTGGTTTTATTTATTATCTAACCGCAGAGGACACACCACTGTGCCTCAGCCACACTGCTCCCCTCTTGTCCAAGCCACCACCATCTCTCACCTCCCAAATGACCTCTGAGCTTCTGTCCCTCCTCTCCACAGTGCACGCAGCAGCCACAGTGTGCCTTATAAAGTGTGTTATGTTGGGTGCCGAGTCTGCTCAGAATCTTGCTTAGCACCTGGTTCTAGGTGCGCCATCCACACGTTCAGGAAGTGATGATAAAGACGGCACACACCTTGTGGGGTAATTATGAAAAGTAGTACAGCAACGTTTATCATCTGCCTGGGACAGCTTCCAGGACATTCCAGAGTCCGAGAAATGCAAACTATCTTCACCATCATGAATACCCTGACAACACATTTACCCAATAAGACTAATAGTACTATATGTGTATACGTAACAATCACATCTAAAATTAAAACAAAGGACTCTGTTCTACTCTCTGTGCATTTATTTATAAGGAGCCAGACTTTAGCATCCAACAGGGCACACCATGAGCCCTCCTGGGCATGCAGCATCCTGAGGGATATGTGAGATTGCTCAGCTGGCAAGAGAATTTTCTCAGTGGAGACAAAAAGGTGATGACCGTGGTAATAACAAAGTCAGTGGGGAAAGAGAAGTCAGTGACAGCCACCAGGAATCCATGCAGGAAATCCCTGCTGGGCAGGGCTAGGGCATTCTATCTCCCTGGTCCCTCTTCTGCCAGTTCTCACTCTAGCAGCTCTGCCTCTCATATCAGAACCTCTCCTCATTCTGTAACTATCCCACTGGCTGCCTCACCCCTGCCCCAGCCCTCAGAGCCCCATTTCTGGCCGTGGCCCAGTCCTGGCCAGCAGGCCCCTCTCCTGCTGTGGTGCTCACTCTTCCAGGAGAGCTGTGTCAGCTCCTGCACACCAACTGCCAGAGAGACCTCCCCAGAACAGTGAGTGGGTCACTGTGTTGGCATCTGGTGTGGTGTGGCGTGTGTGTGTGTGTGTGTGTGCGCGCACATATGCCACTAAATCAACTATCACCATTTTTCTATTTTTTCTCCCTTCCCACCTGAATGGTGCTACCACTGTAGTGAGAAAGAGACACAGAGCCAAACCCATTGATGTGCGACAGCACAGGTGGTGGGAGGGGCCCTGTCCTCTCTTATTCAGCCACCTCCCCTTCCCCTGTCAGCACAAGTGGTGGGAGGGGCCCTGTCCTCTCTTATTCAGCCACCTCCCCTTCCCCCATCAGCATAGGTAGAGGGAGGGGCCCTGTCCTCTCTTATTCAGCCACCTCCCCTTCCCCCATCAGCATAGGTGGAGGGAGGGGCCCTGTCCTCTCTTATTCAGCCACCTCCCCTACCTCCCCTTTCCCCATCAGTCCCTCCCTCCTCTCTTCCTCTGGGGCTTTATTCCTCATTCCTCCCACTAGGACACTTACATTCCCATGTCTGCTCTCTCATTCCCTCCTTCCTTTATCCCATTCTTCTTTCCTTCCCTCCACTAAAAGGCCCCTTCCACAGGCTCAGTCCCAGTACTGTTAATTTACTGAACAACAGCCTGAGAAGGGTAGGGACAGTGGTGAATGTGGGGCACAAAAGGAAAAGGGGGGCTGCTCCTCTTTGCAGCAGCCCATTGGTCAGATGAAAGGCCAGCAGAGAACAGGGGTAGGCACCACGGGCCCTGCGGGGAGGGGTGCCAGGGACAGGGAGAAACAGGGCTCTGAGGGCTAGCAGGGAAAAGATGGTGCTGCCGTCACATCACTTAGTGACTGATTACAGGTCATTAGACTGTGAGCCTCTCAGTGAAGAGCAAGTAGATGGTGTGTGCAAGTTGGTATTACTATGCACTGTCACAAAAGTTAGCTGGCCATGTGGTCACTTGTGGAATCACTTTGCAGACAACATACATGTTTGCTTATCCTATGGCCACAGCATCAGCAGATGGCTTTGTGCACAGTAGGCTATTGATACATAGGTTGAGTATCCCTTACCCCAAATGTCTGGGATTAAAAATCTTTCAGATTTTGGATTCTTTTTATTATTTTGGATAATTTACATGCATAGATAATGAACTATCATAGGAATGGTACCCGAGCCTGAGTCTGAGCATGGAACTCATTTGTGTCTCATACACACTTTACACACATAGCGCAAAGGTAATTCCATAAAAATTTTATACGGTATTTTTAATACTTTTGTGCATGAAACAATGTTTGTGTACATGAAGCATAGGATGGCAAAGTGTCACTATCTTAGCCTCCCATGGGGACCCTCTGTGGTTTTTTGGCATCACTGTCACTCCTGACTCTAAAGTCAAATGCTATCAATAAGCAATAACCTCCTGACACTTATTCACATATAAGTGGTTAACAGTATAAAATATGGCATACACGGGTACAGTTATGTGCCGAGTGACCACACAGCCCAGCAACGTCACCAGAGTGTGTGGGTTAGCTGCTAAACAGAGCACCACAGACAGGGCTAGGCGTCCAGTCCCCACATTGGGGCTCAAAACATTCATGATTTTCTAGCATTTCGAATTTCAGATTTTCAGATTTTCAGATTAGGGATGCCTAATCTGTGTTGTTGGCAAATATACTAAATTGAATTCCTCCCATTCTTCACACACACTCTGGAACCTCTCTATTTTATTCCAACAAGGCTATTTCTTCTACCTCTCAAAATCACCAAGACTAAATCAGACATATTGTTCCCCTCTTGAAATACCTTCCAGGCAGCCCTTCACAGTCACCTTGCTAATGAGTTTGAATAGCCTAACAAAATGTTCTTGCTATATTATTGTTTGAAAAGCAAGATACAAAGCTGTCTGTACAGTAGAAGTCCAATTATTTCTGCTATGTGTGTATTTATTCCAAAAACTAGTATCAAAATTCCAAATACAAAAATTCCAAATACTATTATTCTAAAATGTTGACACCCACTATTTCTTGATTATGAGGTTATGGTTAACTTTTATTATTTTTGATTTTTATAAGTTTTTAACAATGATGAATTAATACCTTCAAAACATAAACAAAACACAAAATGCAGTTTGAATAAAATTGCCTTGGATAGGAAAAACTGTATGCACACTTCTCCAGGGCACTCTTACCAACAGCACTGTGTCCCTTCCAAGATGATGAATAGCTGTAGGGACAGGAAACATTTAAGAGAACAATGAACTCATGAGTTATTTTATTTCTAGGATATAATATGTAAATCCTAATAGCTCCATTAGCTCATATACTGGCAACTTCGTCTCTCCATGCAGAAAACTTGAACTTCAGTTTCATGTTAGTGAGTACACAGATAGCTCCCCCTGAGTAGAAGCAGAGGAAGAAGGAGGTCTCCACGTTTGTAATTCATGTGAACTTCTAATGCCATCTGTCAATCATTTGAAGTCCATAGGCAATTCATTTCTATGTGTCCTTGTAGGAGACGCGCTCAGTGGCCAGTTCTCATAACCAGCGTAGGACTGTCAGACCTAATACATCTAGACCTTGTGAAAAAGAAATGTAACCTGGGCAGAACACGGCACCTGGGAGGGGACAAGGAAGAGGCTGGGTTTTGACAGACAACAGCTTTCTCTACAAAACTTGAACTTTGATGTGCTCATTGCTCTTACGAAGGATACAATGTCCATCCAACACTGGCTTGGTCACTACCTAGCCCCAACCTTCCCAAGAGAATAGGGAAGTGTTTTTATATTTTGACATACTTAAAGGTAGAGATCCTCACCATTTAACCATCTTGGTCCACTGTTTGTTGGAGAGAATTTCCATCTGCTTATCTGGGACTGTTCCTGTGTTACATGAGGTATACTGTGAGTTTCTGTTTCAACAAAAGCAAATAAAGATATCCTCCAAAAGAGAAAGGTGAAGCATTTTAAATCTGCAAGATATTGTAGGCTGAGTCAGAAGGAACTGCAGCAGGAAATCCTGGCCATCAGCGAGGTCTCCTATAAAGCTATAGCGTGAAATTTAATCAACCACTTAATGGGAAGCTAGCTATCGGGAATGGTGAGCAAGTGCTCTAGAGATAAAGAGAGATTTCTTAAACTACGTGATTTTCCCTGTTCCCCAGAGATAAGATCTGTGCAGAGGAAATTTCATTCCTGGACATGCCTTTTCTAGAACTCTATCCCTGGGAGATAGTTTTTTAAAGTATCTGAATGAAAATGTGCTTATTTTCTAAGGAAGCATTTTAGCCTCAGACTCCTCTATTTTTTCTAGCAAAGAAAAATTCCAAACCAGAGAATCTCAGGTAGCATTGTCTGAAGTATACAAGATTTCACAGTTTTAATTTTCTGGGAGACCTTTGGGAAAAGTACGCCAGGCTGTAATACGGACCTAGAAATTGTCCTTGGTCTTCTCTGCAGGTGGGACACGTTTCCATGTGGTATGACTATGTTTCATATGACAGCATTCCACTGGGCATCCCACCTCACCTGAGCATCTTTCTCTGACTGAATCAATGTAGGGAAAGTCAACTAAAACCCCAGTATATCAGAATTCCAGCCCTGATGATGATAAAAGGTACAGTGAATATTTTTCCTCAGTCCATCTAATACCATGCACACACACATAGCACCATATATATGCCACTACCATATACGTGTATGTACCATTTAATACCATGTATACACGCCCTATACACACCATTTGTATGTGTATATGCTAATACCATATATATACACACACCATACACATACTATATATACCATCTAATACCATACATGTGTGTATATGCACAATAAATATGCCACTCTTGGCATATTTGTATTCAAATGTTTACCATATTTCACTCAGCTCTCACTAATATCTGAGCCATTCATCTTAACTCAGACTCCAAAAAGTATTTTCTTGTAGTTTCTAAGCTTTAAAATTTCAACTGAACACAGCCCCTTGCACATGTTTCACCCTTCAAAATAAATCTTTATTTTTGATATTGGGTCAGTAGACAACTTATACCTCCCTATAACACCATTTGCCTTAACCAGCACATTTTCTCACTGGCTATATATTTTCCTATTTTATTCACCTTGCAGTAGAGAAAAAACAATGAACTCTGACAATATAACCTGGTTAATCTTCTTCCATAGTCACAGGAAGAAAAAGTAACACAGAGGGAAAGTCAAAACCCAGAGGACGGCTGATGTGTGAAGCCCTTTGTAACTAGATTTCGCCACATAAACCACTTTGAGAAGCTTCCAGAATCACGGGCACAACAGTAAATCAACAGTGCCATCTGCCAAATGGCCTGGAGATGAACAAAACCGTTAGGCTCATTAATTATTGATGACAATCAGAGTCAATTTGACTTTATTATGGCCCAAGAAGAGGAAATCATCAAGGAGCTTGCTCTTAATGGGCCTGAATACAAGGGTGGGTACTGTGGGAGGGGGAGAAGCCATCTTCCCACCTGCTCACTTCCATCTCTTTGAGAGCAGCATCATGACCAAAACCAGATAAAAGTATCTAAATAATTTAGGCAGAAGTCAATTGGTGAGAGGACCAGGTTTCTCCAAAACCTTGTATCTGCTGTGCAGCTTGGGCTCATTAGGTAATTGTGTTATCCTTTCTTACAAGGAAGGAGGTCCCTAAAAAAATTTGACACTCTCCCCTTTTGTTCCCTCACTCCAGAAGACGATGTAGCCACCTCTCTGAAGACAAGAATGCCATTGAGTATGGGGACACAGGGACCTGTAGGCAGGTCCTCAGGCACACTGAGGCTCTCTGTCACAGTGACTCAGCCTCCCAGCCTTTCACCCATCCTGGTGTGTAGCCTCTGTGTAGCTGAGCACAGACATCAGAGAAGAAAATGGAGCTGGGCACCACATCTGATTGGAGCCGCAGGGGGCTTTCAGTAGACAGGATGCAATTACTCAGCTTGGAGGGCAGCCAGAGCCCACACTCCTGCCATTGCTCTTCCACTCTGTGTCTGCCCAGCTCAGCCACGAGCCCTTCCCCTGGAGCTGAGGAACAGCTTCTGCCTTCCAGCAGTCTTTCTCTTCAGCAATTCTCCCCAGATAGATCACACCAAGCCTGTGATATCCCCAATTCTGTGCAAGTCAGTTGGGGAGTTATAAGCAAGATGTAAGTCATGATTCATGTGATCCAGAAGTTTAGTTTATTTGTAGGGGAAAAGTCTAAATGAAAGAACTAATCAGAAACCAAAGAAAAGTGTGAGCGAGTGCAAAATAAGGGCTTAACGGCTGATGTGGTGGTGATCCCCAGACAGGAAAGGGAGGGCACACTTGCCATGTGGCTGTGAGGAGATAAAAACTCATCTTCCATCTAGTTAATTTTGTTTTGGTCATCTCTGTACATTAATTGGGAGAGTATAGGTGTGGTCTTATCATCTATACTCTCCCAATTAATTTCTCGGTGTGTAGAATTGGCCTTTCCTTCAATTCTAAACCTGCTTTAAAAATAATATATATTTCTCTAGGACCACCCTTTAGTGAGTGGCTTGGTCAACGTGATACCCTATACAGCTCATCCTCACTCGAAATGGGTTTTTTTTTTGAGCTTCTAAGCAACACACACCCCTGGGTCCTGGGCATAGTGACATTCCACTCTTGCAGCCTACTATATGCACATGTTCCTGTCTCATTAAAAGCTATAATCAATTAAATCACAAAAATCTCTTCTGCTCATTTTTGAAGGGTCCTGTGCAGTTCACTTACACTTATTCTTTGAAATCATTACTTCAGATTGTTAAATGGACCTGGAATTAATTGGACATATTGTTAAATCTAACAGGAAGAGAATCAAACCCAAGATCAAGAAATGTCTATACTCATTAGGGCCCACTATGCAGCTGGTGTGTTCCTTACCCAAATTTATACTCCTTTGGTATGGTAGAAAGACTGCTAGTTTTCAATATATTAAAGTACATTCATTACTATTCAAAGTTCATGCACAGGCATTATTGCATTTGATTTTCACAGAGAAGCCCTGAGGCAGAGAAGGCATGTTTTATTATCCCTCATTCACCTCAAGGAAACTTAGGCTTTACATGCTTGGACCACATCCAAGGTCACATGGCTAGTCAGTGTCACAGCCAGCTGTGCTGACTGCCAGTCCACTGTTTTCTCTGCCACAGGCTCTTATGACATTTCTAGATGCTGGGTTTCATGAGCTGAGAGATTAAATGGGCAAATTTTACCATACAAATCAGCACACCACAGCTCACCAATGCTGGGAGAAGACATGAAACTCCTGAGTCAGAGACAAAGGACTGTTGCTCATACAAACAGCCACAGCTAGAGTAAGGCCAGTTTACCTCCAGTCAACTCCAGCTGTCACAGGATGATTCCTAAACATGCAGCGAACTACATTACAAGACAGTAGCCCCAAGGACAGGGATCCCAAGCCTTTTACAATGGGCTTTACACATTAAGCCTGCTCTTTTCTCTGAAGGGAGACATTACCTTTATTGTACTATATAGAAAGGAATCAGGCCTTCTTTCCAGAAGGATACTTGCTACACAAACATCTCTTTAAAAGAACCTACAGCCAAAGCAGTCAGTATCTGTGAGATGTGCAGAAACATAAGAGACCAATGGAAAACTGACTCCTAATGCTAAGTATGCTAGGCTGTGCCCTGCACAGGAACAAGGCAGAGCAGGCCCATGACTCCAGGGAGAGGGCAGCCTATAAAGATACCTGCCTGCCAGCACCGGCTCATCCTGAGGCCCTGGAGACAGGAGCCCCAGCAAGCAGGTGTAGGGGCCCCAGTAGCCATAGGGCAGGATGCAGCAGCTCCCACACCCTGCACAGGGCGTGTCCTGCCCTCAGGGCTTCAGTGCCTGAGGGAGGAGACGAAACACCTGTTCCCTATGTGACTAGGGATGTGGTAAGGGATGGAGAATGGGAAGCAAGTTACCAGCTGGACTGTCCCCAGTTGGAACAGTGAGAATTGATATCAAGCTGACCCGGACCCACTGGGCCTTTTACCATGTAATCACACTTGCAAGTTTGGACCCCCAAGCAATTCAAGAGAGGACACATGCCTATTAAGAAGGTTTGTCATGTAACCTCCACCTGTCAGTTACCCTAAAGGCGGGAGGCAGTAGCCACAGCTGCCAGGGGCAAGAAAGACCCTGTGTTGAGACTCGGTCTCTTCTCCCTCACCTAGAGGGACTCAGCTCACTCTTGAGATGTATTTTGTTTATTTCATATATTTCGTTTGCTTTGTTCTGCGAAGAACATATGTTGCTGGTGAGCACTCTGTGTGTGTGATCCCTTCATCGTCAGCGAGGCACCAGGGAGTATATTCCTCCAGAGGGAGCTGGCAGGTGGAATGAGAATTATGGTTTGCTCAAGTTTAAATAACCTATTTTATGTGACAAAAACTGGTAAGTGGTTGGCTTGGGATTTAAACCAGTATCTTTTCACTATAAATTCCATATTCTACTATTCCGTGTTGCGCCTTCAAGACTGAAGCATTATCTGGGAAAAATGAGAATTTCTACATCCATTAAATCATACCTCCTGGTCAACCATCTCTCTCTCAGTCCTGGCATAATGGAAACATCTGCTCCCCATGCATCTCTGCTCCACCCACAGGTAGCAGGTTGCACTTTTGATCTGCTGAGCTATTTCTTGGTGGTGTTAAGTGCAAGTTTTAGAGCCCAAAACAATTAGATTGCACTGAAGAAATAAGTAGACAGTGATTATAAGGGAGGCAGCTGGGAACAGCCAGGGAGCAGCTGGGGATCTAGGGACTGAAGGAAATCAAGGCAGATATTTAAGAGGGAAGATTTGTCTATAGGATGTTCATTTTTATCATGTACCCTAATGCTTCTGTGGGAGCGGATTATTTGGGTGAGACCAGCAAAAGCACTGAGTTTCATTTATAGGTCACCATAGCTCAGATGTGGGGCATATCAGGAGTTTTGAGAGAAAAATAACCAAAAATCATACCTCTCCATAAACTCATTCGAGGCTCAGAACAACTTAGGATGCTGCCACAGATGCTTTGCACTGCCGAAATAAAATTGTATATCCTGTATCAATGTGCCCCCTTCCAATCCAGCTTCTAAAGGTTTAGTCACCAGGACAAAATGACAAAGGATCCAGAAGGCAGGAGGAATCTGCAGCCAGGGTCTTTCTTTCCCCCAGTTCACTTCACCAGTTGATTGTCTCCCTCTGCCTAAGTTCACAGTTCTCATCAGCCAGGCCCCCGGCTTGATTTATACCTTGACCACAGGGAAGTCCTTGCATATTTGCTGCCAACAGGGTGGCATGGAGTGAAGTTCCAGGTCTTGGATTCTTAGTAAGGCTTCACTACTTGCTGGCTGTGTGACCTTGGGTGACTAATAAATTTCTCTGTGCCTCAACTTCCTCATGTGTTTTGTTGGGTTAATAATAGTCCCTCCATTACAGGGATACATATGAGAATTAAGTAAGATATCCCAGCATAATATTTGGCTTGTAGTAAAGAGTCAGCAAGCATTAGCTAATTTTTATCATTGTTATTATTGTTGCTGCTATTATTTCTCAACATCAATAATGTAAAAAACAAGGAAAGTTTTACTCTCAAAGGCACATTAATTTATACAAATGAAAGGCCTAGCCAGAGACCCAGTAAATGTCAGTGAACGTGTAGCCTCTCCTGAATAAGGGGAATGCGTAGAGCCAGGCATATTCAGAATATATTCAGAGCATATTCAGAACATATTCAGAGCATATGGCCCTCCTGAACTAGGGAAATGCGTAGAGCCAATCAGGCATATTCAGAGCACAGGTTGCAGATATTTCAATTGGCATGTCAAATATTAATAGCCTGTGTTTGAATATGTTCACTCAGTCCCAGAAAAAATGTCATCTCCTATCAAGGGATTAATATCATCGTGTGAATGTTTCCTTTAAGCTGAGATTTCTTTCACATTATAAGATTCTCTATTATTAATCATTTTCTTTAATATCTTAATAATATGATAGGAAAATCAAATTAGGCTGGTAGAACTTTCCCATCAAACTGTATTAACATTGTCTGGTAAAGACTTCAGTTTTTTCCTAATGAGAATCCTAACAGCTTAGTCTGCACGCTGTGTGGACTAGACAGTCTCCAAACCCCTCTTCTGTGCAGTGTCTCACAGTCATCTTGGGCTCTTTCTCCTTTGTTGCCATTTACAACCAACCAGTTTCCAATGTTTGTCATTTCTTCCTTTAAATCCAATTCCTATTATCTGTGCTCTGTACTGTTGCAGAGGCCCCACCAACTCTTGCCTAAACGACTAGCACAGCCTCCAATATACAGATGGTTCTTTCTATTTCAGATTCTCTCTGCTCAGAATTCTTTCCATACCACCCTTGACCTTCATTCAAAGCTCAAAGGTCAGCTTTTAAATGAAGCTTCTCTATTCCTGAAGCTAGTGGTGATTTATCCCTCCCTGAAGTCATGGTGCTCTTCCCATATGCAGCTTTTATGTTTCTTAGCAATTTCTTCTTTGCATTATTACTATTTCTAAACATGATGTATTTCCTTTCTCAATCTGTAAGCTTCCTGAGGGCAGTATTCACGTTTAATTCTCATTTTTATCTTTAATAGTGCTTGTCAAGCTTTTTAATAAATAACAACTTCATTTTTTTCTGTGTTTCAGGTACTATCCTTTGCCCCTTGCATATATTAAATTACTCAGTCCACCAGCAAACTTTAGAAGTTGTCACTATTACATTCATTTTATAGAGAAGGAATCAAGGGCCAAGTAACTTTCTCAAGGCTATGTAGCTCCTAAATGGCAGGACAGGCTTCAAGCCCAGCATTCTGCCTCCAAAACACTTACCCATGATAATTCAGTCTTTGTTAAATGAGAGAAAGAAAGGAAATCCTGATGGGTGCCATGACATGGACACACCTTGAAGACGCTGTACTAGAGACACATGAGCCCCCACAAAAGGACACATGTTGAATGATTCCACTTACATGAGGTGAAATTCACCAAGACGGGAAGTGGAAATTTTCAGCTTCCTTCTTAATGTCTCTACACCAGTGTCTAAGAAATACATCAAGTCCAAAGTGACCAAGCAGAACTGATTCTGTCCTTGTCATCCTTTCCCATATAGAGATTTGCTCCTCATCCCGAACCATCCCTTCAGAATAAACCACCCCACTCTCAGATCAACTGCTCAAGCCTTAAACTACACATTATCCTCAATGCTCTTTGCTCACTGAACCCACTGAATACACACACAGAGTCATATGCAAGTTCTCTCGACTTCTAAAACTTACCTAAAACTCAGCTGTGTCACCCACACCCACTACCCCCTCATCTGTCTCTTGGACTCCTACAGGAACTCCTAACTGGTCTTCTTGGTAAAGTCCATTCCCTGCACTGAGAAGCCAGAGACAACGTTTCAAACCTACAGAATATGATGCCACACTCTTGCCTGAATTCCTCCAGTGGTCTCCCTTTGAATCTGGAATATTATCCAAATTCCTAAAGCTGCCCTCTGTCTTTGAGGCCCCTCCAGCTTCTCACACCCCTGGCTGGCTTTCCCACTGCTCTTCAGCCATGCTGTGCTCATTCTTGCTCTGGGGTCTCCACACAGTTTCCCCTGCCTATGCTACCCTTCCCCTTCATTATTAATTATTTGAATAAGTTAATATATGCAAAGGGTATAAAACAGTACCTTTATATTATTTAGACTGCAGCTGAAATATCACTTCAAAGATGGCTTCCTTGACCACCCCATCTAAATTAAGAGAATTTAGATTCTCTTAATCTAAAGTAGATTAGTAGACCACCCAATCTACTTTAATCATGCTTTAATCTTATAATAGTGTTTTTATTTTTTCTATCTTTTTTAATGTTTTTTTCTTATCTTATGCATGACATAGATCCTCCAATTCTAATGATGAGTAGAAATGATGGCAATGGCATCTTCATCTTATTTCTGATTTTATGAGAAATATTTAAACATACTGTTATAATATGCATGCCCTTCCATCCTTCAGGTCTGCATATTTTTATCAGATTAAAGGAGACCCTTTCATGCTTTGCTTACAAATTCTAAAACTTATTAATAGACACTATATTTTAACAATTATTTTTCTCTAACTATTGAGATGCTCACATTACTTTTTCACTCTGTTATTTTGACATTAAATTTTTTTTCACTTTATGATTTAAATTCACTCTTTTTTTCATTAAGTCATTTGTACATAGATCATGAATACATTTATGCCATTATGGGAATCAATGTATTGATTATTTATACAAATTGGAGTGCTTACATCCTACTAATTAACATAGTCTTCACCTCATTTACCCAATTACAGCATTAAGACATTTGTATTCTACACCTGATAGATTCAACTTGTACTTGCAATATGCTACATAGGTGTAGTCCCACTATTAACCCTCCCTCTATCGATCCACCTCTCTCCCTTCCCCTCCCTCTTCCCTTTCCTCTTTTATTCTAGGCTATAGTTGTGATTCATCTTTCATATGAAAGTGTGAGTGATTATAGGTCTAAATGTAGACCTGCCATTTGATCCTGCAATTCCTCTATTAGGTGTGTATCCAAAAGACCAAAAATCATTTGGCAACAAAGATATCAGCACCAGATTGTTCATTGCAGCTCAATTCATAACTGCCAAGTCATGGAAGAAGCCCAAGTGCCCAATGACCCATGAATGGATTAATAAATTATGGTATATGTATATCATGGAATACTATGCAGCATTAAAAAAAGAGACTTTACCTCTTTTATGTTTACATGCATAGAGGTGAAAAATATTCTTCTTAGTAAAGTATCTCAGGAATGGAAATAAAAAATCCAATGTACTAAGTACTACTATGAAACCAATTCATAATCACTCACACTTTCATATGAAAGATGTAGTTATATATTTTAAAGCTCTATTATTAGCTATATAACCTGTTAAAATTATTTTGTATTGTATTGTGTATGAATTTACTCTCATTATTATGAAATGTACTTTTTGATCTCTGGTAATACTCCATCTTGAAGTCTTTTTATCTGATATTAATACAGCCACTCTTATGCCTATGCTTTGTATATCTTTTTTCATCCATTTTCTTTTTTTTTTTTTTTTTTAGACAGAGCCTCAAGCTATCCCCCTGGGTAGAGTGCCATGGCATCACAGCTCAGAGCAACCTCCAACTCCTGGGCTCAAGCGAGTCTCCTGCCTCAGCCTCCCAAGTAGCTGGGACCACAGGCGCCCGCCACAACGCCCGGCCATTTTTTTTTTTTTTGGTTGCAGCCATCATTGTTGTTTGGCAGGCCCGGGCTGGGGATTCGAACCCGCCACCTTAGGTGTATGTGGCTGGCACCTTAGCCACTTGAGCCACAGGCGCCGAGCCATTTTCATCCATTTTCTTTTAAATCATCTCTACATTTATATTTAAATTGTATCTCTGGTAGATAGTATATAATTGTATCTTAATTTTTATCCATTTTGATAACCTTATACTTAATATAAATATTAATCAGTTGGATTTAATTATATCATATTACTTTTATTGTTCCTAGTCACACTTCTATTCCTTGTTTCTTTTTCCTTTTTAGACATTTTTATTATTTTCACTTTAGAATCTAATTTTAATTTATCTATTGAGTATTTTGCTATTTTACCTCTTTTCATTTTTTAGTAGTTGCCCTATCCTTAATTTTTCTCAATAAATAAATAAATATTAGACCCTATCATATTAAACTTAAAAACTTGCAATTATACGGATCTATTTATTTATGGCCATTTTTGCCTTGACTGACATATGTACTACGTATACACATACATATTATAAATCTAATAATATTGTATTATATGCTTTGCTTATGTATAATTTTTTTAGTTTAGATTAAAAGAAAATTTGGTATTTACTCATGTACTTACCATTACCTGTGTTCTTTATTTTTTTTCCTAAAAATCCAAATTTTCATCTGATGTGAATTTTCTTTCAGCCTGAAGAACTCCAATCATTATTTCTGGTTGTGTATATCTGCTCATGATAAATTATCTCAATTTTTGCTTTTTCAAAAGCAATCCTATTTTGTCTTCATTTCAGAAGGATATTGTTAGTGTAGAATTCTGGCTGTCAGGTTTTGCCATTAGCACTTTAGGGATGTCACTCCTTCATCTTCAGCCTGTGTCGTTTCTAATGACAAGTCTGTAGTCACCTTATTATTTTTCCCTCAAGTAATTTGTCATTTTTCTCTCATTGCTTTCAATATTCTCTAAAGCTTTGGTTTTCAATAGTTTGACTTTAAAGTACTAGGTGTGTCTTTCTTGGTCTTTCTCCTCCTTAGAGTTTGCAGAGCTTCTTGAATTTGTAAATTTATATTTTTATCAAAATTAAAAAAACTTTAGTTTTTGTTTATTCCAATAGTTTTTCTGCTGTACATGCTGACCTTTTCCTTCTGTGACTCTAGTTACATGTATATTAGACTTCTGCTATTGTTCCATGATACTTGTTTTCTACAAAGCATTTTTCTGTTTTTCAAACTGGATAATTTTTACTGATCAATCTTTACTAACTCTTTCTTTCATCACAACCAATATGCTATAAACTTATCTAGAGAATGTTTTTAATTATAAAATTTTATTTTACTGTGTCTTTATTCTAGACTTTCCATTTTATTCTTTTTTATATTTTATACTTCTCTGCTGAAATTTCCTATTTATTCATTTGCTACAAGTTATTTTAACATTCCTGAACACAGTCACAAAACCCACTTCCTTCCTTTTTACAAAGCTATCTTTCAGAAATGATGTGCTTTGAGTCTTTATCTCCTAAATCCAATACTATCTGGCTCAGTTTCCACTGATGGCCTTTTCTTTTGAATACAGATTGTCCCATTTCCCTGTTTCGTCCTATGTCTAATAAGTTTGAATTGTCTTCTAAATACTATATGCAATATATGATAGAGACCCTTAGGTCCAGTTCTAGCCCCACAAAGAGTTTTAATTTTTTTTATTTAAGAACAATTTAATTTAACTAGACTTAGACTTTTATTTTTTTTTTTTTTTGAGACAGAGCCTCAAGCTATCCCCCTGGGTAGAATGCGGTGGCATCACGGCTCACAGCAACCTCCAACTCCTAGGTTCAAGCAAGTCTCCTGCCTCCACCTCCCAAGTAGCTGGGACTACAGGCACCCGCCACAATGTCTGGCTATTTTTTGGTTGCAGCCATCATTGTTGTTTGGCGGGCCTGGGCTGGATTTGAACCCGCCACCTTAGGTGTATGTGGCTGGTGCCTTAGCCACTTGAGCCACAGGCCCCGAGCCACTAGACTTAGACTTAAAGCTCAATATAATTTTTGTTCTTTTAAAAGTAGCTCAAATTTTGTTCCTGCTATAGCTGGGATGCTCCAAGTCTGTCCCATGCATATTTATAGGTCAGACAGAGATTTGGGCAGAATATGAGACTCCCCTGGCTCTGTACTTTCAAGGGTTCTCCTCCTCCTCACATTTCTCGTGCTGCAACTACCCTCAAATCTGTCCTCTGGTTCATCAAGCCTTTTACCCAAGTGGATCCCACCTTATCTGGAATATGCTGGGGTCAGGTAAAAAATAAAAAAACAAACATAAAATCAAAAATGTAATACTGGATTAAGATTGCAGAAATTAAAAATGACAAATCTATAAACTAGTTTGTAACATACATGTGCAGCTTTCTGGAAAGCCCTGCTCCTCCTACTGCACACACCAGAAGCCAACTCACCCCCAGGCATAATTCATGCTTCCCTGGCCCTCTGCTGCTCCTCACCTCCAGATAACATCACCTTTAGATTGTGCAGGCTTTTGTGGTGCATACACCTTGCTTTACCCACGTGGACTTCAGGCTCTCGGGAATTAAATATACTTCATGCATTTTTATGAAGTGATGGGGGCCACCACAGGGTGGGCTCTCCATAATACTTGTGAATTGCTTTTCCTTGCCTCCTAGTGTCTCTGGTAACAGAGTAATTGCTCTGAAGGGCCTGTCAGCCTTACCATGCCTTCATAATACCCCTGAACCTCCCCTCAGAAGGAATTGGTACTCTTGGAACCAAGTTTGCCCATTATTAGTTTGCAGCGCCACTTTTCGTCAAAGTTGCCCGTGTTACAGTGTTACAGGGACAGAAGCGATGCCGCACTGAAGAGAGGGCACTGTGTCTTTTGGGCCCTTAAATGCCTGAAGAAGTGTACTGACCTGGCAAAAACCTGTGCTGTGTTACACGGAAAGAAGTAAAATGAAAAAAAAAAAAAAAAAAAAAAAACAGCCCTTGTCTGTAGCCAAAAGTCACTCCCTTTGTTCCTTACCTGCTGATATTAGTACAAAGAAAATCTCCCACAACTCTTAAAGAGCTGCTGCACTAGATTTCAGGCTAAGGAATGTTACTTCACAGCTGCTGACAACCAAATGCTTCTCAGTGTAAATAACAAAATGTATTATAATAAACGGAAGGAAAGTTCCCCAAAGACTGCAAATTGAAACAGCATAAAACCCCAAAACAACGGGGACAGAACGGGAAGCCGAGGAGGATCACGCAACCCTGAAGAGTCCGGGTGAGGCCGCGGAGAGAGCAGCTGCACCCCTGGGGGAAGAGCTGACAGTCTGGGGGGACCTGCTTTGAAGCTGTGTGCAGCTTCCGTCCCCCTGCAAGGAGTGAAGAGGCAAGTCTTAAGACACAGAAGTCTCCATCCTTCATCACCTTCCTCCCTTTATAATACCACGGTTGGCCTAATGGTTTATAAAGTCCCATAAATTAAGGCCTGAATTGGGTCCAGAGCAGAGGAGTGGCGGGACACGAGCATGCGCGGAGCAAGGGCGGTTGACACCCTGCACCTGTCCTGGGTGACAGAAAGACAGAGCAGCTGAGCCGCCCCGCAGCCTCTTGTGGAAACCGACCAGTGGGCCCTCCGTCCCCTCTTCAGTAACCAGCAGCTAAAGGGAGCACAGGAACCTCTAGGGTCCCTCTTACTCTCACCTCAGGAAGCCTCCACTACTCTGGCTGAGGTAAAGCTCAACACCTGGACTTGATCTGTTCCCTCGCCGCCTCACGTTCCGGAAACTCCTGGATGTCGGGCTCGCCGAGGATAGAGGCTCCTTCTAAGTCAGCTCACAACTGTTGTGTCTAACAGCGACACACGGCGCCCGCCTGTCACAGGGCGCGCGGCAGCACAAGGCACACGGAGCTCAGCGCGCAGCCGCACACGGCACACTGCACACGGCCCGCAGCGGCTCACGGCGCCCAGTGCGCAGCCGCACACCGCACTCTGCACCTGGCGTGAAGCGGCCCACCGCAACATGTGCCTCTCACCATCTTCGTGCCTTGGTTTCCTCATCTTCAAACAGAGGTAATTAAACTACTTAACTCTTGGTATCTCACTGCTGTGACTTATTAAATGAACTTAAACATTTAGAGTGTTAAATCAATGCTAACCCGTAGTCAGCATCCAAAGTGTGCTATATGTTATGATGTTATGAGAGTTGATATTATCAATATTCTTAAATTGGATCATCACACTACCTTTTTTTTTTTTTTCTTTTTTTTTGAGACAGCGCCTCAAGCTGTCCCCCTGGGTAGAGTTTCGTGGCATTACAGCTCACAGCAACCTCCAACTCCTGGGCTCAAGCGAGTCTCCTGCCTCCGCCTCCCAAGTAGCTGGGACCACAGGCGCCCGCCACAACGCCCGGCTATTTTTTGGTTGCAGCCGTCATTGTTGTTTGGCGGGTCCGGGCTGGGGATTCGAACCCGCCACCCTGGGTGTACGTGGCTGGCGCCCCAGCCGGTTGAGCTATAGGCGCCGAGCCACACACTAACCTTTTATGAATAAAAATTTATGAAATTCAGGACACCTAAAGAGATCCTATATTTAAACATATTTCCAGCATTGAAATAAAATTCCAGGTAAACACTGAACAACTTTAGTCAAGAAATTTCCTCTTTAACTTACAGAGTATTTCAAATACTCTGTAATACACATAATCTCCGAATGGAGAAACACCTTAAGTTCCTAAAACTTTAGTATGCTTTAGGGGTTTTGTGGGGCTTTGTTGCTTATTTTGGGATGTTTTTAGACAAAGTCTCACTCTGTCGCCCTGGGTAGAGTACCGTGGTGTCATCCCAGCTCACAGCAAACTCAAACTCCTGTGCTCAAGTGGTCTTTTTTTTTTTTTTTTTTTTTTTTTTGGCCAGGGCTGGGTTTGAACCTGCCACCTCCAGGCATATGGGGCTGGTGCCCTATTCCTTTGAGCCACAGGTGCCACTCTCTTTCTTTTTCTTTTTATTTTTTTAGTAGAAACAGGTCTCCCTTTTGCTCAAGCTGGTCTCAAATTCCTGAGCTCAAACAATTCACTCACTTTGGCCTCCCAGAGTGGTAGGGTCTTGAGCCACAGCGTGGAGCCAAGTTTAGGTTTTAAATATGACTTTTCCCTAGACAGAAAGGAATCACTGAGAATATGGGGTAGAGTGGGGGATTTTAAGGGCCACAAAGACAGAAACTACCAGAGAAAGGTGATGACAGAGGGATAAAGATCAACTTCTCTGGGGTTCATCTTTTTCATTTGTGAAAGGAAGTTGCTGGACTAAATGGTTTCTAATGTGCTTTCATGTCTAATAAGCCATAAGCTCATTTAATAAGAACTTGCTTAAATTTAAAATTTCAGGTAAGCTCAGACTTGCAGTTATTAGGATAATATCCAGCTATCCTAGCTTTACTTTGGAACTTAGCCTTCTGATTATCTGGGCTTCCATTTCCTTATCTGTCAAATGGATTGAGCAGAAATGCTGAAAAACCTCCTGTGCAGTGAGGCTCATGGTGAAGGAGGGGAGAACTGTCCTCAGTTTCAGAGTGAGAGTCCAAACACCAGCCCACACCAAGAATTCAGCTGGACCCTGCCACCATCGGCAGCTGTATAGCCTGCATGCTTCTTTCTGCTCAGCTGTCCTTTCTTAGAGCTCTGCATCTCACAAAAACTGCAGGCAAGTTCTTCAATACAAAATTACTTCAATCCCATCTGTTGTGTTTGTGTGTGTGTGTGTGTGTGTGTGTCTTTGCAGGCCAGCACCACCCCTGTGGGACAATGCCACCCTAGAATATTTTTCCAAATGTCAATTTATGAAGATGTGATTTAGTAAGCCCATTTTATAAGTAGGGGAAATTATCTACAGAGTCTGACCCAGAGGTTTTCCACAGGCCAGTGTGAACCCTCTGCCTCCACACTACACACTTGGGAATAGGTTTTCAGAATGGACCCCTGGGAGCGTACAGCTCCATCTTCAGAATGAAGTCACATATGGGTGGTTTCAGGGGCAGGGATTGTAGGACCAACATTCCCACATTCTGTAAATCCTGCCTCCTGAGAAAACCCATCCCAGACTGCAAAGTGTGCATGTTGCACATTCCCCAAAGAGCAATTCGATGATAAGAGAGAGCAACCCTCCAAATAGGAAAGCTTACCCTCAAGTCCCTGGTTTCACTTCTAAAGATGCAAATGAGGCCTCGGATGTGCTTCATGCCTGGCTTCACTGATGATGCCAGACTTGGGGTGGGCTCATCCCAGCCTGGCTCAGACCACTGCCCCATCAGGCCTGTGGCCTTCTCTTTTCTGTCTACAAGACGACAAAGATGCCCCGTGACTATTTTCAGTCATTCAGCCTCCCCATGTGGACTGAAGGCAAAGCTGTGGGGCAGGCAGGAGGTCAGAGTGCCAGGTCTCTCCCCACCGCTTTTAGCTCTTCAGATGGAAAGGTGAAAAGTGAGATGTTTGGGCTGACCAACCCAGAAAAGAAAAATCTGAGGTGTGTCTAGGGAGAGTAAAGAAACAGGTCTTTTACACCCAAAGGTGAATAATGAGGCATTTCTGATTACCAGTAGAATCTGAGAAGAATATTTACTGGAAGCTGCCCAGGCCTCCAGGGTTCTCAGGTAGAGGTGGGAGGAAACCAGTCCATTGGCCTCCTACAGGTTGATTTGGGTCATCTAGTGAGTTCAAACACATAAGTGTGAAAGTAGGAACCAACCTCTCCCTGCCTATGTTAGGGATGGCAAGAAGAAAGAAGGTTCTGCAGTGCTGGGGCCCTGGAGCTTGGCGCCCCCAACTGTGGAGGTGCTGAGCAGACCTCAGCAAGGACAAAAGCCAGGGAAGCTTTCAAGAGCTTGGAATCCCGCTGCAGGCCTAGAGGAGGGGCAGTGCTCTCTGGGACAGCAAGATGAGTCCATACTGGAGGGGGTTCATTGCAGGAGCCTGGGACAGAAGGTGAAGGGTGCTGCTGCCAGTTCCCAGAGAGCTACAAGTGGCAGAGGAGAAGCTGAGCCAGTGCGACTGGGAAGCCAAGGAGGAGGGGAGGCTCCATTCAGGCTGCTACGGAGGAGATGGCCATAGGCAGAGGCTCGAACACAAGCCCTCAGGCATCAAGCTACCCAAATGCCCACACAGTGCATGCTCTACCTAGAATTTTTCTCAGGGTTACTTGGCAAGGGATAGGCAGTGTGAGGTTGTAGATTGATGTTTTCAGGGAAGGCTACTGCAGGGAAGCTTCTGAGGTTCATAAAATTTGACTCTGATCAGTATATTATTTATGATGCTGTGGCAACAAACCACACCTGATTAAATTTAGGAGGATTTGATAGATTTCTAATTATAGCAAATTAGGGACAGTAGGAAAACTTACAGACATAAAGATTTGTTAAACAGATAAATTTAGCTCAATGCTTGTAAATTAATGGCCCAGAGCTAAAAGTGAAACTGGCTCCAGAATATATTCAAATGTGTGTGTGTGTGTGTGTGTGTGTGTGCGCGCGCGTGCGTGCATGCAGATATGTACTGGAATGTCTTCAGAAGCACACACCTTCCAGTCTCCCAGTTCAACATAGTCCCCATCACCCCCTCATGGAATGTGTGTTATCTGCCAAGCATTGTAGGGATCTGAGCCTGTTGTCCTCTGTCATTTTGTTCCAATCCTTGTGTTTTTGTTTTTATAGTTGCTGAATACACTGAGCACCAACAGTTAGAGTCAGAGACTCTTTTGTTTCAGGACCCCTCCCTCCTGACATGTCCCTTCCTCTGTGATAAACACCTGCACTGTTTCTTCCAGCCTCTCAAAGTTTACATTTCTAGACTAAGAATCAAATCATTTTTTGGCCTAGAAATTCTGACAGCACAGTTGCCTCCCCTGCCCTGGCTTTGGGGTGGCATCATTCCTTTGTAGACCAAGCTCCTCGTAAATGTTCCAGACCTGAATGAACTTTCCATCTGGGTCCTCCTGACCTTTCCAGCACTCGTCAAATTCCACCAGGTTGTGAGAAAGGTAATAGTGCCTTTTCTCTCTTCTCCTCTCACAATTTATCGTCTGATTCTCAGTTCAAGTCTATTACCTTTGAAAGCATTATGAAGAACTGTTTTCCTTTTGTCAAAACTCGGGTGAAGCAAATTCTCTTATTCAAGTGTGGGCCTGTGACTTGATCAGCTGCATCTCCGGGATCCCTGTTAGATACCCGTACTGGCAACCAAGCTGCTGGCAATTTGTCCAGAGTTCAGTTTTTTTGTTAATTGGGCACCCTTTACTGCTGAAATTGGAGGGTACTTGGATGAAATGTTAGAAAGATGAGGCTTCCTTAAAGGTGGTAAAATGCATGTCCAGCAGACCTAAGGGCTGGACTCTTAAAGCGGCTTCCAGAGAGAGCCAGGAGATTTGCCTGAGTTTCTGCTCTCACTGCATCTCTTTTGTAGGCACCTCCATTATTTGACAAAAAACCCCAAATATTTGAAATCTTTGTTTCACAAGTGAATGAATAATTGAATGAATGAATAAGCAGAACAGCAGACAAGGTGGGTGGAGGAAGCCAAATCCATTCTATCCTGCTTAGCGTTTAGAGAGGACAAGTGCTGAGTACTGCACGAGATGGCCAAAGAGGTTCAATGTGATAGAAGACTTAGAATTCAAGTGATCATCTTCCTCGTTTTCCATAAGGTCACTTGTTTTTTTCAAGGGCTCTAAATCTAAGTCACAGATGGGGGAAAAAAAAAACCCAGGTCTCTACCTCTCTGCCACCCTGGGCTCTACCTACAGCTCCATTTTTAAATGTTTGTTTCTTTTTGTTTCTCAAAGCAAATGGTCATCTGTGAGGAATAATGCACCTTTTAAATAAAATCTTGCCTGATACTCTATTCTAAGGGAACAGTCAATAAATGCCCATTTCTCTAAAACACATATAAATAGCAGAAAAAATGATTTATCTATCAAGCCAGCTTGGCACCAAAAAGAAAGGTTTGCATTATACCTAATGGTCAATACCCTGGGTCATTACAAAATCTGAAACCTTGACCTAAAACTATTTTCTTCCTCCAGGAGAAGGAGACCAATGAAACCCAAGGATAAATGGCAAGGTAGCACAGACAAACAGCCAAAAAATGATGTGACTATGGTCACAAGTGTCTTGGAGATGGAGGGATAGAGTTGAACAGGGAAAGGTGATATGATGGGCCATTTGACAATCAGAGTTCTGAAGGTCATCTGTTCCACTATTGCTGTGGGCAAATCCTGTCCACCACCCACCAGCTCCCAAAGAGCCGCTGTGCACATGGAGGCCTTCGATCTGGCCAAGGCAGGCCAGCAGTCCCGTCACAGGACTGACAGCTTGGCAGACAGATGGCTTGCACATCGATAGCACAGACACCCAGCCCCCACCACCTCACTGGCCACTGGTCAGCACTTTTAGAAATGCCACCAAATATCTCCTAGAGGAAACAAACGAAGAAAAGAGGGAGCAACTGTTTCCCTGGAGAGCAGTCACAGAGCTCACTGTGCTGGAGACTGGCCTCTGCTCATGTCCCTCTCAGGCCAGGTGGACTCAGGCTTGCCTGCAGGTGTCCGGGCCCCAGAGGCTGACTTAGGGTATGCACACTAGCATAGCTGCTAGTCACAACCAGTTGTCCTGTGGCTGGCTCAGGCCTTGTTCCTTGATGGCTTCTTGCCCTCTCTGGCAGCCGACCCAGGCATGGCCAAGAAGCAGGAATTTCATGTTGAACAAACGGCCCAGGTTACTGAGCTGTGTTCTCTCACCTCCCCAAGGAGTGTGCCCAAGCAGGAAGAGTCTGTATCTGAGTCATTCACTTATAACTGGTGGGTAGGAGAGTGCAAACAGAGATGGGCACCCAGACATTTGGGACATGAATAAACACAGGAAGACTGGGGCATTCCTGTAGCATTCAACTGGGAATCACTCGGGTTGTCAACCATCTCACAGTCTAACCAGAGGGACATGGAATGTCACCCCTCTGAATCCAGACCTTGTCTATACTTTACATCAGTGATTTTCAACCCATGTGCTGCAGCACCCTGGTGTGCCATGAGAGGATCTTAGGTGTGCTGCAAAATGTTAAAGATCATATTACATATTTAATAAACAAGTTGAAAGCTTTAACGTTGGAGAAGCATTGAGGGTACAATGAGCCAGGTTACACTGCTTACATTTGCTGGGTGAAGTCCCTCTATTAATAGTGTCCCAGCCCCGAGAGATGTGTCACACACATGGCCCCCCACCCCCGCCCTCCTTTTTTCCTCCCCCGACACGTACTGGCATCAATTGTCCTATCAGAATTGATTTACTCCTTTTTGTTTTGATCAACATAATATAAGTGTGCTGTGGAAGTTTAACTATACGTTTAAGTGTGTTGTGAAATTTTTTTTTAAAGTTGAAAAACACTACTTTATATGGAAGTGGTCACTCTGATTTATTATGGACTTTTTTAACTTAGTAGTGAGTACTTTAGAGGAGAATTTATGCTTGATCCCTCATTCAATCTGTGTTTATTGAGTGCTAAGTATTCTACGAGTTTAGGAGAATAAAGAGATGAATCAGGTTGGTGCAGTTTCCTCCCACATGGACGTTGGTTGGGAGCAGGGAGGGGAGGGAGTGTGCCCAGACTGAGCACTGTGAGGGGTGAGCAGGACTGGCTGGGAATGGGCAGTCATCACCATAGCTGGGGCTAACAGAGGGCTTATGAGCTAACAGGTCCCTTATCAAAAGCTTCACAAGTATTATTTCTGTCCTTGCACCCCCGTGAAATAGGCATTTGTGTTGCGCCCCTGTCACAGGTGAATAAAACAACCCAGGTTCAGATGAGTAAGTAAGTAGCAAGGCAAAGAGCCTTGCTTCTGATTCTGAACCCATTTATTTCTCTCTCTCTTTCATCACACACATATGCACACATACATTTTTGGCTGAATTGGTATTGTCACTAAGACAGTAATTTCTATATTATTTGGAAAACAGCCTCACTGTAGTACCAAAACATCCATCCACAAGCGCTGTTTTACTGAATGAGCAGAGTGCAACCCAGAGATTAAATGTGTTCTTTCCCCTGCAGTCGCTACAAAGCCATTCTGATTTAATCTTCTCTGCTAGTGGAATAAAATTTCAGAGAAGTCTAGAACCTGTCCAGCGCCCTTCAATCCAGTGTCAATTTAGTGATTAAAACATGTAGCCCACTGTGATCTCTCAGCCCAAGGATTCTTCTGAGCTCCAAGTCTGATTTCCTTTCTGGGCGAAGCCTAGATGGGGCCCCGGATGTGGGCAGCTTCTCCATCTCCCACCTGCTTTGTTCCTCCTCTGCTTACACCTGCCGAGGAGAGAGGGAACTAGAAGAGATGCAGCTTCCCGTAGAAGGTGCAGCTGTGGTCTGGACAAGGAGGCCCTCTGAGCAGTGCGTGCACAGTGGCCAGTTTGCTCACTGTTGGGTTTTGTGTTTTAAAATCTCCCACTGATGTGCTGCCTGTATCTTTCTTGGTATGAGCAAAGTCTCTACTCCCAGGGTCACCTAGGACCTCCCTTCCAGAAGCCCAACACCCTCCCCCAGTCCCATTGTGGGGTTTTGCCTCCACACAGCAAAGTCCCCTTTAAATCACCACCCAGGTCAGCTCCTACTGTGGGGCCCACATTTGGGTGCTGGAAACACCCCGCTTTGAGGGGGCATAGGAGGAATGAGCCCGTGGCACTGGCTGCAGGGATCTAGCAGTTTTAGTCTTCATTGGGCAGAAATCAAACCCCAGGGCTTAGGCTTCCTTAGCTCCAGCTGGCTCCCAGCAGGCTCTCTGGGCATCCCCCTGAGGCCTTTCTCATCTGCTTTGAAATAAGAAGAAAGGAAAATTCTTCCATTCTCCAAAAATTCCCTCCTAGCCTCTCAGGATTAAAATGGCTGGAAGTGGGTAATCCCTCCCAGCAAAGAAGCAGTTTGCAGATCCCCCAGCGGGTGCTCTTTCTGTGGTGGAGCCGCCTTGCCCTGCCCTGTCTGGTCAGCCCATCAGGCCTCAAGGAAGGCTGAGCCAGGCCAGGTCCCTTCACCATGGTGCTCTAGGCCTGTCATGGCCCTTGTACCCCAGCACATGGGGCAGTGGTCACAACACTAGCCCCCTCCTGCAGCGTCCTCCTGCATGTCCTCCCACAAGCCCCTCCTGCAACCCCCTCCTACAGGCCCCAGCCTTGGGAAGCTTTTGCCTGTGTCCTTTACTACTGAGGTCCTATTTCTGAGCCTTTACTCTCTGACATGTTTCCCACTGGTGACAAATGTCCTTCTGGTGCTCTGACCATCGCCCTCTGCCCCAGTGAGATCAGGTAAAGAACTGCTTCAGAACAGCTCCCAAGGTAGGGCCGATGACCTGCTCTCAGCCATCTGTGCAGTCCGAGTTACTAACTACTGACCATGTGCCCAAGCTGGGCTTTCCCATTCACAACTCCGGAATCTGGGAGTTGAAGGGCAGGGAGGAGGGACAGAAGCAGCACAAGCAGGCCCATGGGTGAGAAGGCTGGTGGGCCTGTCCAAGTTGGACAGGGAAACTTGGAGAGACATCACTTTTGTGGCTAATATTATCAAATATTTATCTGCTGGACATTGTTCTGAGCATTCTACACATAATAACTTATGTGCCTCCCACAACTCTCCTAAGAGGTATCAGTTCCGTTTTGCGTATAAGAATACTGAAGCAGAGAGTCGCCTGAACTCACCCAGAGTCACACAGGGAGCAAGTGATGCCCAGGCTGTCTTTCCTGAGCCCACCCCAGGAAGCACCCCACCCCTGCCTCTCAAAGTAAAGCAGACTAGGAAAGGCCCCCCTGTGCCCTCAGGAGCTTTGGAATTGTCCTCTGAAGGGGCTGTCTACTGATGGCCAGTTTGCATATAGGAGACCAGGAACTAAGAAAAGTTCTTACATTTTAATAAGTTTTAAAATACATACATATACCTGTTTCTATGTATAGATTCAGATACATCAACTGATACATCTTACCTGTAGACAGGTACATTAGAGTGACGGAGATGGTATGGCAAGTGACTTACAGAGCCCAAAGTAGTCACTGTCCATCCCTTTACGACAGTCCGCTGGCCACAGCTGGGCAGTGGCTCTCACATGGCACGGTCTTGAGTGACTGGGATCTACAAGGACCTCACTGTCCACACGAGAGGCCATGGAAGGTGGAGGCAACCAGAGATTTCCCCAGAGTTCCCTCTCAAAACCCTCTAGACAGAGCAATTCTGCCCTTTTCAAAAGTATTCTACTATAAAAAGAGGACAGAAAACCTGCAGTGTGGTTTGCAGGAAACAACCGCTGGCCTGTACTTGGGGACTGGCCCACAAAGCAGAAGGAGAGGCTGGCAGTGGCGTCAGGACAAGTGAGAGGAGGAACGACAGTTAGTAAAGAGTCTGAATAACACTAGCAAGAAACTCCGAGGGCGGGCGGGACAGCGACAGTGCAAAGGGAGGGGGAGGGGACGCGTGGGGGGGACATGGAAGGTCTGATCAGCCTCCACTGATTACCACACAGAGAAAGGGTCGTCTCAGGGACAATGCCAGGCTGTCATGGGTGGTGCCTGAAGGGAAAGGATTCTGTCAGTGGAAGTAGATAATCTTAGAAGAAAAACCTAGTTTGGATGAAAACATGTTGGACTGAACTTCCTGTGCATGGTTCTGAACATTCAGGAAGGGATCTGATGTTGTCTCTCCCATTTCCCAGCCTGAGGCTCACAGGATGAGGGTGAAGAGAAACAGAGAGTGCGAACCTTCCCCCCAGTCCCCGTCAGTGCCGGGAGCTAACTGACATGGCAGGCCGAGACTCCGGCCACTGTCACTTTCCTCCACGCTCCCTGAGGACACAGACGTGGGGTTGGGCCTTTATAGCTCTCTGTCTTCTCTTTTCTTTTTCTCTTTCCAGAATTATTTCATCAACAGATATTAACAGCAATGACAAGAAGATCAGACGTTTAATTCTCACATCTGAAATTATGTTTACCTTCTCCCCTGCCCCTAGACACTAATCTTAGAACTTTCTCTTTCCTTCAGGGACAGAAGTAGCTTGCGGGGGGTCCCTGACATGGGGTTCGACTTCTGGGGAAGAATCCAAATCTCCAGCCAGAAGACTTCCATTCTCTGCCATTCCTCTCAGACCGGTGGCTGAGTCAGCAGGGTACTGTTACAACAGGGGCTTTATCACATCTTATCTGACTGTTGCCAAGTCCCAAATCTTAAAGAGAACTGTTCGTAGTGCAAAGATTAGAGTGCTCCATAGAATACTAAAAAGAACAGAAAAAACTAAGTCATCAAGAAAAGTTTTAAAACCCTTCTCTGCATATGCTTCTTTGAAGAGCCTGTATTATGCACTTGGAATTTACTTTAATTATTAACACTGAAGGAAAATGTTCCTTCTAAGCATAGAAACTTGAGAAGGTAAATAGTCACCAGGGCCTGGTACCTTTTTCTTAAAGTGCTGTCATAACAGCAATTGCAGCTGTGTAGCTTTTTGGAGGTTTGGTTATAGATGTTGTTTGTTTTGTCTCACTCAATAATCTCAAAATGCTTTACATGGAAAAAAAACATCAATAAAGCTTCTACCAGGTTGGGGCAGACTGAGACACAAACTCTGAGTTGGCCAAAAGACATTTTGCCAGTCCTCAGAGGATGGCTCTGCTCTCTATAATCACCAATACAGAGATGCCACATCCACGAGAAGGTCGAGAGAAGGGGAGTGTGTGTGGCACCTGCTAAATGATGACCGTCTGAGACATGTCAAGGGTACTAACGCCAGGAGGAAAGGGATTGATCAGTGAGACCCAAGGAGGGAGGAGACTGAGAGCAGGTGGAAACGGTGCAGAATTCAGCTGCAAATTTACATATGACCTTGGGTGCCCTGTGAATGTCAGGTGACTCACCACAGACGTCTCCATCGCTGGTGCATTTCACACCTAAACTGAAGACCACACCTACCCTCCTTCCTGCTAGTCATTTGCCGTCTTCATTTCTTCCTATCTGCAGCACTGGACAGCTGGAGCTAGACTTTCTGTTGTGAAATAGTGGCTCAGAGGCCAGGGAAGCCTCTCAGGGAACACTGAACTTTTGATAGAGGGCAACACCGATTTTTAAGTTACAGGGTGATTATTTTCCCAGCTAGCTCCTATTTGTACAGATTTCCTTGTCCTCCTTGAACAACCATTTTCACACTGAGTGTCCTTCCCCTGTTACTATAAGCTGAATGGTTTCTTGTCCACTGTAGTGTCAGACCTTGTCTCTGTCAATTAGATTCTGTCTGTATTTCCAAGGTACCCTACAGAGGAGACGGCACCCCATGTGTTCACATATCCCCATGGGAGACCTGTCACTGGCCTACGTGGCTCGGTGAGAGACATACATATTTACACACACCTAACACATTTTGGTACTTCTCCATGATTAGACTGGTGGGGGATTATTTTGAAGATGGCAGAAGAATGGAGAAGAAAACATGGGGCAGGATGACACTGAGCATTTGTTCCCTAATTAACTTTGTCAATAAATATTTACTGAATCCACAGACTCAAAATACTCATTTGTACAGCCTTGTTTCTCAGTGAGCTTAATTCTACATGGAGATTAGCAAAGCAGTTTTCCAACGAATCCAAGCCTCATCGATTGACAGTCTTAGCTTCTTTTTTGAATATTTTGCCTTCACTTTTGGAGAAACACGGCACTCGATCTAGGGCCAGTTCTCCTTCCAATACCATTTAACCCAACATCAGCCTTCTCATTCTTAATAATGTTATTTCATTGGTACCGTCCCAACTATTGTCATTGTCATCAGTAAATATTTATGAAACAGCCACAAGGTATCTTGTACTGAACCTAAACCCTTAAGGATTTGACAAACCCAGAGGATGTGCAGCCCTCGTGCTCTGGAAACTTAGGGGGTGGGTGTTAACCAGATTAACTTATTAATAGCAGAGAGTGTTAAGAAGCTACAGAGCTAACCAATGTCCCCCCCCAAAAAAAGGCAGCAATTCTTACATATAATCAGTTACTTTTGATTTATGGAAAATATACTCTCTTCCCTTCTAATAACAAGCAGGGAAATAGCTATTTTCTGTTTCGCCCATAGGGATCTCTGCATACAAATAATTCAAACAAAACTAAACTTTCAAACTTCACGCTTTCCCAAGGGAATCATCTTTTATTAGAAATAGTCACTTCAAAGGTTTAAATAAATGTGATGGTTTTTTAAACACTGGAAGCAATTTACATTTTTGTGTGTACATCTCTTAAATGATCCTGATCAGATTCAGGGAATTTATCCTGCCAGAAATGGTACAGAAGTGGGAAACTTCATAGCACAGCGATATCAACCACTTACTGACAGAAACTGCCCCCCCACCCCAGTAAACTTCAGATCAGATAAATTTCAGACCTGAACTTAAAAATTGAAAGCCAGAGTTTGCATTTATTTGGAGGCTGTTCTCCAGCGGTATCAAGGCTACAGGAGTGCTAGTTTCTGACAAACACCGTTCACAACAACACGACATTTTCTTCAGCGCCAAGTTGACAAAATGCTTTCTCACCAAATATATTTTATTTATATCCTCTCTAAACAACTCCCTGAGTTTGATCTTGTTATTCTTCTCATCTTACGATGAGAAGACTAAAGATCAGTTTCAACAAGAATTGTACAGCTAAAACACAGAACCGAATCTTGAAGCCAGGTTTTATTTTAATATACTGGAATCTATCCTAAGCTGTTTGGGCCTGAAATTTTCAGACGATTCTTTATCAAGCAGTATGGGGAGAGTAATG
Source organism: Otolemur garnettii (assembly GCF_000181295.1). Classification (NCBI taxonomy): domain Eukaryota; kingdom Metazoa; phylum Chordata; class Mammalia; order Primates; family Galagidae; genus Otolemur; species Otolemur garnettii. The sequence goes on along the minus strand of NW_003852492.1, from coordinate 1,188,911 downwards.
GAGGTGGTAAAAGGAACCTGGATCAACTAGAGTGGCAGCATATGTATTACAAATATTTTGGATTAATACTGACCTTATCGCATTCTCTGGTGCTCAGCTGAACTTCATCAATAAAAGACAAATCAGGGCAGCACCTGTGGCTCAAAGGAGTGGGGCGCCAGCCCCATGTGTCTGAAGGGTTCAAACCCAGCCCTGGCTAAAAACTGCAAAAAAAAAAGACAAATCAAATTGTTAACTAGTCCTGTCTCAGTCAAAATTAAAACCACGTGATGGAATAAAGTTGCAAAGACCTGAGAATCATTTAAAATCCAGGGCTGATAATGACGGCATGCGCTGTACAGCTACGCTGCTTGGTAATGACTGGCGTTCTTCCTGATTCAAGAACAGGTGGCGATTGGATGTGACATGATGCTTCCGATGAACCTGATGCCAAGCTAGTCAGTTTCTGATACTTTAGCTCATGAAATCTTCACACCACCACTCTACAATTAGCATCAGACTAATTTTTGGTTATTTTTGTTTTTTGCTTTTTTTGTACATCTTACATTTGTGTGGATGATATGCTGTAGGTCATGGAGCTGTAGCTACAGAAACACATTCTAGCACACACAGAAGCCAGCTGTATTCACATAGAGGGGAGTGGCAGTAGGTGTTTCATATTGGCGGCAATTATAATCCATTGTAAGAGAGATTTTTTTTAATCTGCTTACCTTCCATTAGGATTTATTTGCCTTTGACAAGATCTCTCTTTTAACAGAGTCCTGCCTAATACACAGCAGAATGCAGAGAAAGCATGAATATCTCTCTGTCCTGGAAATCATCAATTTCCCACAGGGACCAGAGTCATTGATTCCCTCCTGGGAACTGCCTTTAGAAAGCATGATCTCTGAGGAATTTAGAAGAAGCATTAGCCCAGAGGGGAAAAGGAGAGGCAAATTCTACTTGCGGTTCAATTCAATTCAGCAAGTATTTTTTAAGCCTGACACAGTCTTCAGGCTATAAAGGCAGAAGGAAACAGACCTGGTCCTCAAGGAGCCTACTGTCTTAGCTCAAGACAGAGGAAAGCCGATCTTGGCAGTGTTCACTTCCACCCAGAGCGGGCAGACACCACCTGCCTCTACATGTCGCCAGGATCCACTGACACAATGCACATGAAGTACGTGGCATCCAGCCGGAACACTGCCACGTAACAACTGAATGTTGCTTTACTGCTTTGCTGAGTTTTTATGTAAACAAGAATTCTCCTAGCATTATGAAGACCCCCATGGGTTGCTGGTGTGTGATTCTAACACTCTCTCCAGCTTGACTTTTTGTGATAAGCTAATGAACAAATGTCTTTGAAGTGGTCACAAGTAGATTTGTGCACCAAAGATGAACAGGACATATTCCTCAATGTCTGGGGAAATCTCAACAGTGCCCGCTGATGTCGGCCACTGCGCCCTCACTCATCTCCACCTTGTGCTGTCCTGCTTGTCATGGCCTTGTGAGCTCAGCCACAAACACAGGTGGCCGGAGCATAGTGATCCTTGAACACCTCCCCTCCCCACCTCTCTCTGCCTTTTCCTGGAAAGGACAGAAAATTCTGGATTTACTCTTCCCTTTGTAGTTCTTTTAAATTGGGTTTGTATTGTGCTGAGACACAAATCAAATTTCCTAACAGATAAAGCTAATAAACTACAAGGTCCAGCAGAGCCTTGTAATCTTGAGACAGTGACTTGGAGAAGAGACCTAAGGACCCATCAAGAAGGCTGATTGGGGTCATTTAAAAGTGTATTAACTAGTTTCCAAGCATTTGGAAAATGTTCAAAGCTCGTTCTCTTACTGATTTCTAATTTAATTCCACTGGGGCCAGGTAATATACTCTGTATGATTTAAATCTTTCTAAATTTGAGACTTGTTTCATTTGTTTTTTAAAAAATAATTTGCTTATATTTTATCAATAAAACAATCTTTTCATTTTTAAAAAAAAGAAGAAAAATTTTGAAGAGAGAAAAAAAAAATGAGGGCTTAATTTCTTCCAGTGAGTATGAGATGTGTATGCAGGTTGGAAAATCTAAGTTGCATTTACTTTATTTTCCTGAATTTTCATGAATTGGAAAATGCTAGCTAGACACATGTCAACTTCGGTCACACACATGCACATGTGCACACACACAAACACACGTGACACAAACCATATCAACCAGGAGTAGACTGGCCCTTAAGTGCTGTGGAGGTCTAGTCAAGAAAAACCCACATATATGTCTCAATATCTAAAAGACTTAAACAAAATAATAAGGTATTAATTAAAATCTGTTTGTTTTCCCAACTTTAATAAACATAATCCATAATGATCTGAAAGGTCAGATTTGAATTTAGGATTGTGGGACTCCTCTGAGTTCTGTGTTGCAACTTGGCAATGAAGAGAGAACTGGCACCCGGCCTGTACCCTTCTCCTGCTCCTGGCTCTGGTCCACAGAAGAAAACAAGTCCATGGGCTCCCTGCCGCACACTCAAGATCCACCCACACCCCCTGCCAAAAGCCTTCCTGGGTCCTCTGCTGACAAAGAGGCTGCACGTCAGCAGTATACTCCATCCTCCAAGAAAAGCAGGTGCAACGTGGAGCCAAAGACTTTGGGATCCTGAGTGCCTGTGACTGTGAGAGGGATGCAGGCACAGGACATCCTCTGGCCCTTGGCCCCACAGGCTCCTCAGCCATGCAGAGAAGCAGGATGCTCTACCTCTTACAACAGTCGCCCACAGTTAGCATCAGCCACATCACCTGAAAGACGCAGCATGTGCCTGTTAACAAGATCCCCGGGGAAAGTGAGCCCTGAGTGCCGGGTGAGAAGCCTGCTCTGCAGTTGAGCTAGTGGGAGGCCTGGCTGGCCTGGGCAGCAGCTGCACTTTTCCCCCGCCCTAATGAGGCTCATGGGCTACAAAATCAATGCCCTGGGATTCTTCCTTTCTTTCCTGGACACCTAATATTGGCTGGTGGCTAATGATCAATCTGATTTCATCTGTGAGTCGTTCCACCCCAAATGAGGCCACCTGGTTATTTCAAGCCCATTTTCCTGCCCCAAATAGATGTGGGAGAGCCTCAGAGGTTAACACAAGAAACACAACTTCAGTATCAAAGAGCATGCCCTCCCTTCCTTGTTATGATTTTTGTGACTCCATTGCAAAGTAGGTCGAGAAATGCAAAAGATAATCAACATGTTTTAAACTGGGAATGGGCTCTCAGCCACCCCATAATGGTTTGTACGTGCAGGGCTGCCTCTTCCCTGTTCCATTTCTCTCAGTAGATGCAGGTAGAGAGAGGCCAACTATATTCCAAAATATCCTTGAGTCATAGCCCCTGGACTGCAGTTACTGGAGACATTACAACATTGATCAGAGCTATGATTCTGAGCTAAAGCGTGTCTATTATTGGATGGCCTTGCTGCTAGGCAACATTAAGAGTGCTACAGGGACTTTAAGAGGATATTAAGAGGCCCTGAGATAGGAAACAGCTCCCCTGACTGTCGTGACTGTGATGCACAGACCCCAGAACGAGAGCCGGTGGAAGGGCAGGTGCCCTGTGAGGGAGAAGACCCTGACTTAGAGGAATCCATGTGTAGGCAGCCTCCTTCCAATCTCCAGAATGCTTCATGGTAAGGTTTCCAGAAGGATCAAAAGGAATCAACCTCAGGTCTTCAATAATGACCCTCTCCTCCAGGGGTACCCCTCACTCTGGGGACAGCAGGGGGCTGTTTGTGGCATTCTGACATTATTGCCTTCTGTAAGAACTTGGTGTACTTATGTTCCCAAAAGCACAGGAATTGCTATCTTCGTTTTCTAACTCATAACCATTTGGAAGATTGAGTTTTTGTTTTGATACTTAGAGTGGGAAGATATGTTCCAGAAGGTCCGTTTTTAGGAAAATGACTACTTGATTAGAATCATTATTAATAGAACAGGTTGACGTAACTTAAAGTGAAAAGCAGGGAATTATCAAGATAATTATAATTCAGCCCACATGCACCAGAACGATTACCTTAAACTCCTGGCCCATCACCTCAGTGGTCCTCAAAGTGTGGACCCCAGACCAGCAGCAGCAGCACTCAGAAACAAGCCGGAAACACAGACCTCTAGGCCCCACTGCGTGTGGACAGGGTTAAAATCTCTGGGCAGGGCCCAGCAGCCCGCATCTTACCAAGCCTTCTAGATAATTCACATGCACAAAGATTTGAGAACCACCTCACCAGATCAAAGAATCTCAGTCTTAGATGCCCACTGTCATCACTTGGGGAGCACAGAGCAAATACCAACACAGGGCCCCCCTTAAACCAACCCATAAGTGTGGTAGAGACCCACATTTCTCGGTAGTTTCTAAACCTCCCCAAGTGGTTCTAATATGCAGCTCGTGGATGACAACCCCTCTGCTGGGTGATTTTAATTCTGTAGATCTCACTCTCATTTACTTCTTAGCAAACTTCCACCCTTGAACCGGGAAGCCTTTTACATACAGGCACATGTTGTCAAAAGCCTGTGCCACTGAGCTACGGTCACAAAGTCAGCCTGGGCTTTGGACATAGCTTAGCTCAAAACTCCTGTGTTCCAGGCTACTGAGCACCATTTGCACAACTACAATTATTTCCACCATAGTTAAAAATGAGACGGGAATTAAATGAGCTTGCAATCTTCTTACATGTTTCTAGAGAACATGTCACCTGTCACTTGGAATGAGATGTGCTTCTCCCTCTCCCAGGATGTGGTATAATGAGGTCTCTCTCTGAGCTCTGAATGCAGAAATGTATTTATGGCACAAAGGGAGATTTATGTATTTTCTAAAAATCCTGGCAGCCAATAATAGCCTTGACTGACTCTCTAGGGCTCCAAATGCAACTAGATTGTATTTGGATATAAATCTGGATGCACTGTAATCTCAGTCCTGTTTCCCTCCATTAAAAGCCAGATGGGGCAAAAGGGTTTAGGGGGGAAAGGTAATAAAATTATTGAGAAAATGCATAAAAATAAAATACTAACCAAGGAAGCACATTTCAGTATAATCTGTGCAAAATTCTCGAAGATACTTTGTGTAAGTCCTGCCTTGGTGAACATGCTAACGAATCCTAGCATAACAAGGATTCTACACAACCACATCTTGGTGGTAATTTATTATTTTTTAATGTCATAGAAAGCTGCAAGGAAAATATATTCCATGAAGGACGTTTTCCCATGGTAAGGAAAAGATTCCGGAGCTGTTTAACTTTTGCCATCTGCTATATCCCATTACCTCCATCATTTCACCACTCAAGGAAGTAAGAAGAAGAAAATGGAAAGTGGAGAATGAAACTGGCATTCTTCACGGCCACATGTATAATAGACAGGACACCCGAGCTCTCAAGAAGGCTGAGGATGAGGCAGGTGGAACGGTTTTAGATTTGCTCCAGCTCCGGGGTGAGGCAGAGATTTCAACAGTTAGGAAGAGTTGTAACAGATGAAGATGTGCTAAGTGTGCAGGGATTCCGAAGAGGAGACACACTGCGAACTGAATGGGCAAACTAGAAGCTGAGCTGTGTCCCCAGCGGTACCAGAAAGTCCTGGTCTACTCAGGCCCAAAACCCACTCCAGGCCTGAGCATAATTTGTCCTCATAGCAAAGCGTCCTCCTGCACCATTTGCACTTGACAATGTATATTCCTCACTCAGCAGTGGGAACCAGCTGCAGATTCATGGCCACACCCAGGAGGACGTCAGCAGGGGACCAGATGTGCAGAGGCTGGGCACAGAAATCCACGTGCCCTGGCAGATCAGCACTGCCTTAAATTCCTGGATCATGGTAACCTATATTAGTTTTGACCACTGCCATTTGGAGACTTGATAAAAAAAAAAAAAAAAAAAGAGTATCTGTCCTATAGAGCAAAACCACAAGTAGCACAAATGCCCTGAAGACATTTTTTCTAAATAAATTACATGCATTTATTTTTCACTGTGGGGGTCAGAATCGAAACGCTAACAGGCTCCAGAGGGACAGTGCATGCTAATTCCATTCATGGTAAAGGTCCTTTAAAATGCCACTCACGCCGGAAGCACTGATGAGCCCGAGAGCTGCCCGGCACGAGGTGTGCTATGCTCACTCCCACTGGAGCCCATTAGACGGCCTATAGATAGATGGACGCTGAGCAGCCACACGCGTACACACTATGCAAAAGTTTAAAAAAATTACTAGGCAATTACACAGATTTTCCAGCTCTAACAACAAGGCTAATGGCAGCCCATTTGCAATCAAGTACAGTAGATTAGTATGGCACAAAGAGAACTAAACTGTTTAGCATCAGGCTCAAAGCTCCCATAGAAATTACACTCAATTGCAATTCATGGAAAATGATGGGGAGGAGTCGTGTTTTATGCCACACGCACTGGATACCACACTCACCCACTGTGCATGGAGACCACACTCAACTCAACCTGCACACACCAAGATCTAGAGGCGTTCTCCCAGCCTGAGGAACACACAGAGCTTGAACACCACATTCAGGTTTGCTCAGGACAGTCCTGGTTTTAGCACTAAAAGTCCCACATCCTGGGAATGCTTTCAGACCTGGGAAAACCAAGAAACTTGGTCACTCCAGCACACACACACACACACACAGCTACAATGAAGCCTATAGGATCTAAAATGTAATGCTAGAGCCTCTTCCAAGGAATGTTCCTCTCCATGGGAACCTAATCCAGTCCTGTTCCTTTTGGAGCCAAAAGCACCAAGTGTAGACGCTATCTGGATCTCTCCCTGTCCTCACATAAATCAGAGTATCATAGCACTTATCACAGTTGTAATTAACATCATAGTTGTACAATCACTTGTTTCATATCTGTAACCTGCTGCCTTAAACTTCATGAGGACAAAGTTGTGATCACGATTTAATACCCAAAGCCTGGAACAGTGCCCAACCCCAGGTAAACACCCTGTAAGTATTTGCTGACTTGAATGACTACTACATGCATTAAAAAGAAAAGTCTGTATGTGCTGTGATATAGTGTGGGAGAGTATCTAAACACGTCATCCTGGTGAGCCATCCCTTGTCTCTACAAATAGGAAACCAGAGAGCACACCATAGTTGCTTCTTCATGGACAAAAGCTGCCCATCCCATCTGTATCCCCAATCTTACTTTACTGCGAATCTCACTGTATGGTTCATTACCATCACCACCATCACCACTATCCTCACCACCATCATCATACCATCACCACCATCACCACCACCACCATCACCACCATCGCCACCAACACCACCACCACCATCATCACCTTCATCACCACTATCACCACCACCATCACCACCATCCTCACCACCATCATCATACCATCACCACCATCACCACCACCACCACCACCACCACCATCATCACCTTCATCACCATCATCACCACCATCACCA